>NW_008330062.1:507169-558398 GCF_000622305.1 Nannospalax galili
CAATATATTTACATTTATTAAATGTAATTATTTGTATAAATACATAACAAATGCACAACACATTACTGATACTCAATGTCTAAATGTATACGAATTATAAACATATTTATACTTATTCAATGTCTACATATTAATATGAATATATTATATATGAAAAGAATCACATATACTCAAATACATGCACTCTAATAGTATTTGTATTTATTTGTAAATATAAATGAACCTGAAAAAGGGCCAGCCTGATGAAAGCAGGAGCTGCAATCGGAGCCCCCAGGCAGCCGCCCACTGCTTCAGGCTGCTTCCTCCTTCCACGGTAACTTTAAGCAGAAATCAGTCTGCTGAGGTGAATCTCCCATAAGGCCTCCTGTCCCAGGAGCTTGTGGTGAGTTATGCAGAACTGGGTCAGTACCCCTTCCCTGACAGAACTACACAAACACCTGGGGACTGAATGCAAGGCTTCAAAGTCACCAACTCTGAGAACCGCTTCTACTGGGAAAACCACTTCATGCTGCTCATACCTGGGCCTGCAGACAAGTCCTGTGGCCCATGGGCAAGCATCACTCATATGACCACCCAACCTCACTCTGCTTGGTGCTCCACTGACGTTTTCCCAGCTTGCTGCCTGTGTTCATTTAGTGGTGTGGCATCTACCTTGGGAGGGTTTAGTTTCTCTCTTTAGGAGAGAAACTAAAAGGTTTGTATGGGCTCCCAGAGTCTTCAGTGAAGGCCTTATGAGTTACACAGTGGGTGTCTGGGTGGGGGGATTCACCCATATACAATATAGGTTAGCGTAGGTACTTAAATGCTTTAATATATCTGGGGTTGGGACAGGACCTTGCGCATGCTAGGCTAGTGCTCTATCACTGAGCTACCCTCACACCTGTATAGTTATTTTTATATATAATATGTGTTTTGCCTGGTTCTCAAATTACTTAAAAAATAATGTGAATTTATTCCAATGTTGACTCCTTGGAGTGTTGTGACCAGTATCTGGATCTCTGGCTTGAATGACTACAAGTGTCAAGAACACTGGGTCCCCAGTCCAGGCAGAACAATCCTCTTTGGATGGTGCTAACTCTCCCCAGGCTGCCCTAGTCCCTAGACCTTGTGTCTCAGACTTGAACTACGTACTTGGCCCTGGTATAAATCTGACTACAACACCTGCTGAACTGTTGATATTGACACAACACTGGTGCCTCCCTGCGGATCGCACTCCTTGTTTCCTGGGGTGGTTTGGTTTTCCGCCTTGGACAACCTTCCCAGTTGTCACTATGTGATGAGTGAGGCTTAGTCACAGGTGACAGCTGGGCTACTGAATGTCAGCCATGGTACTTGGAAGTAGGAGCTTTCAAATTTCCCATGGGGCCTTGCTCTTTCAGCCAGGAAGCACGGAGCTCCTGAGAACATGATCTAGAGGGAACCCCCAACCCCCCGGGGTGCAAAGAACCTCGCCTTCAGTGGTTAATGTGTGAAGGTTTACTGTATAGTGCCCCTTAATCTGTGGCAGCTGGTGGGAAAAGTCGGAGCCACTCACCACACCTCTAGGAGTGCATTCCTACAGTCTTGGAGGATGCCAGAGCCTCAAGTTAGGATACACTGAGGTCTGGAACCGGAGCCCCTGAAATTGGATGTGCTGAGGTCTGGAGACTCACTGTGTTGCTGTTTCTTCTCTGTTTCTCTCTCTGTCTCCCTCCCTCCCTCCCCCTCCTTTCTTTCTCTAGTAGAGTGTCACGTATCTCTCCCAGGCTACCCTAGTAGCCCCTGCATCTCTGAGCTGATGACCTTGAGCTTCTGAGCTTCCTGCTGTCATGACAGATGAGCCCACCACACCTGGTTTATGCAGTGCTGTAGACTGAACACAGGGCCTCAAGCATGCTAGGCAAGTGTGACACTAACTGTGGTACACCCCAACCCATGATTCGTTTTTTCTTTGCTTTCTCTCGCAAGAGTGGTAAATATGTACACCTATATTTGTGAGTGTGTCTATAAAGTATGTGTGTGTGTGTGTGTGTGTGTGTGTGTTCTTACAGAAAATAGGCCAGAGCCCCAGGCCAAGACAGGCAGAGTGGAAGTCTCTATTTATGACTGTCAGTGTTGCTGGCTCTATGTGGTGCTCTGGCTGTTTCTCAGTCATTTCCTCATCTGAGGCTGGGTTAGATTTTTAAGGTTACTGTGCATGGTGAGCTTCTGCATTCTGCTTTTCTCCTCATGTCACATGCCCAGCATAGCTGCCAGACCTGATCCTGGAACATAGATTGTTTATTTTAGGGGGACACAGTTTTTTGAAGGGCTTCTGAGGCCTCACACTGGCCAGGGATGGAGGGTGCCTCGCACTGTCAAAGCCCTCAGCTATTCTTACTTATTCTTGCTGGGAAGGCCCCAGGCTGAGGCGCATTTCGCACACCCTCCTCCTGTACTCTCCATGAAGCACTGATTGTTCTTGCTGCTAGGACCTCAGTCCTCAATCAGGGGCTGAACTTCCTCCGAGCTCTGGGTTGGAAGGTACCGTTACAAAGCCCGCAGCTGGCAAGCGTCTGCTGGGATGGTAGGGGCTTCGGAAGAACGCGCGACCTAAGCTGAGCTGGGTTTTCCTGGGAATCCGTACTGCGGAGTTCTGCTTTCTGTTCTTTGTGTCTCTGGGGAAATAAATACTAATTGAGCATTTGAGACCCTAGTAGGAGCAAAGACCGTCTGATAACAGAACCCACAGAAGTGTGTCTATTCAGTCTATACAAGGAGAAGCCTTGGAGGAGGCTGCTTGGGATGCCAGCAGGAAACAAAAGCCCCCTCCGACTGGGGAGCTTTAGATGGAAGAAGCATAGATTCTTTAAATGTGTCTCCAGTGCAGGGCTGAAACAAGGACTTGGAAATAGAAAGTGACAGGAATGTGTAGGGTGAGTAAAGGGATTCAGCTCCCTGGAGGAAGGAAGTTCTTATTATTGGAAGTAAAGGCTTCCTGTAAAGACTTGGTAGACGGTATGGTTCTGCCAACAGCCACAGCTTTAGGTGACTCCACAGACCAGGGATGTGCCAGTTGTGGGGTTCACTTGGGCTACTTCCTTGTGTTGGCCTGACTAAATTACACCAGAGCCTCTGCAACATGGCACTAAAGCAGGGCCAGTCAGGTATAAGTTGGATGAGGCACACCATCGGAGGCTCATGTTTGCACAAGTCTTTCCTAGCTTCTGTTCTCTACTTACATTTGTTCCTAACAGTGCCCAAATTCCTGTCTCGTCAATGTTGTCAATTATCTGGTCACCAATGTCATTTAGGTACCAGGGGGTTTGTCTTTACCAGAAGGAAATTTATTTGTAGTTACACCTTACCCCAAATACCTGCACACACATACACTGACCAAATTATAAAATCTTTAAGGGAGAGATTGCATGTCACTGTTCGCTCTCCACCCTAACATCCGGGACTGTGCGGTCCAGCTAGTGCCTGTGTATGTCTCTGTTGGTGGGCTGGTGAGATCAATGGATATTTGACCTCAGTGGTTTTACGAGTCATCTAAAATAAACCAGGAACTTGCTTTAGGGCCAGGGGACTGGCTCAGTGATAGAGTGCTTGCCTAGCACATCCAAGGCCCTGGGTTCCATCCACAGCACAGCAAAAACCAAACAACAATCATCACAGAAACCCAAACCAAGGAGATCTTACTTCCAACATACTGCCTCACTTTTGAAGCAAATGATGAATGCCAAAATGTGAGAGGTCGGGGAAGCTCGAGGCTTTCTGGGCTCTGCTGTAGAGTGATGTAATTTACAGAAATCTCTGGATGTTACTGCTCTGAGTTCCAAACACCCAGTTGTTGGTTTTGCCCATTTTTCCTCATCAGTAAATGGAATGTGGCAATTGGAAGCTGGCCTGGATTGTTCTGCATTTAAGGGTTCTCATATTTCTCTGACAATCTCGTGTCTGTACGGCCCAGCTATGGCATCCTTAAAGAGTCCTGTTTGGATGTGTCTGAAGAATGTTTTACTGCTCAACACAACAGCGAGACAGTAGGAAAATGCTCCACAAGAATCATCAGGTCCTTTAGCCTTGAGTTGACATCTGCAGTTTCTCTCCACCAGGTGCGGGGTGAACCGAAAGGTTTCTTGAAGAACAAATGAGAAAAATCCAGGATGTCTCATCAGAAATTACCTTACTAGATGAAAAACTTAAATGCATGAAGATGTCTAAAAATAGATTTCTTTTAAATGCCAGGGAAGAGATTTGGAAACGTTTTGGCAGATTGGGATCCGTGGACAGACCTGCGCCAGGTTCTTCTTACATTAATAAATATTCATTTTGTGTTTTTTTAGGGGAGAGGCCAAGTTCTCGGCAAAGAGCCCTTCTTGGAGAAGCAAAATCTATTTCTGTAGTAAGAATCTTGGGTTCTTAAGTATCAGGTATTCTTTTCAACAAAATGTGACTCCTTAACAATTCACACCTCCTGCGTGCTATGCTGACTGTTAGGAGATAGATTCATCCACAGTCTGTTTCTCCTGGGTGCAGCAAAGCCAGACCAGGTACCAGATCCTCTCGTGCAACCTTTTCTTCTTCTATCTTTTTTTTCTTTCTGGACATGCAACAAAAGCTTCATTCAATATTGATTGCACTTTGATACATTAAAATCAAGAGCAAGTCAGTGTTCTTATATAAAATGTGTTCAGATTCCATTTACACCATTTTTGACCAGAACAGTCAATATTTTAAAAGGATTTCATTTCCCTTCAAAGCCTGCAGGCAGTCTAATTCTCCCAGAAAAGAAAGCACGGTCAGTTGGTGCCGAAATGACTCTTCCCCAGATGTCTGTGAAGAAGATGTTATTATTATTTTTAAAATCTATACTCTACTTGTGTCCAATTTAGCAAATTTAGGGGTTGGGGGAAAGACCCTCAAAATAATTTTCCTTCATTTGGTAGAGAGTAACATTTGGAAGAACTAAGAAACAAAGAAAGGCATTATCGGCTTAACAAATATTTCAAGCCAAATCAACAGATATATTTTAAATAAAATATCTTACTTAAGTGCATTTGAAACACAAAAAGGAGAGAGAGAGAGAGAGAGAGAGAGAGAGAGAGAGAGAGAGACCCAGTTGCAGATGTTCTGAAAGAGTTCGGGCACAAATGTTCTTTCATTCCTTTGCATGATTTCGATAAAATTAGGTCAAAGAAATGTTCATTTGAAAACAGTGCTTTGTCATATTATCTACAACACATGTCTAGTAAATTTATGAATCCGGCATTCATCTGCGAGAAGTTCCAAACCCTAATGAATGGTTTAGACAGCATTGTCATCAATTTTCCGCAGGTGCAGCTGGGGCAATCAGTCAATTCAATCAAAAGCCTCCGTCAACTTGCGTGGCGCTGTCATTTTTTACATTTGGATTGCTGAAATTAACAACAACAAAAAAACCTCCCATCGCTTCCTGGCTGCCTTTACCCCTTCCCGCCTTTGGGTGGCGCTTTTGAGCAACGCTTTGCCGTCTGCCGGGCTGCAAAACGCACAGCTTTCATTGTCTTTTCTTTTTTTTTTCCTCTCCCCCCCAACTTTATACTAACATAATATTTCTTTTGTGATATTATAGAGATAAAATTGCACTGTGTGTTTTAACACACATTACAACAACCTCTTAAGGCAAAAAAAAGTAAATTCATGCAAATGAGTTATAGAAAGGGAATAGATCTGGTCTGGTCGGAGCAGTGCTGTGGTTCCCCGGGTATAGGAAAACACTCCCCCCGGTGGCTTCCTCCACACTTCCTTCTCCTGTCCCCCTGGATGGTACATTGCAATTTGGGGCTGCTGGTGGGGGGGGGCACACTCAACATTGCAGTTGGTTAGGTAAGAATCAGGCCTCTGGTTCCTTTCAATGTCCTGTAGGTTTACTTTGCATGGCTTTAGACAGTTTTTGGAAATCCTGGGGTGGGCTGGGATGGTGTGTGTGTGTGTGTGTGTGTGTGTGTGTGTGTGTGTGTGTGTGTGTGCTGTGTTGGTATCCACTGAGAGAGGACCCTGGCAATATGGGTTGATGGAATTTCTATCCTTGCTGTTACAAGGGCTCAGTGACTTCTTTAACAGCAGTGTCCAACCCTGTCAGTTACCCTAAAAGACTCCCGAAAGGTCACAGCAAGAAAAAGCTTTAACTTTTACTTTTTAAAAAAAAATCTCATTCAAAAATAACCTTGTTTCCCAAATTCTATAATATAAGGATTTCAACAGTAACAGAGATGGAAAGAGAGCACTGAGATAGGTCCTGTGCACATGCCCCAGGCGAGTTTCCTGCGTTCCATGCTAACAGGTGCTTCTAAATCTTTAAAATATATGGACAGACAGCACTTTGTGTCGTTCCTCCATGACAAATAGAGTTAACCTTTGTAGTTTGCCAGAAGTCAGTAAGTTTTTCTTTTCCAATTGTCTCAGTAGAACCAGGAGCAGAAATGTAGGCAGAACCAAATAGACTCAGAGTGTCTGCTCCTTCACGACGGCTAGCAGAAGAGATTTGCAAATATTAATTTATTGAAATGATCGGTACCGCTCGCAGTGTATGTTCACATTTGGAATTATTAAGCCGGCTTGAAAAATATTTCTATGCCTTTTCTTTGCATACGTCATGAATAGTCTTTTACCTTAACATGCAAATTCCAGGGAATATAATAAAAATGTACTTTTTAATAACTAGTTATGTCACTTTGCAAATAGCTTTGATGTAGCACTCCCGCCTGTATAAAGTTGAAGCTGTATCTGTGTCATCGATACCTGGGTTTATGCTACTTTCCCTGGGAGAGCAATTAGGGGCTGGTGAGTCCCAGCTAATATTTGAAACTCCATGCGTGTCTGCCGCGAAAGAGCTGTGATCACCAGTGAGCAGAGAGAAGAATTCTAACGGCTCCCACCTTTTAGACACTTGATAAAAAATGCAGCTTGGGGTGCCTGGAGGGTCTCAGGGGGACGGTTTTTCCGTTGAGAAATAAAGAGGCGCCACACAGCAGCAGCGGGCTTGCAATAGGAAAACCTACAGTTCGGCTTTCCTCGGCAGAGTTTGAAGTTAAATGATCCTGTCTGCTTTCCTTGTTTGTGTCACTTGTTAAAGATCCCTTGAAACGCACTGTTACAATTTCTTTTTAGTTTATTACCACAAGACTAAGCTAGGTATCTTGCATTTCAACTGTCCCTAATTTTCTTGCAAGGGCGCGTGGAACAGTGTTTTTCTTTTCTTTTTCCATTAACCAAATACAAAACCATCTGACTTGCTATCACTCTTAAGGTAACTGTAGGTCTTACAATAAAAGGTAAAGCGAAATCGTGTGTCCATAAATCGAACAAATGGATGCATGTGAGAGAGCTAGTGATATGCACAGTCTAACATGCATGCAGCCTTAAAGGAGACCCCTTGCATGATATCTGTTTTAATATTGTGTTTTCCAGTAACTTGTCCTCTGTTTTCCAGTGGGAGCAAGCATTTCCACATCTGTCTTTTTTCCCTTTCTTCCAATCCAAACCAAAAGAGCTTCTTTTTTTGTTACTGTTACCTTCTTTTGAAAAGGAAAGCAATCAGTATTATTTCCCCACGTCCCTTTTATGCCATGAAAACATGGTAATACCTTTTGACTAAGCGTGCAGAAAATATTTATTAATCAGAGCAATTAGTGTAGAAACGAAAGCAGTCCATCCTGAGCCTTGCCTCGGCATCCAGGTTCTCCAGGAGGTCGGTAAAGCCGTTGACCAGGCACGATATCTACAGACAAATGTCTTCTCATTGTGTGACATGTGCAGGCCGTGATGGATGGTCCCTCACAACAGAGCGTGGCCACCGAGACAAAATTAGTGTTGTTTAATTACCAGTGTCTGTAATGTTATCTATCCATAACTGCCTGAAATAGACCGTCACCAAGGGTCAGAGGCCACCTGAGCTTTCCACGCGTGGCTTTTATCTGTTCCTGTGCCACGTGTGTGTTTAAAAAAAGAAAGAAAAAAGTTTAAACATTTACATATATATCTCCACATATTATTGCTTAAGGGGAAGTACCCGGATCTTTTTTCTCTCTAAGGAGAGAATCAAGCAGCCCTTATTAAGTGCTATTGGGAGGTCAGAGGTGTGGGCAGAAATGGAACCGCCTTGACATTCTTCAAGGGAAAGTTTACACTGTCAGAGTGATGGTTTTTATCAGTCACTAATAGCGTTATGACACTAACAAGGAGGGAGAGGCTTCACTTTTGAAACTTCCTCAATCCGAGATGTGATGGGTTACTATTCAGACATCCTTCTGTGTGTGTGTGTGTGTGTGTGTGAGAGAGAGAGAGAGAGAGAGAGAGAGAGAGAGAGAGAGAGAAGATGGAGTGGAGGCTCACTTTCTGAGCTTGCGGGAGATGAAAGATAGGCCAGCTTTTGAAAATGGCCTGCGTGGCACATGCTATAAATGAGCAGGGAAAGCAATCGAGCTAATAGATTACAGTAATTATCCAATCTTTGGCTAGTTTGTATTGGCAAACTATAAATACAGTACACATTAGAACAAGGTGCTTACAGACTTACATGAAAGGTCACTGTAATTTGCAAGTCGCTAGTCATTAGAATATGCTAAAAACCATTGCTTCGGGGCTCAGATTTTAATGATGAATACATTGATTATTAAGTAGCAGAGAAAAAAATGTACAAGGGCTGCTGTGGCGTAGTGATAGGTCGCCTTATTTTGGGAAGGAAATCAACCCGGCTTCAGAACGCATGGATGGAGGACTGTAATTGCAGAGAGGAAAATTCCTCAGAGGAGCGTGGCACATATTAAAAGCAAAAACTTGAAACATGTTTGTGATAAGATTACTAATAAATCTCTGGTAAGTCTTAGACTCCTGACAATAATACAGCGGCCGAGTACTTCATCTTCGCTCAGCTTTAGAATTTAAGATCAGTCACAAACAATCTAAATTACGGCGGATACTAGGCAGATGTACTACTGGACGACGCTGCTTGCCATAAATCTCCCGTTCCTTATATGCAAATTAAACTCCATTTTAAAAGATAATTTTTCACGTGGTGATCGCCTTTATTTGTGAAATGCTGGTGATTTTTAATAGGGATAGAAAAAGCCTGGTTCAGATCTAGGGATGATTGCTTGGGAGAGGGACGCAGGAGCTTGCGATCTGAGTGCCTTAGGTGAACGGGCATCTTGGACCACTTTAGAGAGAAGTTAGGGGGCGAGAGGGGTTTAGATACACTCTCTCTGTGCCCAGCAATTGCTCTGGCAACAGGCCGTAGGGTGGGCTGTGTTGAGTTCAACTTCACGCTGCGAGACTTCTGACTTCTCCTTCAGAATGGAGCGCCTCATCTTGCTTGTTCTGGGATGGAAATGTTGTTCCTCGCCAGCCTCCAAATCTTCCTCCACCTCTTCTCTCATCTGTGATTCTTTCTGGGTGACACCCAGCATGCGCCCCGCCTCCAGCCCTCCGTTTTCCTGCTTGGCTATGGGGCTGAAACCCAGAGTAATTCCTTGCAGGGCTTTCTAAGTACTTACTGTTTTCAAAAAGAAGTCAACATGGGCCTGTGTTCCCAGCACTGTGACGGCAGCAGTCATCCCCCCCGCCCCTTTGCATTTTTGGGCAAAGCAGCTGACATCTGTGTCCTGATAGACAGAGGTGGAGTGGCTTGTTTTTTTCCTCATCACAGTCTGTACTCATGAAATGTTTGTCTCTCAAGGACTGAATTTTTACAGCCGTGCTGTTGGTGGGAAACTTGGAAGTAATAAAAAGAATTTGCAAAGAGGGGGAAGTGCCTGCCTTTTCTGAAATCTATCATTCTTCCAGGTCAGCCCAGAGCTTGAGGCTTAGAGCGAATGCCACCAGCCTCTTTGTGGAGGTGATGGAGACAGCGGGACCCAGGTGGCTCAAGGCCTCTAAGTGCCGGCTGGCATTTATTTGGTAAAACGAGCAAAGCCGGGCATAGGGTTTCAAATCCCATTGGGCCCACTAGGACAGCTTGATGGCAAGCTGCTGGGGACAGTTTCACTCTCCGTGTACCTCCAAAGGAGTTTTAAGAGCCCTGCTCTGCAAATCTGCCTCCAGTCAGAAACTAGCAAGTTTCCGTTTTTCCCTGGAGTTGTTAGGATGGGACTCCCACTTATTGTTATTTTCTAAATACATTGGGCATTCCAAGAAAGGGGTGTGAACCCGCATTTGTGCTTCTCTGTCTCTCCCTGTTGCTTTACCCCACATCCTACATACACACATAGACTCATGTACACCCCACCCCCCAAATTAGTCGACTTAAAAAAAAACAAGAACTGACTTGACCAAAGGCTTTCCACAGGGCTAGGGCTAGCACGACCCCTGGTGGGGTGGACAGCAGGGAACCTGGTGGTAGGGCGCATCCTTCCGGGCCCTGTATCTAGTCATTTCATCTGCCTATGCACTAAGGGCCAACACTGCAGAAGGCAGAGCCTGTAACCATGCTTTACAGCGCTCAGCTCCCAATCCTAGGAACACTTCCTGAGTGGATGTAAATTTACAACAGGTGCTTATCAAACAGGAAAACACTTGCAAATCAGAAACAAACTTTAGGGCTGGGAGTGTATTTCAGGGATGACTTTTGCAGGGGCTGCGCTAGGTGCTGGGTAATCTCAAGGCTTATCTCAGAGAAGCGTTTTTCGTCTTTAGGTGGTTTGCCACTGGGAGCATGGTGGGGGTGGAGCAGATGCAGATTCGTCTGATGAAATCCATACTCACTGTTGGGGCACAAACACAGCTGAGATCGCCAAAATTCATAGGAGGGATCTTTCAGAACTAATATTTTCATTAATTGTGTGTCTCTCCACCAGAAGGCAAGCATCCTCTAACCATCTTGGGAGAGACATCAAACCTGGGGAAGAAATGCTTCCCAGCCCTTTCATTCTTGATGACTAAAACGTGTTGTGTAAAAAGGTTGTGCCGGGCATGGTGGCGCATGCCTTTAATCCCAGCACTTGGGAGGCAGAGGCAGGAGGATCTCTGTGAGTTTAAGGCCAGTCTGGTCTACATAGTGAGTTCCAGGACAGCTGGGGCTACAGGGAGACCCTGTCTTACAAAGACAAAAAGTCTTTTCCTGGATGCATGTGGTAATTTTTCACTCCCATTGGACACTGTATTTTAATTCTGAGTTGCTTTTTTTTTCTCCCACCCTTAAAACAGTCTCACTCCTTCTGCCCTATCCCCATCTTTAAGGTTTCCTTGCAAGGTGTACTTGTGCAGGGGGTAATTAGCCTGTTATCAAGATATTAATTAACGTGTTGGAAACGTTTTCTTTATTAATGAGAAATTCACACATTCTATTTAAATTAATTTGTATAGTTTGAAATTAATTTATCGTGGCCTTTGATGACCTCAAATCTACTAAGACAAAACCCAGAGTATTGTAGTAACTGTTAAGCCATTCATTAAACATTTTATGCAAATTGTGTTTGTTTATAAACAAATTAACTGCAAGGATTTTCAAAACAGGTGCTGTGTTGTGAATGCGCACTAAATGATGTGGTACTGAAAGAATTAATTAGACCTTCAGATGTAATTAGTTGCAATAATTTGCGTGATTAGCGGCTTGGTTTAGAAGTTAGACACACACATTGTAATGCATGGGAGAGTCACGGCGGCGGAGGCTTTGTTCCTCATATGGTGAAGATGAGCCTTCTCCATGTTTAGGAAATTTTTCAAAAAATTGCTGACGTAGCTGGAGTTAATTGCCAAATATCCTGCGGGGGGTAATGCTGCTGTTGTTGTTTGGTTCCTTTCTCCCCTGGCTTCCTCTAGTCACTGGCTGTATAGCTGTTTGTTTGTGCCTTATGAATTTTTAAAAAAGAAAGTTGTTAACCCCAGATCTTTACATTCCCAGAGGAAATGATGCTACTTAACGCTTTGAGGGTTAACAGACAGAACGCGATTATTATAAGCCAAATGAAAGATGTTCCACATTCCAAGATTGGCGGTCAGTATTCAGGGAATAGCTGGATCTTTTTTTTTTTTTCCTCTTTTGACGTCTTCTGTTCTTTCTGAAGATGGGCTGTCACTGTGCAGGCTTCTATCTGAGGGCCCTGGAAACTGGTGATCATCATTGCCCAAGGCTTGTTTACATGATACCTGTGTTCTGGGGGCAAGGTCACCATGATCCTGGGGACTTCATTCGTCTGAATTAAACCTCAAGGGCCATATGGTTACAGTATGTTTCTCCAAGTCTCGGAGACCTGCCACCTGCTGACCTCTGTGCTCAGAGGACTGGGAGAGTGTGGTCTTGCTTTGGAATATCCTGCTGGCAAACAGATCAGAATCCTTTCATTTCTTTATTCATCAGAAGCATTTTTTATATACCTAACTAGGTGCCTCCCCCTGCCAGTGTTGTAGGTCTGGGGTGCAGTAAGGGGCCATACACATAAGGTTCTTAACGAGGAGGTAGTCAAAACAGCAGAGACAAGGCTTGACCGAGACTGTGGAGACACAGGAGGGCCGCTCTTCATTCAAGTCCACATTATCATTTTCTTTCTTTCTTTTATTTATTATTTTTAATTTTTTATGTGTATGCGTGTATTATCTGCATGTAGGTAAGCGCACCCGTGTTGTGCAATGTCTCCGGAGGACAGAAGAGGCTGTTGGATCCCCTGGGACTGGAGTTACGGACAGTTGTTAGCTGCCATGTGGGTGCTGGGATTCGAACCCGGGTCTTCTGCAAGAACAGCCAGTGTTCTTAACCGCTGAGCCATCTCTCCATCCCCTATTTTCTTTATTTTTTTAAAAAAATATTTTATTATTTTTGTTTTATTTGTATGAGTGTATTACCTGCATGAATGTAAGTGCACCTTACATTGTCATGCAATGCCTGAGAGGCCAGAAGGGGGCATCAAATCCCCTTGGAACTGGAGTTATGAATGGTTGTTAGCCACCATGTGGGTGCTGGGAACTGAACCTGGGTCTTCTGCAAGAGCAGCCAGTTCTCTTGACCACTGAGCCATCTCTCTAGCCCTATCACATTATCGTTTTCTTGAAATGTAGGGCTTTGCTCTGTAGCCCAGCCTGCCTTAAACTCACCACATAGCCCAGGCTGGTTTTGACTCTTAGTCTTCCTGCCTCAACCTCCAGAGTGCTGGGATCACAGGCGCGTATTATCACACCCTGCTAAATGGCACAGTTTTGTTTTGGGTTTCATGGTGACACTTTCCTGCACTGTATAATGCGCCTTGATGACCTTCACCATCACTGCTGTCTCCTTTCTGCCTCACCCTTTCTGCCTACTGGTCTTTACTTCCCCAATCCTCCCACTTTTCCTTTCTTGTGTTTTTCCCCTCCCCTTTCTTTCTTTTTAAAAACCCGGACTTCATATAAGAGAGAAAAGCCAGCAGCACCTGTCCTTCTGAGCTTGGCTTATTTGGCTTACTATAATCATCTCCAGTTCTGTTGACTGTCCTGTAATGATAAAATTTTGGTCTTCTTTATGGCTGAATAATACTCCATCCTGTGTATATTTCACACTTCCTTTATTCATTCATCTGAAGACAGGCTCCTGGGCTCATTCCATAACTTGCTCTTTGTGAATGTGAGTAGAAGGCACAATTCTTGTTGATGCTTCTAAAATGAGCCCCTTAGCTAAATGAGTGCTGTGTGTGTGTGTGTGTGTGTGTGCGCGTGTGCACGTGTACATGTGCTTGGTACCATGTGTCCCATTATCTCTGATACCAATTAAATGATAGAAATACTGAAGGGCTGAAGGAATGGCTCAGTGGCTGAAAGTGCTTACCAGATAAGCCTGAAGCCCTAAGTTTGAATCCCCAGATCCCACTTAAAAGGTAGACATAGCACCGTACACGTCTGTAATCCCAGTGCCAAGGGAGATGGGAGACAAAGACAGGAGAATTTTTAGAAGCTCCTGGGCCAGTTAACCTGGCTCACACAGTAGTTAAGAGACACTGTCTCAAAGAAGATTGATAGGTGGAATCCAAACCCAAAGGTTTTCTTCTGATCTCCACAGGAGTGCCGTGGCATGCACGTGTGCACACATGCACAAACACATGACTAAAATAATCTGGGCGTGGTGGTTCATGTTTGTGTTCTGGCACATGGGAGGTTGAAGCAGCAGGATTATAAATTCAAGGGCAGTCTGGGCTGGAGGGGGAGGGGGAATTGGTAAAGATTCTGCTGCCAAGGAGAGATGGGTTTTAGGTTGGCCAGGTCCTTCTCTCCCAAGCCTGGTGACTCAGGCAAGGCAGGGACACTGTCCGATTTCATTTCTAGCTCTGGGAATCTAAAAATTGATGAGTCCCCCTTCAGCCTTGGAGAGAAGGGCCTCGAAGCGGATGAAGGTGTGTGCATTTCGCTAAGGCCAACATACTCCCTCCCCCTGAACTTCCCTCAGTGTTTGATCCAGTTCATCCTCATCTCCAGCTTGTGTTTGCTCAGTGCTCTTTGGAATAGGCCCTTTTGGCTGATATTTGAACTTGAACAAAATTAACATTTGTGTGTCATCAGTAGCCTCGGTCCCCCGCTCTGGGCAGTGAAGGATGACAGTCGGAATGTGGGCCGCTTGATCAAAGCGAACAATCAGGCAAAGTTCTGAAGGATGGTTGCGTTGAGGTGGCTTGTTAATTTATGGGGACTCGATTCCAATCACAAAGGAACATTTTTCTCCCCTCTCAGAAACTTTTAAGAAATTAGGTTTTAAAGCTGAGCCGGTGCACCACTCAACTTAAAATAGAAGAGAATTTGATTTTATGTGGTGCCTCTCACATCCCAGCACTTTATAATATTGCACACCAGGAGTGAACCGAGCGCTTTCCCGCAGGGTGGCTGTGGGTGGGCTGGGTTGGAATGACTCTAGAGAAGATCATGGACCACCATCTTCTTGGCTAAGCATTTGGAGAGGAGCAGCCAGTCGCCAAATCCTCTGGGACTTTGCACCCGGGTCTTCCCTTTGGAGTGTGGTCATTGAGCAGATATTTTTTGATGTCTCAGGAGCTCCACCCACACCTTCCCGTGTAAATACCATCTCATCTCATCCTTCAGGATTCAACTTGAAATGTTGGCCCTTATTCCCTCAAGGGATGGCTTAGCAGTTATTTCATTTAAAGTAATCCCATGGAAACATCGTGTATTTGTCTGCAGTGTTGCATGTGTCTTTGGGAAGATAACTGACTTTTTCTGAGCCTCATTGGTGCAATGGGGTCACTCGCAAGGTCTTCAATGGCTAAAGAGAGGAAATGCAACCCCAGTGTCCAGTGGGCAGAATTTGGAGTCAACTGAGCATCCTTCCTTGCTACCTGCATTCTGCATAGCAAGAGATGTTCACTGCCAGGTGGCAGGCAGATAATCTCTAATTCCCCTTCTCCCCCAACACACTTGCCCTCACGTTTCCTCTCAGGCTAGTGGATGCCAGGAACCTAGTCATGGGTGGCTCTCTATGTTCCATAGTCTTGAGTACCAACTGCTTGTAGTAGCTCTTGTCTTTGGAAAGAACATACATGTTACCTGTGGAGACCCAAATAAAAATCTATGTTTGCATTACTGATGTGTGACTCCTCTCTTCTGAGCCTCAGTTTCTCCAGTTGCAAAATGAACAGGACTTGTACATTTGTACATTAAGGTTACTTCCTACTCTGACACTTTATAAACACACACCACACACACACACACGCACACACATTTGCAGTGCTAAGGATTGAACCTAGGGTCGTTCACATGCTAAGCATGCATTTAACATTAGCTAGACTAACAATCTTTCTTTTACTTCTTATCTATTTTTATTCATTATGATTCTGATGTTTATGTGCTTGCATGCATGTGTGTGTGTGTGTGTGTGTGTGTGTGTGTGTGTGTGTGTGTGTAGGCATACTTGTGCCACCATGTGCCTGTGGAGGTCAAAGAACAACTTTTAGGAGTTGGCTCTCTCCTTCTACCATGGTATCTGGTCATCAGACTCAAGATTATGAGGTGCTTTTACCAGCTGAGCCGTGTCGCCAGTCCTTTTCTTTTCATTTTGAGGCGGTGTCTGTGTAAATTGACCAGCCTGGCCTTGAACTCACTCTGTAGCCCAGGCTAGCCTTGAACTTGTGATCTTGCCTTGGCTTCGTGAGTAGCTGAGATGTCAGGCCTCTTCCACCAGGTCCAGGTTTGGCCTTAAATAATAACAGAATCACAAAATAAATGAGACTTAGCTATTTCCTCTGTCTTTCTTCCCACCCTTCCCACCCTGATTTTGTTTGTGTATATTTTGGGTCATAAGTCACTCACCGTCTCTCTCTAACCCTTTCCTCCATCCTTTCTTCCAATGTGATACATCATGGAAAAAATGTTTAAAATAAATTTTGTTGAGTAATGTTTTGATTTTAGCAAAATTCTGCTCAAATATGTGCCGAGTGATTTTTGCTTCAGCATATTTGATTGGGAAGATGTGAGCTGGGGATGATCCCTTGGACTTGGGGGGCTTGAGTTAGAGAGAAGTTGCAAGAAAGAAGAGAGTAACTAAGGGAATCTAAGGCATTGGCTAGGTGCTGGCTGCCTAGCTCACAGAAATGGGAACGCTGTAGTAGGAAGGTTTGGATGGTATTAAAAATAAGGAAATAATCTGAACACCCACGATGATTGATAATAACACTCATCTTCAAAAAGCCACAGGATCTTTAGTATCTACTAAATATATGAAGCTCCTGTTGAAGTTTTTATCGGAGAGATAGATCTGAGTCTTTATTTCATCTTCCCTCAGCTGAAGGCAACCTTGAGGGCTGGATGGAAGGGGGCTGGGGTGGGTGGGGAGAGATCTGAGGATGAAGAAGCAGTATCCTTGGGCAGGTGCCTTGAAGAACTCTGTCCTGCATTGACTTGTGGTGGAAGACAGCCAGGGAGGCTGCTGGTTTGAACGGCCCCAGTCCTGGCTGTGACTCTCACCTCTACCAGTTGACTGTGCTGGGTGACTTCTTTGGACCTCAGTTTATCTCTTGAATGTGGATCTTGTAGAGAGGATGAGCACCTGCAGGGTGGTTAGAAGAAATAGAGAGAATATCTGTGCAGTGCTTAGACAGGCAGACTTTGCACACGTACTTGAGGTTGGCTATAAGCCAATCATCCTTTCTGGTTTTTAAGTACCCATTTCAAGTTGGGGTCTTTCTTCTCCTGCCTCCTCTGCCTCTTCACTTTTTCTTTCCCAGAAAAGTTATATTTATTCATTAATAGACATGGGCAAATAAAATGCTTTTCAGTGTCTTCCAAAGAGAGGATGCACAGCCAAATGGAAGTTCTGTTTTTCTCAGTGAGTTCCCGAAGGGTTGAACATGCCACATTGTGGGAAAGTACTGATTCCCGTAATTCCCAGAGAGAATGGAAGGATCCAGACACTGATGATATGGAGGGTTTCCACCACCACTGTGTCATAGACTGGACGTTATTCTTTGCAAATCAAAACGACCCTACTGAATCATGTTTGATAGAAAGCAAAATGCTGCGCAAGTTGCTTTTTGTGTGTGTGGTGTGTGTACTTGTCAGTGTGAGTGTGTGCTTGTCTGCATGTGTGCTTGTCTGCATGTGGGTGCGTACGCATATGTTGAGGTCAGAGGTCAATGCTGTGTGTCTCCCTTGATTGCCCTCCACCCTTTTTTTTTTTTTTTTTTTTTTTAGGGAGAGAGGGTTACTGGAGTGTGCTGTTGCCACCACACCCTGCTCCTTACCTTGGGTTCTGGGGATCCAAACTGGGGTCCTCATGTTTTCACAGCAGGCTGAGCCTTTTTCCCTCAGCCCCACAAGTTGCTTTTCAAAGGAGCTGTTGATGGACAGAGTCCCACAGTACCCCAGATAGCTTCGTGGAACATTAAACACAAAGAGAGACGTTGTGGGTGTGAGGAGAGTGGAAGAGGGAGCTGAAAACAGAAGCTGGCATCTGATCAGCACAAGAGCTCCCTGGCCTTGCAGTAAGGATGCGGCCATGGTCGATATTCCCTGGTTTGCTCCACTTCCTTGGTCTCTCGTCCTTGGTGAGGGTTGACTGGTACAGGGGCAGCACCCTCAGTTTATGGCAGATTCCTTTGCACAGCTGGGCCCTGTGATGGCTCACCAGGACTTTGGCTTTCATCTAATTTCCTTTGGGTATCTCGTCTGGATCTGCTACCCAGGTATGCCCTTCTGGTGGCAAGATGGAAGAGATGCTGGAGGAAAAGTTTCTTTGGTTTCTAAGCATCAGCAAATTCCAGTGCGTGTCCGAAGGTAATTGTGTTAGGCAACATGCTAGTCCCGTACTAATAGTCTTAGGAGCCCCCATGATAAAGTGTGTATGTTCCAATGATTATAGAAATTTTATTTTCATCTGGTTTTTATATTGCTATAAATATTTTGCATTTACCAAATAAAGTGGTTGCTATGTAGAGATCATAACTTCTGGGACCTAAATTTGCTTCAGACGATGGGCAAATTATAGACTACAATATGTGATCAAACAGCAGTATGGGGAACTTAAATAGAGTGAGCCCTGAGGACAGAGGCTGCTTGAAACCATGGGGGATGAATAAATGGGAGTTTTAGCAAAGCCATCACTGATTCTAGCAGATAAATTATGCTCTGCCTTTTTGTATGTCTTTGGGACTGTACTACATAAATTATGACCAAATATAATTTAGGCTATCAGCCTATATTTCTGAACATCCATCTTGTACATTTTAAGTACAAAATTACCATTTTGCAGAAGTATAAAATTGAGACAAATTTTTTTCCATCTGTGCATTTAACTTCTGCATACTTTATAGCAGCTAAAGGGTTCTAGAGGACCTCATTACCATCCGGAGGGGACGTTAGCCCCGCGACTATATAACTGTATTAAGATCTACATAAACGGGAATAAAGTTCGAGGGACAGTGGGATGTGGAATTATATATTCTTTCTTAAATGGAGATGTAACTTTTATAGAAAGCTCTCGGCACTGCTTTTCTGAATAAGATCACTGTTTATAAATTCAAACTTGCTGCTGAAGGAATCTGTGTTGATGAAAACTCCTTCTGAACACAAAGAAAAGGGCAGGCTGTCAGGGCCAAGGGCACAGGTACGGGGACCCTCCAGCAGCTGTTGGGCTTTTAGAGCTGAGGTCTGGACTTGAGCTCTGGTGTGGTCCAGAAATGGAGCCTCGTCCTGCTGTCCCTCTGCCCTCAGATATCTGATTGCTACAATGTGAGGATTGCTACAATGAGAGTCCCCACGTCCCCCATCCGACGTGAGGCATGAGACTCAGACGTCTCTTTATATGACTGCAGGTCCTTGGCTTCTTACCAACCTAGTGTGGGGAGAGCAGCGTGTTGGTACAGAGGACAAAGGGAGCTTTACTCTATGTTCTTTGGGATCATAATACCCAAGAGTGGGTTGATAAATCTCCAGTCACAAATCAGTGCAGCCCAAGCTCACCTAGGCACATTTCTTTCTTTTTTAAAAAAAAAATTTTATTTATTATTTTATGTGTATGAGTGTATTGCCTGCATGCGTGTGAGTGCATTTATGTCTTAATCCTCAGGGTTGCTTTGTCCTGACGATTGCCATTGCATCCGAGGACAATTTTTCTAGTATGGGGCCACTGGGTTGTCTGAGAACCATTGACAGCACAGAGCACCGGCTGATAGCACATGGCAAGGTGCTGTTGAGACATAAGACCCTTCAGACAAAGCAGGCCATGCCATCTTCAATGCTTTCAACTCATATGCCCTCACTTACTTTTTAAAAAAAGGTTTTTGTGGAAGATGTTGGGGAATTTTTCTCTTAATATATTTCTCCTTCTCTACCAGAATTCCTTGTTTCCTGACCTTTGATTAGCTTATGCTGATAATCTTCATCGTCAACCTGACTGGCTTAAGAACCACCTAGAAAGTTAGTGATGCACATCTCTCTGTATGTCTGTGATGGTCTCTGACCTCATCAATGGCTTAATCCATCGATGTGTTCACAGGGCACGGACATTGTTGGGAGGTGGTGAGAGATAGGTGAGGCTTTTAGAGGAACTAGTATACTAGAGGTGTGTCTCATGGGCCCTATCTTCCTCTGGCTTCTTCCTGTGTCCTTCTCCTCTCGGCTTCCTGTCCACTGTGTCCAGAGCTTTCCTTTCCCACATGTTGCCATGTTCTGTCTGAGCACATGACCCAAGCAACCAAAGAGTGGACTCTCTGAAACCATGAGCTAAGATAAATCTTTCTCCTTTGTTCTTATGCTGGGTATTTTTTTCAAAGCAGCACAAAAGTAATTAACACAGATCTTCTCGTTTCTCTGTTCCCTGTGCTTTTTCTCCATTCTTGGTGTCTTCTGTTTTCCACCACTCTCTCTGTCTTCATCGTCATCCATCTCCTTTTCCCATTGGCCAAACTCAGAATGCAAGTACATTGCAGCAGGACAAGGCAGTGCATTGATGTAGTCAACGTGTGCTCCAGATGCTAAGGGATGCCTCTGACTCAGTCTCCTATGAAGCTACAGCCCTGATGGAGAGAAACAGTGAGCAGGTGTTTAGAGACTGGATAGCCAAGGGCTCTGCAGCTGGAGGTTTGGACATGACTAGAGTGTGATGTTCAGAGATAGGAGTGACGACACGGGACACTGATAAGATTTGCCGCGTGTATTCAATAGCATGAGAGATCTCTATGTCTTCAGCAGCTTGGAGCAAATCAAACAAGATGGAAAGGAAGTAAGGGAGGGCAACCCTCTATCCTTGCTCTATAAAAGTGGTGCAGATGGCAAAGGCCCTGACTTACTTGGTAGTGAGCACAATGTTCCAGAAAGCCTTTAAGAGCAAATTTCTTCAGAGGGAGAAGGGCTGGTTGGAATCAAGTGAGCCAGTACAGGGGACAGGCTCACAGGGGATTGGATTCTTCAGGACTGGTTTATCTGAAAGAGCTCTGAGCTCTTTCATGTGTTGTCTTGGGTCCCTGAATTCAGTGGAAATACGTATTTCAAAGAGACCTTGGCTCTCTGCATCATGGAGGAAGTGTCTATAGAAGGAAGTGAGACAAACCAGAACCTTGAACTTAAGACTCAGGCTGTCTTAGGCCCTCACATATCCACTTCAGGTAGAGAATTGCCAACAGATTCCTTCATTAGCTAGTTTGGATATTGTTGAGGCTCTAGTATTATCTAGCCGTGTTCTGCTGTAGTGGCTAAGACAGACCTTCAGCTCACTAATCATCAGTTCTGCAGATACGTCCTCAATGATGCAAAGAGCCAAGGTCTCTCTGAAATATGTACGTCCACTGAATTCAGGGACCCAAGACAAACAAGTAAGGACTGCAATTGTTATGTCTAAATCTAACATATCCCACATAGGCTCATCGTTGAATGCTTGGTTCCGAGTTGATGGTGGTGTTTTGGAAGGTTCTAGAAAAATGAAGAGGTAAGGCCCAGGGGAGGAAGTAGGTCACTGAAGACAAGTCATTGTGGATTATATCTGGTTCCAGTCCCTTCCTGTCTTTTTTTTCTGTTTCCTGTCCACCATGAGGTGAACAGCCTCCTCAGCCACAAGCTCTGCCTACTACATATTCTCCCTGAGCACATGGAGCCAAGTAACTGTGTCCTGAACCCCCCAGAACTGTGAGCCAAAATAAATGTTTCCCACATTAGATTATTCTCTCAGATATTTTGTTCATAGCTGTACAAAACTAAAAATAATCAAGAAACAACCCAATTTGTGACAGCTGCGGTTGATATTTTCTTTAGAAGATATAGTGGGATAGTCATTGCGAATGGCACTCAAATTGGACATACCAATAATGGGTGGTAGGACATCCTCTCCACAGAGGAGACTCATAACTGGCACTAGATGGGAGACCAGCATAGAAACCACATCAGGAAGACTGAGATAAGGATTGACAAGATGCCATCCTACTGGTTGTATCCTTTGTCCCCTGCCTTGCTTATAGTAGCTCTGAGGATAACCTTAAATCAACTTGGAGGGACATAAGGTGAGATTTTGATAAAAGTTGTACAGATAAGGATTCTGAGATACAGGTAAGCTTAGTCACTTTGGGGGAGGGGCATCTGGACAGAGAGTTCCTGGCTGACCTTCATCTCACTCCCCTCTCTGTGTTCTCAGGTTGGGTAGTGCTTCCAAGAAGTGTGGCGCCCTCTTCATGTACACGCTGTAAGCTAGAGGAAGCCATTAGGAACAGCGTCACATCTGTTTAGGGAGATGTTTCTTCCAATTGGCTGTCTGGTATCACTCTTACAGGCTGTGACATCACACAACTGCAGGCCTCCTCACCATTCCCAATGGACTACATGTGAATGAGAGCTCTGCAGCACAGATGGGCCTATCTGTGGCTCATGTGTACTTATGAGTAGACTAGAAAGACTGAGGCCCAAAGAACTGGAGGCTCTGTGCATTCACCCATATTTGACTTCTCAGGTCTCAGGTTTAGACTGGATGACAGGAAAAAAAGTCAGCTTAGGAAATCATATTCATGTCACATAAGAGGCATGGCTGGCTTTGCCCTTTCCTCAAAAGCCCAAGGCCAAACCCTTAGTAGAACCTGGGTTATCACAGCAGAACAGACTCTTATCACCCAGAAATGCGGGAGGATTTACCACTAAGTTTCTATGGCATTATCATTGCACTTTACCTCCAGACCAAAACCCCACCATCATATCCTCATGAGAAAAATCACAGACACCTGGCTGGGGAGATGGCTCAGTGGTAAGTACCTGTTATACAAGCATGAGGACCTGAGTTCAAATCTCATTCATTACCATGTAAAAGCCACGTATGTTGGCATGAGCCTGTGACCCCAGAGCTAGGGAAGGAGGGGCAGATGTGGCTCCTGTGCTGGTATTCCATCTAGTACCAGTTATTTCTTACCCTCCAGACTCATGAGTCTCTTCCTTGGAGAAGATGTCCCACCACCATTCTGGGTACCTCTGCCCAGGGGCTTGCTGGTCAGTCAGTCTAGCCAAAGCAGCAAGCTCTGGGTTCTATGAGAGACTCTGTCTGCATAAAATAAAATGGAAAGAGATGGATGGATGATGTTGACTTCTGGCTTCCACATATATGTGCACAGGCAAATGTACCTGCTCATACACATGTGCACACAGATACACATGCACAGAAACACACACACACATACACATACACATGCACACACACATACATACAAAACAGATATAGACACTGGGCCTTATCGAGACACCTTCTTTGGCTGAAAGCAACTGGAGGTGTTCAGTCGGTTTGGGCCTCAGCCTCTGGGCTGAGGGAAGAATCTGGCTGCTGTGAGAGGGGAAAGTGTTTGAAGGGAAAGTAGGTAGGTGGTCAGTGGACGCCTGGGTGCCGCCAGAGTCAAAAGACAGGTGGAAATGGGGGAGAAATGAATTTAAGATAAAGTGGTCAAGGAAGAAGAAATGAAACTAGAGGCCAAGAAGGTTGACTCTTTCAAGATATGTGGAGTTACAGGTGATAAGTGTGACAGACGCTGAGCCATATGACTGACAGGGGGCGTAAGATCTGGCTATGGGACGGTGCTGGATGGGTGGAGCAGGTGAGGGGGACAGGGCTGTCATGTCGAGGATGGTTTGTTGTTTTCCGAGGGAGAGTCTTGAATAAGTGGTTCTTCCTGTGGGTGGGCTGCTTCAGTTGACAAGGCCATGTGACTCTAGACACACAGAGTGTGTCCCCCAGCCAAAGGACAGTGTTCCATGGAAAACTACAAATAAACTTTGGCCCAGATCAAAGTTTGGCCCAAGCAAGTGAGAAACAACTGGAAATATGTTGGAGAATAGCTCTGCCCCTGAAGACAGAAGGCTCTGGGGTAAATTATAGCCACAGGGTGATAGGGGATGCTGCCTGGGGCTTCCTTGAACAGTATCTGTTTGTTAATGTGCTTGCAAAATGAATCCAAGGCCTGAGGAAAAGTGGATGTGGTATTAGGGAAGGGCCGATGGGAAGTGCTGGGCCTGGCCTCACTGTTTAGGTTTTCTGAACCAGTGTGTGAGACTTTAGCCCTTTTTTGGCCGGGGGGACGGTGGTGGTGTTGAGACAGGGTCTCCCTGTAGTTCCAGCTGTCCTGGAACTCACTATGCAGACCAGGCTGGCCTCGAACTCACACAGATCCGCCTGCCTCTGCCTCCCAAGTGCTGGGATTAAAGGTGTGCACCACCATGATCCAGATGACAAATTTGATCTTGCAACTTGGTTATCAAGTGGCATTTATTGTCTTCCCCGTGGGCTGGGGTCAATAGGAAGCAGTCATGTCTTTTTTTAACTTTAAAAAAATTTATTATTTTTATTTTATGTGTATGCATGTATTGCCTGCATGTAGGTAAGTGCACCCATGTTGTGCAGTGCCTGCGGAGGTCAGAAGAGGCCGTTGGATCCCCTGGGACTGGAGTTACATTTGTTAGCTGCCATGTGGGTGCTGGGATTCAAACCCGGGTCTTCTGCAAGAACAACCAGTGTTCTTAACTGCTGAGCCATCTCTCCAGGCCCGCAGGCATGTCTTTTAATCAAATGTTCTATCTGTATAGCTCAGAAGGCCTAGGGGACTGACCTCAGAGTCATTCAGGGTGAGCAGAACCCTTCTAGCCATCATACTCCAACATTGCTGTTGGTGCTTATGCACATACCCGAGCCCTGGTGCATGCCCTCAATCCTTAGGATGTGTATTAAACAAGAGGGTCAGTTCCAGGGGACAGCCTGGTAAGGAACAAGGACCTGAAAGGCAAGTTGAAAAGCATCATGTGCCAGCCCGCTGGGTAATTCCAGCACTCAAAGGCTGAGGTAGGAGGATTGTGAGTTGGAAGCTTGCCTGGGTTAGATTGCAAGTTCAAGATTAGCCTGGGCTATCTAGCAAGAATATTTGTCAAAATGAAAGAAAGACAAAAAGAAGGAAAGAAAGAAAGAGGAAGGGAAGGAAGACAGATGGAAGGGAGGAAGGACCAACTGCCAAACCCAATTTCAAATGTGTCATCTGTCCCTAGGACCCATCTCTGCCATTGCACAGACACCTTGGGTGCACCCATTGGCCAACATGGGTGGCTGCTGCATCCAGAGACCAAAGCCTTCAGATGGGATGAGGACCAGGATAGGGACAAAGAGGGCCCACTGTCCCCCTCCCCGCCCTCCCCCGGGTCACCAAGCCCTGGTTGTTTCCTATTCTCTGCTCTGCAGCAGGAGAGGGGGCCTCCACCGAGGAATGTAACTGCGCCCTTGTTTGCCTGGTGCCCTGTTTGTTCCCAGCACAGAACAATGACCTCTTGTAAGCCAGTGCTTTCCAGCCTCACCGAGGGTTACTGAGCAGCCCTGATTCCTCCCCTGATTATCTTGAAGCCTGTCAAGCTGTACGCGTCTCCCTCCCTTTCTGCTCTTTCTTCCTAATAGACATGAAACAGCGCAGTCAATAATATTTTACTTGTCTTCCCACCGCGCGTCTCCTCTTCTGATCAGTTTAGGCGAGTTTGACTGCAGAAAGTCAGAAGGGAGGTTACGATCTGAAAAGTTCAGCCAAATGTTATCAGCCTCCAAGATGTTGCTAAGGGAAGGGCCCCCCAGCCCTTGGCGACCGGAGCCAATAATAGTTGCGATTCGCTGATAACATCAACGCCTGTCAAAGATCCAGGCGTTTGCGGTTCGTCTGTAAACGCAAACACCTGTATCCAGTCAAGCTATGATGGTTATCCTCTCGTTCCCTGTCACGAGGATCGGTTCCTTGAAGGGGCTGCCAGGATGCGCTAAGCTGTGAGTTGATTTATAAAGTGAAGGGTCTCTCCGAAAGTTTGGCATGGATGGGGAAATTGACAAAAGCGTTCCTCTCCTTCAGGGGGTGATGTGGCATTTTGACAACGGTGAAATCGACAGTCTTCTTTTAATTACATTTTGAATCTATGGCACTGGCCAGATCAAATCACGGGAAATGGGGTGGGGGTGGGGGACTCAGGCATGCTTTGAAGACCTTTGCATACTCCCTCCACCCCTAGGAAAGGACACTTGGTGCTTGTTTGAGATTGATGTGTATGATGAATTAGATCAAAGAGACTAATAAATAGTGTCCGCAGAGGCTTTTCAGAACACAGTATATACATAGCTGGGATATTTTTGAGATTGAACAGGCAAGGCCCACACTGTTAAATAAACTTAAGTGCAAGGAGAAGACAGTTGGTGACCTACCCAGCTGCAGTGAGAAGGTGATGGACACCAGGCTTTTCCCAGTGAAAGGCTCATGGGCTTCCATGCTTGGGCTGGTCTGCCATGGCTGCCAGGAAGGAATGACCAAAAAATGAAGTCATGGTGTGTCCTTCCTGGCTTCCTCCTCAGCCCATCTGTGTGGGTGCTTTCAAGGGACAGGTAGTTACCCAAGAGCCTCTGCTTCCCTGTGCCCTGAAAATCTAGTTGGGCTGATGAACCCCTGCTTCTCAGCCCAGAGGGATGGTTAGACTACACTGTCTGCTTGTTCCTGTGGTCTCCTCCATGACGTCATAGCTCTGGTACCATCTTGTTCATCCTCTGAGCAGCAGCCAGCCTAGGGGGTGGTACAGACAACACAAAAGGCCTGGGAAACTGGGTCTGCCAGGAGTTAAGCACGTAATCTCTGGAATGGACTTTGGACAAACTGGGCTGTGCCATAAACTTGCACTATCTCTTTTTAGGGCTTCATGTGAACTCAGGAGTCCAATTGCAGAGCTGGCTGAGGGAGTATACACTCGTGATCCCAGCACTGGAGAGGTTGAGGCAGAAAGATGGAGAGTTCTAGGTTAGCTTGGGCTACATAATGAATCCCTGTCACAAAACAAAACAGAAAATCACACAAAAGAGAGGGCCACAGAATATTAGAACTCTGTCTGAGATGGTGATAGTAGATAATGAAGTAGGTGGTGATCAAAATTGAACCCACAAAATGACATTCTCATGGGGCATCGTGCATGATGTCAGAAGCACCTCGCCAAAAGCCTGGTGCATAGTAAGCACTCAGTGTTAGTGATGTGACTTCTTTGTAACTGTTATTAGCCTTCATCTAGCCCTTTTGCATATGACAAGTCTAATAGAACCGGAAAATAGTGAAAAAACTCAGGTATTCAGCCAATGTGACTTTAAAGCATTTTAAAAAAAAACCCAGTAATTTAACTAAAAACCTTCTAGCTCAGTTTACCTGTCTGATGCCCCACGGAAGCCTCCTGGTATCCCTCTGAGTCCCCAGTGGCTGATTGCTGAGTGGGGACAGTTCCTACACATGAAGTCCATGGGGCCTGTGTATAAATCTCATCACACTCCCAGCATTGAAGAGGCCGAAGCCCAGAGATCCTCAAAGCTCTCGAGCTTTTGCCTTTCAGAAGCATTTCAAGTTGTTCTACACTCTGAATTGTTTGCATGTATTTGGAATGGTTTGAATGAAAATGTTCCCCATAGGCTCAGGTATTTGAACACTTGGTCCCCAGTGGGTGTCGCTGTTTGGGGAGGTTATGGAATTCATAGCAGGTAGAGCCCTGCTGGAGGAAATATGTCACTGGGCGGTGGGCTTTGAGGGTTTATAGCCCATCCCACTTCCTGTCTTCTGCTTGCTGTGTGCGGAGACTTCCTGTTCCTGTCACCATGCTATGCCTCCCCCTGCCAGGATGAACTTTGTCCCTCTGGAATGTTAAGCTAAAACAAAGCCTTTCAACAGAAAGAAAGATAATGCAATATTTTTATCAAGAAATAAAAGAGCCACAACAAGATCCTGCTGTGGTGGCCTGTGCCAGGGGTAGAGAGGCATCCCATGGTGGATGTTCTGGTGATGTAGTGTTTTTTGAGGGGGTGGGACTGACTGGTGAAAATGGTATAATTTGCTGGGTTGGAACTCTTGCCCAGCCTCACTTAAGTCTTCATCACTCCAAGCTTCTGAGACCTTCCGTCTGTTTGCTGAGTATAAGGTTGAAATTGTTCTCAACAAGACGGACGTGGTGGTCTTATTTCTGCTTAAACTGCTAACTGGACCATTTCCCACTACCTGCTGCTGCTAAGCTGTGCGGCCATGTTTCCCTCATCATGTGTGGTGTTCTCAGACTAAGATCTAAATGATCACTTAAAGGACATCACTAAGCCACACAGCCTTGGTGGTGAAGGTCGGTAATCCCCGCTACTTGGGAGGCTGAGGCAGGAGGATTTCAAGTTCAAGGGCTGCCTAGACTACAGAGGAGGTGGTTGACTTTTAGCATGGAAAATCACATGTCCTTAAAAACCCTTGAATCCCAGGTAAAGCAAGGTGGTTTGTCACCCAGGATTAATGAGAATGGTGTGTCTCACTGTCATATTCCAAAGGGAGTCAAAGCAAGAAATTAGACAGTAAGAGTTCAAGAATGGCCTTGGGCAGAGCGTCTGTAAAATCAGGTGTAACTTGTTATTTTCAGTAGCCTGTTTACAGGATATACCACTAGCAAGCAGAGTGTTCTAGGTTGAATGAGGGTTGGGTTGAAATTTCTTTCTGACTGTTAAATAAGGGATAAGAGATTATGGCTTCTGTCCCCACCCCTACCAGGTTCTTCAATACACACACACACACACACACACACACACACACACACACACTTTTCTTTCTAGAAACGTTTGATTCCTAGAGATCAACATGCTTTGAGAGGGAATACCCAGGGTTTGTTTTATTATTTTATCTGGAGGCTTGTCCCACAAAGACATATGTGCTTGGTTTGAACCTTATACCTTTGGGGGGGTCTGCGATGGTTTGAGTCTGAAACGTCCCCCACAGGTTCGTGTTTTAAACACTCAGTCTCCTGTTGGTGATATTATTCTGAAGGCTGTGGAGCCTGTTACGCCCAGATCTTGTGACCCTCCCCAATAACCGCCAAGGATTCTGGAGCGTATGCAACAGCAAAGAGCCTTTATTCGGGCTTAAGCTCGGGCCCTGAGATTTCACCGACTCAGCGGATCCGGATCTGTACTGAGAACCCCGAACCAGGGTGGAGCAAACTTTTTATAGGGAGTTTTGCTGAAGCCTGCACCGCCAGATGCACTTTAAAATGATTGGATTGTTCTATGTTCTGAGCACGGGGAGGATTCTTATTGGTAGGTGCTGTCTTTAGGGCATTGGAATATGCTGACTGTTATCTGTAGGGCCAGAGGTTTCTGTTTCTACCTTATAAGGCTTTTACATGCCCAGGCTTGCTTAACCTATGGCTTGGGGGGGTAGCAACTGGAAATTTCTGGAAATTTACATGCCTGGCCTGGGCTTGTTGGGCTTGCCTGAAACAGCTAGCCAAAATAGAGTCAGTGTATTCTGACTCTTGCATTTTGACTCTTCAGAGCCGTTAGGAGGTAGGATGGGCTGGTGGAAGTAGATCACTTGGGATAGGCCTGAAGGTAATATGATGCTTCTTTCTGATCTGCATTCTCTGTTTCCTGGTCCACCTTGATGTGAGGAGTCTCCCACACACTCTCCTACCACCATGCCTTCTTGCCATATGGAACTGAAATCCCTCTGAAACCCTGATCCAAAACAAACCTTTTCTCTTTAGGTTGTTTCTGTCAGGCATTTGCTTGCACTGACACAGATATAACTAATGCATATATATTTTTTTAAATTTATTTTTATTTTATTCATATGAGTGTATTACCTGCATGTGTGTAAGTACACCCGTGTCACACAAAGCCTGCAGAAGCCAGAAGAGGGTGTTAGATCCCCTGGTACTGGAGTTGAGGACAGTTGTTAGCTGTCGTATGGGTGCTGGAACTTAACGTGGGTCATCTGAAACAGCAGCCAGTGCTCTTAACCATCTCTCCAGCCTGAAGCTTTTTTTTTTTTTTTTTTTTTCCAACAGGGTCTCTCTGTAGCCCCTGCTGGCCTAGAAATCATTATGTACTAATGCAAGGTCTTTTAACCAAAGCTGGTGGCCCCATCCAAACAAAGCTTATCTCATCCAAATGGCAAAGTCACTCCTTCCCATGAGCAGGGGGCATCCCAGCCTTGGATTAGCTAAGATGGTTCAATATAGAGGAAGAACAGCACAGTTCACATCGATACTTTCCATTTCCTAATCTTTCAATTAATATGGTTTTCTAAAGTTACATGTAAGTAATTAATATGTCATTAGTGCTTATTCTGTTGTTGATAAAGAATTGTCTTTCTGATTTCTTTCCCTTTTTTTGGTTATGGCTGAGTATCTGGAGGATTATGAGCCTAACCCATGACGACGTGAAAGGAGGTGAAGGGCCATGCGAGAGGTGGCCCCTTTGAGCCTCTGGCCACAGCTGCCTGAGGTTCCCAGCTCTCAGAGGCTCAGCCTGAGGATGCAGTCTTTCATGTCAAAGTCAAATTCACAGCCACTGCACACCAGCCTCTTATCCTGACAGTGAAACTGGAACCACCTTAGGGCTTGCTTCCGTGGCTGAACAAAGCACATGTCTCCCCTCCCCAGATCTGGTCTCCTTACGCGTTGACCTTTGAGACTGTGTGCTCAGTAATGTCTCTAGTTTTGCTTGGTTAAACATGGAAAAATGTTCCTCTAGATCGAAGCAGCTTCCCATTTATTTCAAAGCATCCTGTCGCTGACGTAATGCTGCCTGGTTTATGGCCTCACTGCTCTGGTTCGGAGTTGAGTAATGTCCCTGCTGGTGCACCAGGCACCGCCTACGTAACCACAGGAAGGGGTAACATCCCCTGGGCCTCCCAGGCATCTGCTGGGAAATCACTTCTTTGGTGCCAGACAAATGAATGTTTTGCATATTTCTCACAAAAGGAGAAGGGTTGCACTCCAACGAAGGTTAACATAACAATCGTCTCTTATTACAATGATTTATGTGTGCATAACTTCAGCAGGGGAATGTCAGCTCCGAGGTCTTTAATTGGCAGACTTTGGGGACCACAGAGGGAGATGACAGAGCGAGCTCTGGAGGAATGAGTGTCTTCTGCCATTCCCTAGTGCAGCCCTGCAGAGGAGGCCTAATAAATCTCGGGGGAGTGGCAGCCAACTTTTAAACTTTTTATTAACCTGATCTGTGTTAATGAAACACAGAGGATCATCTTTGACTTCAACCCATTCGGATCTGATGCATCAAACGGCTGCCTGGGGTTTCTGAGACAACCAAATTCTGGTCTTCTGGCAATTTTCATTCAAAGACAACAATGCTGAAATTTGCAGTCTTTATGACTTCAATGAGTCACCGCGTCCCCTCTTGCTACATAGACTATGATTATGTATTTTTAAGGATGTCAAAATATGTTTTCTTTTTAAGAACCTCTTCTTGGCCCTTGGATAAAGGTGTTGTTTTTAAATGGAAATCACAGATGCTTTGAGAACAAATAAGATTCAGAGAAGGGTCTGTCTACACAGGGTACAGCCTCTTTTCTGGGAGGGAGGGTAATGGGAAGGGACTTCTGGGACAAGATGGCCATAATATCCATGTCACTTTTCGGAATGCTGCTGCAGTCTTTCTAAAATCATGATGGATAGCTTTGGAAACACCTGTGTTTATACTGCTGAAGAGATGGAATGGGTTGTTCCAGGCATTAAACCTCAGCACCTGTGATACAGTAGTTCCCAAACTCTTTCACGGGCTACTGGGCTTTTGAGAAAGGACCGACAGTGTATGTATACCTTTGCATTCATTTTCCAAATCATATACTAAAATCGCAATGTCTTTAGGTTAGATTCCCTCAGAAGCAGACCCTGGTACAAGACTGGAGTGCAAGTTATTTCTTGGGAGTGAACCATCAACTGTTAATAGCTCCTCAGGTAGGGGCGGTGACTGGTGAGCCCTTCCCCCTCCTTCCTAGGATAGATGTTGACTGGCTTGATCTTGTGGCAGGTCTTGTACAGGCAACCACAGCTCTTGTGAGTTCATGAGCGCGGTGTCCTGTCTTGTTCAGAAGACACTGTCTCACTCCCATTCATCCTTATTTGTAATCCTGAGCCTTGGGGAAGAGAGTGTGATAGAGATATTCCATTTGTGGCAGAGCACTCTACGGACACATACTGAGAGAACCTTTGATATTGGTTCTGTTTCACTGGAGAACCTCAAGGCTGACTGATCCAGAGAGTATTTAGGGCCTTGTTCCAACTAGTCTAGAAAAAGAAGGAAAGAAAGCTAATGGAGGCTTCTTCCTTGAGCAGCTGGGAATTCTAGGACAGAGTAGACCAGGGTAAATTATTTCACAGAAGGAAGGAGTTGCTTTGGTTCTGACCCTTCAACACCTATCTGTCCAAAGGTGCTGCTTTAGGCATGAATTCTCTGGTATATGCCTCCAGGGGGACTCCTTGGGCGCATACACTTGAATGTGAGCAACAAAGGGTTACAGGCAGGGGGGGCACAGATGGGTCATGTAAAAATTTCCACATTAAGGTCTGCAAAACTCTATGTTCAAAACAGAGATAAAGACCGCTGACCCCTGAAATGGTACAACTGTACATTTGGAGGATGGTGTCTCTACAATGTACAGGTATAAAAACATATCACATGCTTTATCTTCATGATTAGAGTATTCTGTGTGTAAACTACCACAACGTAGGTTGTCCTGGTTTGGCATGGGAGATAGGCCAGTGCGTCCTTATTGGGAGCAAATGGGATGAGAAGATTGATGTGCTCTATGATGGTTGATTCCCCCCTGTCTGATGGGTGTGTGACTCAGAAAAGAGTCAGGCCTGGTACTGGTTGCACTAGAGGCTCCCGTGAAATGTGTTTTTGAAGGGTGAAATTTATTGGTTGAGGTAGGAGCTGGTCTTCTTTGTGGGCAAACTATTTTCATCCCAATTTCAAAGTAATGATAGCTAAGTCTTTCAGACTGATTCTGTCTTTTAATCACACATTTCTTTTTCCCCTCTCCTCCTTCTTATCCTCTTCCTCCTTCAGATACTTTTTATTGGCACATATTCATGTACAAAGTGGTCAGTTTCACAATGGCAGTTTCATTTAAGTAGATCATGTGCTTCATTTACATTTCCCCATTACCCTGCCCTGTCCCCTTTCCCATGAGTCTCCCCCACCCTCTCAAATAGTCCTCTTACTTCAGTGTTAAGTATTGTAGTACACACACACACACACACACACACACACACACACACGAGTCTGGGTTCCATACGTTAGAAAACATGCAACATTTGTCTTTCTGAGTCTGGCTTAACTTGATGATCTTCAGTTCCACTCATTTTGCATAAATTCTTATGGCTAAATAAAGTACCACTGGGCTTAATACCTCATTTTCTTCATCTAGTCATCTATTGACAGACACCTGGGCCAGTTCTATAACTTGGCTATTGTGAATAGTACCCAGGTAATTAGTGTGTTCAGGGCTCTATATCTTCTGCTATAACTTTTTAATATTTTATTTATTATTTTTATTTTATGTGTATGAGTATATTGCCTGCTTGTATGTAGGTGCACCTGTGTCTTGCAATGCCCATGGAGGTCAGAAGACGGCACTGGACTCCCCCCTGGAATTGGAGTTATGGACGGTTGTTAGCTGCCGTGTGGGTGCTGGGAATCAAACCCAGGTCCTCTGCAAGAGCAGCCAGTGCACTTAACCACTGAGCCATCTCTCTAGGCCCTCTTCTGCTGCCTCTTACTCATTCAGGTGCATACCCAGGAGTGAGATAGTGAGGTCTCATGCAGATGGCTTTTCCATCCTCTTTGCCCAGCCAGGACTGCAGGCCAGCTCTCTTTCCTTCTGTGCATCACCTGGTATTGGAACATCTTATTCATTTGTCCTTTGAGGGGCCATCCTTAGAGCTTTGACTTTTTTATTATCCGAGGAGAAGGTTAGCTTGCTAGCCCATCTTTGAAATAAAGCAAAATTGGCTTTGTGTGCAGTTGAATGCTACATTTCAGAGGTCTAAGAGGCAGGGCATTCTGTTCCACAGCTACATCTTTGGAGTTGTGGCCACACTGGGCCTACCTGTAAACATTCTGAGCAACTTGTGCATAAAGAGCAGTGAAGTGCACCCAGAGCAATCATTCCTTATGTTTAATGAGCCATGTGTAAATAAGACTGCCACCCCTGCCTCTACAGACCCAAAGGGTCCCGTCTTTTTATAATCTGTAGGCCAGGGGAACAGGCCCTTTAAAACTCAAAGTGGTTTGGGTGTTCTAATGGCACTTTCCTTTAGTAAAAACCCATGTGTCTGTGGGGCTCATGCACCACTATTCACAAGGTGACAGCAGTGATCAGAAATGTAATTTTCAATATTTATGATTGAAAATGTAATTTAGAAATGAAAGAAAGGGCACTTGTTCCTCCTTAGCTTGAAGTGAAATCATTGTTTTGAGACGTGTTCTTTATACAGTTAATCTGGCTAGAGTAATTTACCACACCCGGGCTGAATTGTAAGGCTGGAGCTCTATTCATCAAGAAAGAATTATGGGTGCGAGATGCATGTGAATTAGTGGCTGTTGTGTGGGACTATGGTGATTTGATTTCAGAAGTCTGGAAAAGGCAGTAGGAGTTCAGTGAACTAACCCATAGCACAGTGATCTAACCCAGAGCAGGTGTCACTCCCAGAGGCATGGTTCCCATAGAAGAGCCAACAGGTAAGCTGGGCTTGGTGTGGAGCATCTTGGATGGGGTCTTCAGGTTTTTGTCCCACTTAGACCATGAGACACGGTTGTCACCAGCCAATTTGGATGAGTATAGCAAAGGGTATCAGCAGAAGAGGTAAGAAGTGACTTGTGGGGTATGTAGCTTGGTCTACACTTTGTGTGTGTGTATGTGTGTGTGTGTGTGTGTGTGTGTGCTTCTGCATGTGTACACACATGCATTTGAAATAATTTGAGATCAAAAGAGTTGCACTCTTCCTGCCAAGAGTTCCTGTCCATTTCTCCCCAATGCTATCACTGTATGGAACCACAGCACATTATCAAACCCAGACTGACATTGGTACAATATTCACTGCCTGAACCACAGACCTTCAGCCGAATGCCGTGCATACATTCTAGTGATCAAATTGGTGCTGTCACACAGAGGTAAGATCTGCCATTCTGAGTCTGTGTTCTACAGACAAACGGCATCAAGAGCTAAGTAACTGAGGCCCTTTGTAGGGGTGTGAACAATTCTCTCTGTAGACACACTCTATCTTGACATGCACCCTACTTTTGACCATTCCCTTGGACTGCTGTGTCCCTGTAGGCATTAGAGTTTGGGACACCTGTAGCAACAGTTTCACGTCCCTTAGTGGTATGTGGGGACTGGGAAGCAGCCCTATTACAGACTGGCGTCTGCTGGGAACAGTGGTTGTTGCAGGAGAATTCCTTTCTGAGTGTGGAGGGCATTCTATGGACAGCACACAGATGTGCTGGGCGGTGAGACTATTCATTGCTCTTGGTGAAGTGTTCAGGAGACATGGCATATTCTCTTGGCTGAACTGCAAAGGCATGGGAATTTGCCTGAAAGCCCTTGGCATTGCTGGGGCCCAACACATTTTAGGCATTAGCAGTAACCCTCCTGGCTTGCAGTAGCCCTCTTGCTGATTTGCATGACATTTTGTGGTTCTGGGTGACCCTTTTCCAAAGCAACAGACTAGATCTGGAGGCAGTTATAATCTGTGTTTCTCCTGAGGGTGGCATTTAATTTATAAGAGGGACATTGCATCTTGGTCTAAGAATAATTTGTTGTCTGTCCAAAAACAAAGAAAGGGGTGAGTCTCTGTCCATTGCCAGGTGTCAGTTGGGCTAATGCCTATGAAATACTGCCCCTGGGGAAGGGCCAATACTGAAGAGAGCTCTTGCAAAGTGCATGGTCTCCTCTCAAGATCTGATTCAGTGAATACTTTTACTGTGTGCCAGGCATCGGGTGTTAGGGTGTCACAGAGGGCTAAGATGGAGGCTTTGTCTTTGAGAATCCCTAGTGCTCTGGAAAAGAGCTGTCTACACCACTCACCAGCCTCCAAACGGTGCAGTTTGATCAGTGTGAACCAGATAAAAAAGTGATGCTGGCTGTTGGGACACTGGGGCTTTTGGCTCAGTTTATATAGCCAGAACATTTTAAAGCACACAGCATCTCTACCCACAGAAAGCAAAATCAAAAACAGCAGGACTTTTTTTTTTTTTTTTTTTTTTTTAGGAAGGGGAAAAGTGGGTGGTGAATGGGAGAAGGGAACACATTGAACATCTGGAAAGAAAGACAGAGATTGTGGAAGAACTGCCCCTTGCTCTACACCCCGCGGGTCTGCAGCAGCCTCACAGTGTCAGAGGATTAGTTCTGGATTCTTGTAGTAATTAATAGCACTTAAGTTCCAGGGTAGTCAGTTTTGATTAAGCAAACATTAAATTAATCCAATCTGCAAACGCTCACTCTGTGAGCACGGTGGGGTAGAAGCAGCAGCTGGATGGACAGAGGGATGTGTCCTCATTGGATTGCGGGCCACCTCCGAGTAGTTACAGCCGGATCAATACGACTCCTAGAGCTATAATAAAATGCCTTCGACATGCTCATCTGTGGCTGAGAACACAGTACACACATTGATTTCCCAGCCTGATATAACCCATTTACCTAGTCAGCTACTCCATTCAGGAAGGTGGAGGGGTCCCAAGACCCAAGGGACCAATGATGCCTGCAAGTAGGCTAGCAAATGCTTGGGAAACATCTTAATCGGCGGCCCGCTTCTTCTTTAGAAAGATGTGTTTCTTCGTAAAGAAAATGCATCTTTAGAGTCTCACTGGTCTCATCTGAGGAACACTGGAAGTCAGGGTGGGTGGGGAGGCGGGTGGAGGTGGGGGTGGTGGTGTTCCCATTTCTGTTCATCAGGATTTGTGTTTCTCATGATTTGAAACTCTGACGTTGTACAATTGTCTTAGGTTCTTGGATGGCAAGGGTTGTTCTTAACCTGAGCACATTCCAGGAGCATCTTGCACTCCAATTTGGATGAACTGGAGGAAGTCACGGAGAATGCCCCAGAATGCTCAGATTAAAAGGATGCTGCCATGTACTGATTTTCCATCGTAGCATAACTTTAAAGCAAACCAAGACTGTTTGCTATAAAATAAAAAATAATGAAACCACAGTGCATCACATTTGGAGTAAGGAACGAGACAGATACTTGCAAACCAGTCCATGGGAGCTGCCCCTCTCCCCTGAAATAATTCTCTTCTCTATTGACCTATCAAAATGAAGCTATTGGAACAAGTCTTTTAGACATAGTCTCTGTGTTCTACCATTAGGGAGACACTTGTTTTTAAGAGGATGACTTTGGACTGCTATCATTTTAGTAGACTGGGATCAGACGTGGTGACAATATTCTTATAATCCTTGCAACCGAGAGGCTGAGACAGGAGTAGCTCAAGTTCAAGGACAATGTGGGGAGCATAGTAAGATGTTTCAAAACAAAAAAGTGTTAGTTGGTCAAGTGCTCTACAGTTGAGCCATCCTGGTGAATTTGGTCAGTGTTGGTGAGAAGTCATTTCTCAGAGACGTAAAGTGGGTGACTGTGGATAGACGTACCTTCCCTTCACCCATCACACACAGAACCAGGCAGCTCGGCTGAGGTGTGAACCCTGAGGCGAAGGAAGAGCTCTCATCCTTGAGTGGAACACCCAGCATCTAGGATCTCCATTTGGGGTCAGGCATGATCATTGGGACTTCTCCCAGGAGGCAGAGCTTAGCGTTAGAGCCATATTGAAAAAATTCCAGCTTTTTTAAAAAAAATCATGACTAGCTGCTCTCTCTATTTTCTTGAGAGATGCAAACAAATCCCTAAGTTTTCCTTTTGGTCCTATTTCTGTTCCTCATTTGACCTTGACATTTTTAGTAGTATTTGGAGACAGGGTTCTACTCAAGCTTATGTTTTGTAAGACAAAATATCACTATGCAGCCCAAGCTGGCCTTGAACTTGTAGCCATCCTCCTGCCTCAGTCTCCTAAGTGCTGGGATCATAAGCCAGAGTCACCATGCCCAGCTCCAGCTTGAGTGTTTTTATCTAAGCAGAAACCTGCATTTTCCCAATCTTCCTCTAGAATTTGGAGGGGACCTCAGCACTACCCTGACAGTCAGCTTCACGCTAAAGCTCTGTACCCAAGTCTACCTCACAAACTTCTTGAACGAGCTGGGTGTTTCATTTGTGGGTTTCTTTAGACCATCATTTCCAAATTGACTTCACAGAATCCCATCAGTCATGAAACACCAATCTTTAACCTGTTAAAGACACAGAGCATAGAGACTAGGTCACTTTTGTTTACCCTCATGACATTCCCTCCCTTAACATACTAGGCAAGATTGTATTCATTTTCCTTGATTACCTACTAACATCCTGATCATTGTGTAGAACAGTTTTGGCAATGCTAGTTAAGTCTACACAGAATTTATTCTTTGCCCTAATGATTTTGGTTCACATTTGTTTCTTATTATTTGTTTTGATACTGTGAATGGAACCCAGGGCCTTGTGCCTGCTGGGTGAGTGTTCTATCACTTAGCTACATCCCCAGTCCCTCACCTGTGGATTCTAGGCAGGTGCTCTACTGCTGAGCCATACTCACAGCTCCTCACTGGGGGATTCTAGATAAGAGCTCTACTAGAATGGGAAAAAGCCATGCCCCTAGTCCCTCACTTGTGAATTCTAGACAAGAGCTCTACTCTCCAGCCAAGCCCCCAGTCCCTCACTAGTGGATTCTATATAAGTTCTCTACCCCTCATTTACTTTCAAAGAGATTCCATGCTAATTCTTATAGACTAGCTCCTTGCAAATCCTAGGAGGTAAGGGGCTGTTGTTGAATCTCCATGTTACAATGAAGAAAACAACATTCAGAGAGGCTGTTGTTTTTTGTTCAAGGTCACTTAGCAGGAGCCAGAGTTTGGTCTCAGGAAATCTCTGGCAGTCCAAATACATAGTCACTACCCTTCCTCCAAATGGGCAGTCTTGGCTCATTTTCCCCCTGTCCCTGGGCATGTGTATAGGGACATGTCTCTGGGTATGTGTGGAGGCCAGTGGTTGATGACTGGCATCTTCCATCATCATTCTTTATATCGAGGCAGAGTGTCTCACCTGAACCCAGAGCTCACTGATTTGGCTAGACCAGCTAGCCAACTGGGAGATCTGGTAGCTACCATGCCTACAAAGCTTTCACATGGGCTTTGGGGGTCTGAACTCTCATACTTGGGTGGCAAGCACACTACCAGCTGAGTCTTATTCCTTGCCCCGGCTCAGTTTTATATCAGTGACCCGCAAATCGAGGCCCTGTTTAACTAGCTTGGGCCTCTAGAACCACCCTGATCAAAAACTCCAAGTGTAGCCCAAGAACCTCTGCAAATAACACAGGCTATTGCCACAGCCCTTGGTTGCCTCCCAGAACTTGAAGGTAAGACTCTGTTGCTGAAGACAGGATATACTTTGGACACAGAACTTGGAGCAGTTGAGTTGGAACTGACCTGGAAGCCTTCTCCCTGAAGACTAGCTCTCATGGTATCAGAAGATACTATGAAAACTGCCAAGGGAGAAAACAAATCAATGTTCCTACCCAGCTGTAAAGTCTATGAATTACAATGATGACTTCCCAGTAAAGTTCTTATGTTAGGGGTAATCAACAGCTGTCTAATTGGACTTAAGGCCCACTCAGTGGAAAGGAAATCATGTGTGGTACTTTAAACATAGCCAAGTACACAGGGCCAGAGAGATTATAGACCCTAAAGAAAATCTACTTCTGTAACTTCTCTAGGCCAGCGTAATTTCCTACTGTAGTCTCAACACATATCCTTATATTTACAGACAAGTGTACCTTTCATCACTCATCAAAGAAGCTTATTTTTGCAAAGATGGAGATGATTACAGAAGTGCCACATCTGGTCAAATGCAGAGGATAAGTGACTGTGAGATGCCCAGACATGAATGACACATCTACAATGCAACCTGTATACCTGAGGCTCAGCGAACATCAAGGAAGAGGGGGCAGAAGGACTGTAAGAGCCAGAGGGACAAGACACCTGCTGCTAGTCAATGTATTCTAGACACTCTAGGGAAGCTGCACCAATGAACTTCCACACTATGGTAGTCTGATGAGATCTACATAATGAAAAAACCCAGTTGACATGCCAAGGTGGACGGGAGGGATGTCATGGGGTCCCACCTCAAGATGAAGAGCTACAGGCACTCAATGGATGTTGAGCAAGGGAGAATCAATTTCTCCAGGAACCAGTGCCCTCAGAGGTTATCTAATCCTGAATGCACAGCCCTAAGCACAGGTACACACCATCACCATTAGGTGGACTCAGTGCATTATATACATATATGTATATTTATAGATGTATGTATTATATGTAACAATAATAAAGACAAGGATGAGAAATTGAGAGGGAGTGGAAGACATGAGAGAGGTTGGAGGGGGACTGGGACAGATGGAAATAATGCAAAGCCAATACTCGCATATGAAATTCTCAAAAATAAAAAGTTTTTTTTTAAAAAGGCTTGGGTTACAGAATTGGCTGATTTATGAAAGGCCTCTCAATATGTAGGCAACCAAATTTTGCTTCTAGAAGACGTACAGAAAACGTTGTATGTCTTCCCTGGATGCATTTATTTATATTTTCTGAAACAGGTAGGTGTGCGTGGCAACAGGCTCTGCTCCTCATTAGAGATGCTGCAGCCCTGCCTCTCCTGATGGCTTTTTAGCCTCACCCTTGAACGGAAGGATTCAGTCAAGGAACTTTGGTAGCACCCACTGTACACATTTCTTTATTCTCACCTCTTAAATGATTATAGTCCGTACGTGATGTTAGCTCTGGCTTGTTATGTGGCAGACTTCTTATGAGGCTGTATAGAATACAGCTTTTAATATCAATGTGCGTCTCACACATGTGTTCCGAGAACACATTGCATTAGAAGGTGCTGGAAAGAAAAAAGATGCTAGTGATCTTAAATGCCTCCAAGTGCCTTTATGAGATGCAATCAACCATGTCTTAATTCCCTCTATCCATCATTAGTTGAGTGCTGAAAATATATGCAAAGGAAATGGAAGCCAGGCGGGAAGGTCGTGAAGAGGTTTTACAAATTAGATTATTTGAGTATATGATTCCTCAGATAGAAGGATATTGTCCAAAGGGCCCTTTAATTATTATTCACTTCCTTTGGTTCACCAGAGGATACTGTGGGGGCCTCAGGAGCTCTACACTGCAGTTGAATTAAAAGGATGACTGTCATTCCTGGACTGGCTGAAGCTGGCACCTCTGGGACTCAGCCTGAGTCACTGGCTTTGGAAGGGAAGAGGTATCTGCTGATGTAATGGTGGTCAAATTCCTCATTTAAGGCTGGGCCACTGTCCTGAAGCTCCTCTCCCTGCCAATATCTCCATCCTCCTTTTCTTTAATGACACGTGTTCTGACAAAATGATTTACAGAATCAGTGTAACATTTACCCTGGAGAAAGCCTAGACTTTCTGCTTTAAATAGGTACGGATTCAAGAGCTGGCGAGATGGCTCAGAGGTTAAGAGCATGTGCAGCTCTAGCAGACGACCTGCATTCAGTTCCTGGCTTCTACACTGGGTGGTTCACAACTGCCTGTAACTTCGGCTTTATGAGCTCTGATGCCCTCTTCTGGCTTCCGTGAACACCTGCACTTAGGTGCGCAAACCTACACATACATACATACGCATAACTAAAAAATAATAAAGACAAATATATATTTTTTTTTTAAATGTGGGTTCTGTGTCTAGAACAAAAAGAAACTGACAACAGCCACAGAAGTTCTTTGGCTTCTGGCCTTTTGTCTGCAGATGATTGTGTGTTGTGCTTTACTGACTCTGGGTGTTCTAGTAGTTATGACTACAGGTATCTGGATTTCTGTACCTAAGGGCTGGAAGAACCAGCTTTCTATCACAAGGGGTTTCCAGCATGGTCTGGTAGTCTGTATATCAACAAGCATAACTTCCAGGCTATGCCAGAAGGACTGTGAGTGATGACGTTGTCTTAATGGACCAATACATCTGGCAAAGAACAACCTGTGTGAACTCAAACTCTCATCTCCCAAACTCCATCCCACTGGACAACTGAGATATTAGCAAGCATTCCAGAGAAGGGATTTAGAAAAATGGCTTGGGATGTGGCGAGGCCAGAGTTCTTGCCTAGCATGTGTAAGGGCCCGGTTTCCGTCCCCAGCACCACACACAAAAAAACAAAAGTGGGTTACAATTTATGTTTAACCTAATAGCATGGTGTTTCCCTTTAATATGTCAAGGGCTTGCTTTCCCCTAGTATCCAAACAGTTTGTGGTTGTGTTGTTGTTCATGTATACTTTTAATGTGTATGCATGTTTCATCTGCATGTCTGTAAGAACACCACGTGTGTGCAATGCCTGAAGAGGCCAGAAGAGAGCATTGGAGCCCCTGGAACTGAAGTTATAGACAATTATTAGCCGCTATGTGGTTACTGGGAACTGAAGCCAGTCCTCTGCAAAAGCGGCCAGTGCTCTTAACCACTAAACCTTCTCTCCAGACCCAGCTGTGTTGCTCATTTATTATCTCATGGTTGTGATTTCCTACCACAAATATTACTGATGATATCACTCTGAATGATAAATAGTTGCCTATCATATAGAAATTCCCTTATCATTGAAATTTTCTATTGTATAATTACATACATTTTCTTTTATTTCTGAGGTTCATTACTTAAAAGTATCTACGGGACATTCGTATTTCTAGTTTTTGAATTTTTTAAGAGTTATTTTATTTATTTATTTGTGTGTGAGTGTGTGTGTGTGTGTGTGTGTGTGTATGTGTGTGTGTGTGTACATGCATGCAGGTACCTGTGGAAGCCAAAAGAGGGGGTCAGATCCCCTGGAGCTGAAATTACTGGCAGTTGTGAGCCACCTGACATGGGTGCTGAGAACTGAACTGTGGCTCTTTGCAAGAGTATCAAGCACTTTTAATCTCTTCAGCTCCCATGGATTGTTGGCTTTCTATTTAAGAATTATTTGCTCATTTGATTTGTAGAAACTGGTTCTACATTAAAGGCATAAAATTTTACTCTCTGTGTTGCAACACATTCTTATTTAATATTATTATAACCTTTTGGCTGAGAAATACAAGGCACATAGAAAGTGAACAGACAACAGGACAAGATTGTGAACACTCATGTGACCACCGTCCAAGCTGGCGTTCAAGTCATCCAAGTCATGTCCTAGGTTCCTTCCTAATCGCTGATCTTTTCCTCAGAGGAAACAAACCACTGCCAACAAAATCCCCAACCCATAAAATTCCAAACCCAAACCCCACGGTAACTGTTACTGCGTGCAATTCCCTGCTTTACCTTGTAGTGTATCATATAAGCGCGGGTCCCTAAAATACTACGGCATAGTTTCATGGAATTTTCTTTTTTCCATTTTTGTTTATTTATTTTTATTTTTATGTGTGTGAATGTTTTGCCAGCATGTATGTAAGCACACCACATGCGTGCAATGCCCGTGGAGGCCAGAAGAGGGATTCAGATCTCCTGGAACTGGAGTTATGGATGGTTGTTAGCTACCATGTGGATGCTGGGAACTGAACCTGGGTTCTCTGCCAGAGCAGCCAGTGCTCTTAACCACTGAGTCATCTCTCCAGTTCCTACGACGTAGTCAAACTTCATCTCTGAAAACACACACTGTGTTCTGGGCTTGCTGCCTATGACTGTAATTTATGCTTGGTCTGACTATATCACAGTGCACTTTTTCATTATTTGGTTTGATGGACATTTACACAATTCCTAGGTTTTGATGCAAAGGGTAATGCAGCTGTCAAGACTCTTGTATGTGTCTCACATCCACTTTTTTGCATTATTTCCTTTAAGTATTGTGGTGGTTTGAATGAGAATGTCCCCCATAGGCTGCAAGTTGAGTGCTTGGTCCCTGGTTGGTGGAGCTGTTTCGGGAGGCCATGGAGCCTAGGAGGTACGGTCTTCCTTGAGGAAACGGGTCACTGCTTTGAGAGTAAACAGCTCTCTCATTTCCAGTTGCTCTCCCTCTACCTCCTGTGTCTGCTTGTAGATGTGTTTTCTGCTTCGGCTGCCTCCTGCCACCAGGCCTTTCCACAATGACGGGCTCTTATCCCTGCAACTCTAAGCCCAACAAATTCTTCTTCTTAGAAGTCGCCTTGGTCATGATGTTTTATCACAGCTACAGAAAAGTAACTGATACAGGTGTCTTACTGAAACTGTGCTACAAATACCCTCTAACACATATGTCTCTATTGGTTACTTTTCTTGTTGCTGTGACTAAGTACCTGACAGAAACTACCTTGGGGAAGAAGGGTTTATTCTGGCTCACAGTTCAGGGGGTACAGCCCATCATGGTGGAGAAGGCATGCAGCAGAGACAGTTTGGTCCCTGGTGATGTGAGCTTGAGGTGCTTGGCCAGAACTTAGCTGAACCAGGAAGCACACAGAAAGATTGGATATAGACATGACCTATTACCTGCCAAGGCCCTCCCTTACTAGATCATGTCCACCAACATAGGCCTGACCTCCTACAGCTTACACACACTGCTGAGGCAGTTCTCATACGTATGAGCCTGTGGGGAACATTTCACATTCAAACAAAAAGAATGCCTATTGTAAACACACACACACACACACACACACACACACACACACACACACACACACACACACACACACACTCTCTCTCTCTCTCTCTCTCTCTCTCTCTCTCTCTCTCTCTCATTTTGTTAGCATTCATTCCATATCGGGTTGAAGAAGAAAGCTGCTATGATATAAGCTGACTTTGGGGATGGCTCCATGGTAGGGATGTTTGGCAGCTGCTGGGTGCTGAGGTCTCAGTCCTATAAACACAAGGGCTAAATTCTGCTAGGAATAAGATATATTGGGAGAGCTCTCATCTCCAGGCAAGAATGCTTTTGACCCACCTCCTGTCTCACTTTGTAAGACTCAGAGAAAAGACCCAGCTAAGGCTGGACTCATAACCAGAGAAAACATGAGAGCCATGTGTGTTTTTAAAACCTTGACGTCTGTGGTAACCTGTTTCATGGTAACACACAAGATATACAATCAGCTTGTCAAACACCTAAAAAAAAACTTTTGGAATTTTTTACTGACATCTTATAAAATAGATAATTTTAAGGAAAACTGAAAATTTCACAAAATCAGTCTTCTAATACACATGAAAATTGTATTTATCCTATTTACATTTTTTCTAAATTATGCATTATAATTTTTTGCTGTGGAGCTTTATTTTGTAAATAGCTGTTGATTGTTTCAGTGAAAAATAAATAGTTAATTTTGGTGTGGAATTTTGGTCCTTTATTTTATTAATGCTGTATATTATGTTAATTGATGTTTAGATGTTAAGCCAGTCTGTGTTTGTGGGATAAACATCATTGGTAATGTTGTATAATAATCTCTTTTGTGTAGATGTGTTCAGTGTTCTATGGTGTTAAGCATTTTGTTCTTCTTTTAAAAGTTTGGTTGTGAGACATTTTATTTATTTATTTATTTATTTATTTATTTTTATGTATATGGGTGTTTTGCCTGCATTATGTAAGTCCATCAGGCATGTGCAATGCCTGTGGAGGCCAGAAGATGGTGTCAAAGCCTCCTCTGAAACTGGAGATATAGATGGTTGTTAGCCAACATGTAGGTGCTGGGAACGGAACCCCGGTCCTCTGAAAGAGCAGTCAGTGCTCTTAACTGCTGAGCCATCTCTCCAGCCTGTATTTGTTCTATCTTGATCAGAAATTATGAACCTGTGGTTTTTCCTTTCTTGTGTATCCTTTCCTGTTTTTGCTATTAGGGTAATAGTTGGCTTTACAGAATGACTTGGGGAATGTTTTCTCTTCCTTTGTTCTTGGAAAGGTACTGTGGAGGTTTAATGCCATTTCTGTGCTATCAATCAGTTTGTGAGTGTGGCCATTTGGGTCTGGGCTTGTCTCGTGAGAGGATCCTAAATCATTATATCATTGACTTTGTTGTAGTTCTTTAAATTTTTTCTCTTTCTCCTTGAGTCAGTTCTAGTAACTTCTTTCTGACTCTAAAACTATTTCATTTTATGTAAGTTGTCTAACTTTGTTGCTATAAAATGATTCATGTAATCTCTTTGTAATCCTTTAAATTTTGGGAGGTGGCCAGAATTTAGTGGTCACCCTTCTTCACTCCTGATTTTGGTGATTTGGGTAGCCTACATTTTTTTTAGTATAGCTGCAACTTGATTGATTTTGTTAACATTCTAGGTTTTTGTTTCATAATTTAAAAATATTGTTTTTTCTATTTTCATTGATTCTTGTTCTGATGCTTATTATGTTCCTCCCGCTGATCGCTTTTGGATTTAATTTGCTCTTCTTTTCTAGTTTCTTATCCCAGCATGTTTCCTTAGCTTTACTGAAGCATGATTATATTATGAACTACACATATTGACCATACACAATTTGATAAATCTTGACATATAGATGACATACACACTCAAGAAATGACACTTAAAACATGTTCCTGTCACCTCCCTCGGTGTCCCCATTCCCTTTGCCCACTCTTCCTCGATGCACTAACGATCTCTGTCCATCTCATTCTAGTAAAAGCATCTTATTCTTGGAATTCTTTGATCTATTGGGTACTTAAAAGGGCAATCTCCCAATAGTCAAAGACTGCTTAGATTTTGATTTCTAAATTAATTCCATTATGGCCATATAATATAATCTAAGTGGTTGAAATCATGCGAAATTCAGTGAGACTTGTCCTACACATCGTCTGCCCACGCGTCACCTGCTCCCACACCCAGCCATTGTGCTCTGCCAGGCTTTGTCTTTGGCCCGCCTTTGTTTTACGTGCATTTTCCTGTCAGCCATTCTGTTGATGTTCCAGAACATGCATGTGAAGGTGAGAGGACAACTTTATGGAGTCAGTTCTCTCCTTCCACCATGAGTTTAGGGATCAAACTCAGGTCACAAGCTTGTACAGCAAGTGCCTTTACCTGCTGAGCCATTTCACCAGCCCTCTATTTTTCAGATTCTCTGCTTTTGATGCTAGGTCACTTTTATCCATGTTAAAGTTTCCTGAGTCTTCTGCCATCTCAAATCTATTGATGCCATCTCCCAGCTACGGTGTGCTTCATCTGGAATTCTCATTTTCATTTTTTTACAGTTTATATGTCCTTATTGGAGTTTTTATTTGGAATCATTGTCATTGTATTTCCCCTTAAGTAATTAATTTTCTGATTTTAAAAACCTGAGGTGAAAAAAACTCAAGGTCAAAAATCACATATCCCAAAGTTAATGATTCAATCACATTTAGTACATTCCCAGTATTGTTTTAGAATATTTCCATCACTCAAAAAACTACACTGTTGTGAAATCGCTCCTATTTTCTCCTTCACCTCTCTCCTCCAATACCTCTCTTTGTTCGCTCTTTGTATTGACCTATTCTGGATATTTCAGTAAGTGGAATCATATGATATTTGATCCTTTGCATTGGACTTCAAGGTTCATTTACAGTGTGGCATGCATCAAAACTTCTTTTTGTAAATGACTAAAGCATATCATAATTTATCTCTTCATTGACGGGTACTAGCCTGTTTCCGCTTATTTTGTTTTTGAATGATGCTGCTCTCATCACATGTGTACATGCTTTAAATTCTTTCAGGTATCTGTGTATAAATGGACCTGCAGGATCCTACTGTAGAAACTCCATGTCTAAATTTGTTCTTCATTTATTTATTTTTATTTATGTGGTTGTGTCTACATAAGCATACAGTACCCACAGAGGCCAGAAGAGGGTGTTAGAGCCCCTGGAAATGGAGTTAAAGGCAGTTGTGAGTCACCTGATGTGAGTGCAGGGTTGGAACTCAGGTCTTCTGCAAGAGCAGCAAGGACTTTTAATTGCTGAGTCATCTCTCCAGCCCCTGCCATGTTTAGATTCTTGAGGGAACACCAAAGTGTGTTCCACACCCTACACTGTCCCCACCAGCAGTGTGGTGGGTTCTGGATTCTTCACATCTTCCTCACTGCACTTTCCATATGGACTGTTGTCCCTCTGGTTTTGATGGACATTTCCCTAATGACTAATGCTCTTCAGCATCTTCTGTGTACCTGCTGCTCATTTCTATGTATTCTTTAGGGAAGGATCTATTTAAATTGGCTATTTTCGAAATGGATGATTATTTTTGTTGTTGTTTGGTTTTAAAATTCTTTATATGCTAGGTTTTTAGATACATGATTTTCAAATAGTCTCTCTCATTGTGCAGGCTGTCTTTTTTTGTGATATTCTCTTTGAGACGTGGATGTTTTTAAATTTGATGGTGTCTAATTTATGTTTTTTTTTTCTTTCATTGCTCATGCTGTTGGTGTTCTGCCTAAGTGTTACTTGCCAAGTCCAAGATTATGGAGAATTACTTCTATGATTCCTTCCAAGAGTTTTATAGTTTTAGTTCTTATATTTAGGTGGCTTATCTACTTTGAGTTAAGTTTTTGTATATTTAATTTTTACTGAATTTTTGTGTATTTCATACAGAACATTTCAATCAATTTTAATCATCTTTAATTTTTGAATATGGAGTGAAGCACGGATTTTTCTTTATTTCTTTTAACACAGTGCTCTTTGACTATTTAATCGTATTTACAATAACTACTTTGAACTTTCTGCCTGCTAAATCCAAACCCAACATCTGGGCCCACTTGATGTCAATTTATATAGATCCATTTTTTTCCCTGCCTATAACGTGTATTAGTTACTTCTCTATTGCTTTGATAAAACACTGTACTCAAGGGATCTTATAAAAGGAAAGGGGCTGAAGAGAGGGCTCAGCAGTTAAGAGTACTTGTTCTCACAGAGGACCCAGGATTGATTCCCAAAACCCACGTGGTGGCTAACAACTTTCCATAACTTCAGTTCTAGTGGATCTGATGCTCTCTTTTGATCTCCTGGGGCATTGTATGATATGGATGCACTTATATACATACAGGCAATATACTCATACACATAAAATAAAAATGGCAATGCACTCATACACATAAAATAAAAATAATATTTTTTTTTTAAAAAGGAAGAGCTTATATGAGATTATGGTCCCAGATTCCAGAGGGATTAGAGTCCCTCATGGTGTGGAGGCCTGGTGAGGTGTGTGGAGAAGGAGCAGAAGCTAAGCACTCAGATCTTCAAGCAGGCACAGGAAGTAGAGAGCTACTGGAAATCTGGCAAAACTTAAGTCTGCCCCCACTGATGTGCTTCCTTCATCAAGGCCATGCTTCCTAAAGGCTCCCAAAACAGCACCACCAACTGGGGACAAGATGTCCAAATACTTGGAGGTTATGGGGGACAGTCTCATTTAAATCATCATGTAAATCATTGTTTATCATTTCTTGGTGATTTCTGCCACTCCTGAAAACTGGACGCTTACAATGACATATTGTGATGGCTAACTTCAGGTATCAGATTGACTGGGTGAAGGAGTACCTGGAGAGAGGGGTGTTTTCGGAAGAGTCTGGATAAACCAAGTGGGTGGCCACCATCTCACTAGCAGAGGGCCTCGATAGAAGCACATCCAAGGAGAATCGATCTCCATTCTTCCAGAGCTGGGAGAGACTCCCCTGCAGCTGCGCTGGACATCTACTTTCCACAATGCCTGCACCATCTCACACAGGTACTCCTGTGTTGTTGGTGGGATATGGCACAATGTAGACAGAGCGAAAGTGGTATGGCATTCCATCATGTGTCCCATCAACTCCACTTGTACATGTATACCTAAAAGTTTTGAAAACAGGGCTGGAGAGCTGGCTCAGTGGTTAAGAGCACTGGATGCTCTTGCAGAGGACCCAGGTTTGATCCCCAGCACCCACATGGTGGCTAAAATCTGTAACTCCAGCTCCAGGGGATCCAACACCCTCTTCTGACCTCTATGGGCACTGCATGACATGGGTACACTTGCACACATGCTGGCAATACACTCACATCCATAAAAAAGATTAAAAAGACTTAAAAAGATTTGAAAACATAATCAAGCAACTAGGCATCCATACACAGTCATGTATGAGTGGCTCCCAAATTATTGGGTCTTTGGCCTTAGACTGAGAGTCACCTTATTGCTTTCCCTCATTCTGAGGTCTTTAGACTCAAACTGAGCCATGCCACTGGGATCTCATGTGGCACTTCTCAGATCAGATGCCATAATCACATGGCTCAATTCTTCTATTCTCTCTCTCGCTCGTTTTGTTCTTGAGAATTTCGTTCAGGAGTACTGCACATGTACCGGGAAAGAAAAGCCTGTTCTTTACTTAGTTCCCTATACCTCCTGCCTCAGTCCCCCTCCAGCTCACACAACTCCCTCTCAATTTCATGAGCTCTTTGCAAATTATTATTGTCACACACAACAACAACAACAACAGCAACAAAACTTACTGCATTCATTAAGTGTCGCTTAAAACTAAACGTGTTTAGGTCTGACCACTTGGAATTGGAGAACCTATCAGGGAGCGCCTCCCTAGAGAACAATGACCTTCCTCTCCTCAGCAGCCTTTGATTATAGCTCTTTGACTAGATGTGGCACCTTGTAAAATTTCCCCCATCCAAATTGGCATGTCAACTGGTGGTGTTATTATGTTGGTCTTGCTTAGCCAATCCCATCCTGAATCTATAAGCATAGCTCAAAGAGCTCACAAGCTAGGTTCCAAATCACCCCAATAAAGTCAGTATCACAAGCAAGCAAGGAACAGAATTTTCTTTTCCTGGTGCACATAAAAGTTATGTTTTCACTATACTGTGGTCTAAGCGTGTCATGTTATTAAACCTAAAATTATAACATGTATGCCTTCATTAAAAATATTTTATCGCTAAAAGAATGCTAATGATCATCTGAGCTGTTGGAAAAATGGGGCCAATAGACTTGCTTCACACAAGATTGCCATACACCTTCCATTTGTAAATAACACAGTGTCTGCACAACACAGAGAGGACTTCAAAATGAAGGGTGCCCATAGCACCAGCATATCTAATAAGTTGGTAGCAACAGTTTCTGCATTGTGACATTTCTCCAGAAGATTTCCTTATAATAACTGAATCAGGACATACTTTGTGGAATCTGTCTTCTAAGTGTGTGTGGTTGTTGGTGTTTGCTTAGTTTTCATTCTTGCTTTTTATTCTTCAGCTTAACTTTCTGAGGATTGTCTTGCATAGTTCCTGCATAGATGGTCCATCTGCCAATCACTGGGAAGGTATTATCTCCAAGAGAATGGAACAGCCAAAGTGCCATGCTCTGTGTGGATTTGAACTTGGATGGGAGGGTGCATCCTGTATTTCTGTGGCTTTTAAGAACTAGTTTCTGAAATCAACAAATTTTTAAAAATGTATTATATTTGAGGAGGAAGCATGGAAATTTACATCATACTAATTAGTAGAGGTGATAAACATTACCATTGAAATCTACCCGATGACTTTATAGACAT
>NW_008330062.1:560722-561306 GCF_000622305.1 Nannospalax galili
GGCTGGGGGTGCCGACAACACAGCAGACAGTAGCAGGGATATCAGAGTATAAGGGCTCTAGTGGGGGGAGGGAGGCTATGGGAGGGAGCCATCTGGGAAGTGGGTGTATAGTCTAAGGAGATAGTTTGGGATGTTCTGTGTGATATACACACACAAAAAAATCAACAAATTAAAAAATATCTTTGAGGAGGAAGCATGGAAACTTACATCATGCTCATTAGTAGAGGTGATAAACATTACCATTGAAATCTACCTGATGACTTTATAGACATACACAGGCGCCAAGGATCCAGGTGCAACCGATTAGGACTAGTAATTATCAGATACACACAGATTAGAGATGCATGCGCCAATATTTCAGTGTCAGTAGCAAAAACAATGAGTCTTTCTGCAAGGAACAATATATTCTAAAATAAAATGGAAATCTTTTTTAAAAGGTTAAAAAACTCATTCAATTTAATGTCTTACAGGGCTTATACTGAGTTCACCTTTGTATAACTGTATTAACTCAACTGTGAACCTAGAAACTTGCGCTCACTTGTGAAAGAGATGTACTCTTGCTCTGGAGTGTGTTATTGAATATG
>NW_008330062.1:561435-569089 GCF_000622305.1 Nannospalax galili
AGTAGATGTGGAAAACATTACCATTGAAATCTACTTGATGACTTTATATCCATGCTCAGATGCCAAGGAGCTGAGAAAGTATCCAAATGTGACTAGTAATAATCAGGTATACAGAGATTAGAAACACAGGTGCAAAAATAGTAATGTCAATTGCATTAAATATGAATTTTTCTGTATGAAACTGTGTATTTTAATAATGAAATGTAGATCTTTTCTAAAGGTTAAAACCTCATTTAGTTTTATGTCTTATAGTACAATATTGTATAACTGTAATAATTTGACTATAAACCTAAAAATTTACAGCCAATTTTGAAAGAGATGCATCTTAGCTCAGGAAATTGTTACTGAATATGTCAATGCTGTTGTAATGAAATGCTTCTTCTAAGTATGTGGTTATTAAATAAATAAAAAACATAAAAGACTATACATACACACATATATATATATATATCAAACAACAACAAAGAATTAGTTTCTGCCGTTCTCCCTTGACTCTTCCTTGCACATATCAGAAATTCTGCAGGTTGCTGCATTTCTGTAGATGGCCTTTTTAGCTCTTTTCCCAGTGCCTCTCATTAAATTATTGACCATTGCATCACTTACCCCAGCTGGGGCTGTAGTGCTGGCTAGCTTCAGTTGTCAACTTGACACACATCGGAAGAGGAAACTTCAACTGGGGAATTTCCTCTACTGGGCTGGCCTTTAGGCATATCTAGGAGGCATTTTCTTGATTGTTGAGTGATGTGGGAGAGCCCAGCCCTGGGCAGGTGATTCTGTGCTGTATAACAATGCAGGCTGAGCACAGGCCAGAGGAGCAAGCCAGTTAGAAGGTTCCTCTGTGGCCTGTGCTTCAGCTCCAGCCTTTAGGTTCCTGCCTTGAGTTTCTGTCCTGGCTTCTCTCAAAGATGGACTGTGCCTTGGAAGAGTAAGATGAGTTAAACCCTTTCCCCTTGTACAGGCCTGTCTTCTCAGTCAAACAGGGACCAATTTTCCTGAGCTCAGCTTTACCTGCTTGCCAGAGATCATCACAGTTGGGCTTGTTGACTGTTCACAAGTCACCTCCTAACCCCACAATTTGGAAGGAGGGGCCATGAGAGTCACACACAGGATGGGACCCTCACCTGAGTATCCAGCCACACCTCCCAATCTGTGACGAACAATTCCATCCTAACTGAATGTGACCTCGGGGAGGGCTGGAATACGTAGGCTGGGAAAGATGAGGGGAGGGTCTCTCACCATTTTCTAAGGCCATGGGGAAGCCATTATCCGTGCTTGGGTGAAGACTTTCCAGTACGGCCTGGGGCGAGGAACACCCACAGTCCTGTAAGTAAACTGTCACTTGTTGCTCTGTTAGTAAGCCCCCAAAGCTCATTGGTTTCCCAGAGTGCATTTTGGTGGGATTGTACTGCGGTGGATCTTTGGGACCAAGGGAGGAGGGGGCGGATGTTGTTTACACCTTCCCCCCAATGAGTTTGAGCCACACTGCCTCCAGGTGGTTTTGGTTGGTGTTTTATTGCAGCAATAGAGAAGCTGACTAGAACAGGCTCTAACTTCTCATCAGCAGAGCTGTGAATTCCCTCCATCGATTTTTTTCTGAGTTTGCACATTTTTCTGACGGCACCACCAGGTGTGGCTTTGCCTCCCCTCCAAAATAGGTCAGGCCCCTTCGGTGGTAAAGACTCTGTTCTGGAGCCAGCTTTATTCGGACAAAGCCTGTGTAGCAACTGAGCTGGGGATGGGAACGGGACCAGCCCTAGGCAAAGAGGAGACTGAATCCTGCCATTGTTACTCAAAGTTCTAGCACTTTTTCTTTTTATTGTTTGTTTTCGGTTGGCATTATTGACTGACTATTGTGTCCTTTCAGAATTCCATGTTCAACCATGTTCCACTTCAGATCCCAAAGTGATGCTCTTTGGGGCAAGGACTTGAGGATGTGATTGGGTCATGAGGATTAAGCCCTTGTGAATGGAATGTTCAGGCCCTTCTGAGAGTCTGGTGAACTGTCTTTCCATCCTGTGAGTACTCAACCAGAAGTTATCAGTCTGTGACCTGGGACACAGCCCAAACTAGCTCATGACTATGCTAGCACCCACCTCAGGCTTCCAGTGTCCAGAACCGAGCAGTAGAAATTTCCAGTGTTCATAAGCTGCTCATCTGTGGTGATTTGTTATAGCAGCCTCAATGGACAGAGGCTGTCCGTTTCTAGAGTCCTGAATACGTAAGTTGGACAACTTTCCCCGTCTTATACTTGTTTTATAGGGAAAACAGCATTGATTTCATTCCTCCATGTCTGGAAAACCTACTACAATGTTTTAGGTTTTGAGATTTGTTATTTTTAAACTTATTTATTTTATTTCATGTGAATGAGTGTTTTGCCTGCACGTATGTAATTGCACCCATGTTGTGTAAACCTGGTGGAGGCCAGAGAAAGGCATCAAATCCCCTGGACCCTGAGTTATGAATGGTTGTTAGCTGCCCTATAGGTGCTGGGAATTGAATCCGGGTCCTCTGTGAGAGCAGCCAGGGCTCCTAACCCTTGAGTCATCTCTCCAGTCCCAGTTTTGAGCTTTTTATTTTCATGTGACTGAATGTATAAATTTGCTCCATACACTTCCTGTATTATGTCATATTTAGGATATTTTCATCTCAAGATGACATTGTTATTGACAGAAATTTTATTGTATAAAATAAAAATACCATTAAAATATATAAAGTATATTATTATTGTACAATAACATGGTTTCATTTTTCCATTTACATTTTTGGTCATTGCAAATTTATTTCACTATAATGAGGTTGGAACCTAACTTTTTAAAAACTTACTTTATTTTTAATTATGTATATGGGTGTAAGAGTTTGTGCACATGAGTGCATTGCTATCAGAGGTCAGAAGAGAGCGTCAGATCTCCTGTAGCTAGAGTTACAGTAAGTGTGAGCTGCCTGGTATGGGTGCTGTGAACTGAACTCAAGTCTTCTGACCAATCTCTCCAGCACCTACCCTAGCTTGTTTTTTTTCCTTGTTATCAGCAAGTTATGCCAAACCAATTTTTGAATATTCTCTTTGTTCCAGTTGATTTGAAAAGCAATTCTCAAGGCCAGGTATGGTGGCTGGTGCTTGTAATTCCAGTGCTTAGGAAGATGAGTCAGGAGGATGGAGACTTCAGGCCAGCCTGGGCTATACAATGAGTTCAATGCTAGCCCAAGCTACATGAGACTCTGTTTCAAAACAAGTGGCTTTTTAAAATCTGAGTGGTATGTTTGTTTGGATGAAATTTGAAATTCTATTCCCTGGATGTTTTGTTTGTTTTTCAAATATTTTATTAATTTTATTTTATGTGTATGAGTGTATTGCCTGGATGTATGTGAGTGCACCTGTGTTGTGCAGTGCCTTGGAGGTCAGAAGAGGGCTTTGGATTCCCCTGGACCTGGAGTTAAGGACAGTTTGTAGCTGCCGTGTAGCTGCTAGGAATTGAACCCGGGTCCTCTGCAAGAGCAGTCAGTGCTCTTAACCACTGAGCCGTCTCTCTAGCTCTGTTTGTTTGTTTTTAATGGGTTTCGCCCTTCAGACAAAATGCCAGTCAGTCTTGATTTTTATACTTTTGGAATGTATTCTAATTCGGAATGTGACATGATCTCACTTCTCGCTTTTTATTTTTTGATTCATACAGTGAACTAATTTGTCCACACCATAAAAGTAGCAGTTTAAGAAAAATTGATAAAGTCTTTCATTCTTTTTTCTTTTTCTTCCTTTCTTTCTTTCTTTCTTTCTTTCTTTCTTTCTTTCTCTCTTTCTTTCTTTCTTTCTCTGTGTGCCAGTGCACATATGTGTGCTTTGATGTATGCGGAGGTCAGAGAACCACTTGTGGAAGTTGGTCCCTCTTTCTTCTTTCTTTCTTTCTTTCTTTCTTTCTTTCTTTCTTTCTTTCTTTCTTTCTTTCTTTCTTTCTTCTTTCTTCTTTTGAGACAAGATCTTACTACGTGGCCCAGGCTAGGCTCGAACTCACAGCCCTTCTGCTTAACCTCACGCTGGCTGAGATTACAGGAATGTGCCACCGTACCTGGCCATTCATTCATTCTTACATCTTTCAGAAGTTCATTGAATTCATCCAATGTGCCAGACACTGCAGTGGCTGTGGATTCAGTGGTGCGTGACACAGACATGATCCCTGTGTGATTGAGATTTGCATTCCAGCATAGAGGCAGTGAAGAAAAACAATTTAATAAAATCCCTGACTATCTGATGAGCTGATGTGGCTGGGAGAGGTCTACTCAATAAATGAGAATTTCAGTCAAAGCTAGCAGCCATTTAGAAAGTCAGCACTTCTTTGTTTATTCTCAACACGTGTTCATGTGTCCTAACACTGTTGTAGAATGTTCCTTGGGGAACGTCCATGTGAAAGGACCAATACCTGCCCATATTCCTCCAAGGAACAGAATCCAAAGACCTGAAAAAAAACCCTTAAGGCCTAACCTGGGTTTGGGAGGGGTCAGGACAGCAGGCTAGAGGTGGTGCAGGGCTTTGTAGGGCCCAGAGGGAAGTGTGATTATTGCTGGTGCAGTGGGAAGTTCCTTAAGTTCCTGCCTATTGGGCAATGATGCAAACTGTGTTTTAAGAAGACTGTGTTGTACTGGACCTGGGGCCACAGAGTTTTTCCCCTTGGGAACCTGATGCAAGAGGATCAAATTTTCATAGGTTACAGAGTAAGTTCAAGTCTAGCCTGGTCAGCTTAGTGAGATCTTGTCTCAAAATGAAAAATAATAGGTACACACACAAAACACCCCAAAACACTAGTGATGTCGCTCAGTTGAGGGGCTGGGGATGTGACTCAGTGGTAGAGCACATGCCTAGAATTCACCAGTGAGGGACTGAGAGCGTGTGTGGTTCAGTGGTAGCGCACCTGCCTGGAATGCTAAGGGACCTGGGTTCAGTTCCCAGCCAGCGCTCTAAAACAACAACAACCAAAACAACAAATACAAAAGCAAAGCTGAGCACTGTGTTGCACGCTCCTTTGTGATGTGTCTGCAGAGCTGGGTAGTGGTAAGGTGCAGATGGGGGGAAGAAGACGGGATGGGTGGATAGGGGACTTTCAGTAGGGTCAGTCTGTGGGCTGACCAGGCAGATGGAAAGGCAGGGGGAGAAGTGTGTGGCAGTTCCGTGCACCTGCTGGTTGTGGAAAAAGAGACGGTAGAGGGCAGAGAGGGGAATCTTCCTGCTGGGGCCTCTGCATTTTGTCCTGAGCTGGGCGCCTTTGCTGTGAGTGCTCTGGGAGTGACAAAAGGGTCAAATCCTTCTTGGGGATCTGGAGAACCTAGACAACAAGGGGAGGGATGTCAGGCTTCTAGGTCATACCAGGGTGGGGAAGAGTCAGGAATACACAGAGAAATCAGCTGGAGAGATCCATGTCAGCAACTCACTGAATGTTCTAGACTGAACAGACAGGTCAGGGTATTAGAGGGGTGTCTGAGAAAACAGAAAGCTGCAGTCTGAAATGACCGACAGGCCCCACCAGTTGTCTCAAAATGTGTGTGGGGGGTACATGACCAAAAAAAGAGCTGAGCTGCATTCTAGGGTGGCTGGTGGTGAATGGGGTGGGCATGGCCCTGCACCAGGCTGTCCTGCAGCAGGCGCCTGAGCCTGGGTGCCCTCCTACAGCCTCCTGGCCACATGCTGAACACGCTACATGGCGGGAATGGAAGTTCCTTCAGGCCAGTGTGGGAAGCAGCCCCCAGGACTTCCTCTCTGGTTCACATTGGAGCGGCCAGTCTCTGAGTGTGGATAAGATCTGTAAGTGTAAATGGTGCATGGCAAAGACACTCCAAAGACAGAAATAACATCCCAGGTCCTGTGATTCTGAGTTAACCTAGGGGGAGTTTACTCTTAGTGGGCCTGATGTGTATGAGTGTATTGTCTGCATGTAAGTGCACCTGTGTTTTACAGTGCCCACTGAGGTCAGAAGAGGGCGTTGGATTCCCTGCAACTGGAGTTATGGATGATTGTTAGCTGCCATGTGGGTGCTGGGATTTGAACCCAGTTCCTATGCAAGAGCAGCCAGTGCTCTTAACCACTGAGTCATCTCTTCAGCCACAGAGGTTCCTATTTTTAAACAGTATTTATTTATTTATTTATTTTTACTTTATGCATATGAGTGTTTTGCCTGCACGTATGTAAGTAGCAGCAGAGGCCAGAACAGGGCGTTGGATCCCCTGGAACTGGAGTTATGAGTGGTTATCAGCCCCTATATGAGCGATGGGAACCGAATCTGGGTTCTTTGCAAAAGAAGCCAGTGCTCTTAATCACTGAGCCATCTCTCCAAGCATGAGGTCCCATTCTTTTTTATTGAAGAAGCCAACTGTCACATTGTGAAAAGATTCATGGGGCTGGAAACTGCAGTGGCCTTGAGGAGCTGAGGATCCAGATGGGTCCTGCAGAAAACAATGGCACCGGGGCTGATGGGCAGAGTTCTGTCTGCTTGCCCTGTGTACGGAAGTGGATGCAAATTCTGGATCTCTCAGGAGCCAGTTAAACTGCCCAGTTCCCCACCCTGGCATCATCCTCTAAGTGCCTTTAAAGTAACATCCAAACCCTTTTGTTTCCAAAAATTTCTCCCTGGGGGAGACATAGCAATAGCTACCCCCTGTTCATGAGGTCCTAGTGACAAACCAAAATTCACAGTGGGAGACCAGTGAATCCATTAGGCTTAGGTACCACAGCTGAGTGCGCAGCTATGGGCAGGAACATAGGTGACAGACCCTACAGCAGCTGCCCTGGATAGCCTTCACCAATCATGGATGATGGTTTCCCCATGGTCACATAGATGCCCCCCCCCATCTTCCCAGCCTGTATGCTGTAGTGCCTCTTCAGATCCCAGGGACCACTTGTAATTAGGGTGGAATTGCAAACAGATGGGAGAAGGGGCTAGCTACTCAGGTGAGGGTCTGATGACCCTCCCAGCTTCCTCTTTCTATGAAAGACAGTCAACAGTCAACAACCCCAGCTGTGAGGATCTTTCACAAGCAGCCTCCTGACCTCATGAAAGACAGAGGTTGTTCTGCTCAGAGGACAGTCCTGTGCAACACCCTTCCACAAACCTGTGCAAGGAGATGCTCTGACCTGGGTTTTGATTTTAGTCTCAAGTTCTACCCCAGCCCTCCTCTCCCTCAGCCTTGGCACACTGACTTCCTCCCAGCACACCAAGTTCTTCTGCCTGGACACTCCTCGTCCGCTCTCCTCACCGTGCAGACAGCTTTTGCTCTGCCCTGTGGCCTCCCTGCATGAAGAACGCCAGAGCCCAGCTGCCCACTCACTGCAGGCCCTCCACACTCACCAGATTGCCCTCTTTCCTGACAGCTGTCACCTGGGGAACACTTGGCCTCATTTGAGTGTGTACTTGTCTCTCTGTCAGGGGCAAGATTTCAAGCCACGGGCCCATCTGCTTGCTGTGGTGTCCCGAACACCTTGACACAGTGTGCTTAGCCTTCTCTGGGACCCAAATACTTCTCTGGGGCATGAAACTGCTTTACTTTCTGTCATATTTCTTTGCATCCAAATAACTTGGCCTGTGACTCTGTATGTGTGTGTGTGTGTGTGTGTGTGTGTGTGTGTGTGTGTGTGTGTGTGTGTGTGTGTGCGTACTTGCTGACTGGCATTTCATAT
>NW_008330062.1:569223-573952 GCF_000622305.1 Nannospalax galili
CCTGTGACTCTGTATGTGTGTGTGTGTGTGTGTGTGTGTGTGTGTGTGTGTGTGTGTCTTTTGAGATGAGGTCTCATTCTGTAGCTGGGAACTGGTGTAGCCCAGGCCTCCTGGAAACATGTGATTCTCCTGTTTCTATCTTCAGGGTGCAGAGATTACAGGGGTGTATCACCACATTTGGCTTGGCTAGAATATACACATACTTGGTTTTCTTTATATACATATGCATGTGTGTGTGTACCGAGGATGGAACCCAGGGCCACAGGAATGGCCAAGTATTCTCTCCACCTAAGAGCCACACTCCTAGCTCCTATTTTTTAAAAATGTGCTGTGCTCATAATTTCAGAGAAGCTAATAAATATGTCTTATGGAAATGGGAATGGAGGGCACAGAGCAGCAGAGTCAGGAACAGTGGAGTTCAGTATTCATCAGGGTACTAGGAACCAGTCCCAATGAGCCTTTCACTTGAACTAAGTCCCTAGCCCTGAAGGACCACTGGGAAACAAGCTCTAACCCCTCATCATGGCCACCATCAGATTCTCTAAGGGGTTTAAATGTGTTTGTCGGCAATATATATTATCTTAAAGTTATAGGACGATCAATGATTTGATTCGTCATTCAGAATTTATTGTGCAAAAATTAATTTGTGCATGAAGAAAAGTTATTTCTACTGCCTTTGAAGGGCCACGGAACAACAGTGGGTGAAGAGGGAGGGCATGAGACACGTTTCTGAAAGCTTGTGACCAAAAGCCTGGAGGACTTCCGTTACTGTTAGTCATGGAGCCTTCCTGGAGCTCAGAGTTCTCTGTTGACAGCTAGACCTTGTTTAAAGTCAGTGTTCTTGGCTATTCCCATTCAAGTCAACTTTTTGGATGTTGATTTAAATACATGAGTGGAGTTTGATATTTTTTTCTAACCAGGTATACCAGAGAAGCAAACAGAAGACATTCTCCATATCTCAAGAAGGAGGAGATTTAATATAGTCAACATGAGGCTTGACCACCATGGAGCAGGCTGGATTGGCTATAGGGAAGTAGCTGTGACTGTGGCTTTCAGGCCAAATGATTGCTAGGAAACTCTAGAGATGGCTAAAACTGCCAATCACAGAAGTTGGTCACTTGCAGGCTACTGGAGAGGGTCCCTCTAGAACAATGCACTGTTGTTGCTATCATGGGGAACAGTGGGGTGGCTATAGCTGTCTCACCAGTGGCCAGGTGTCTCTCTTTGGCCTGTTTCAAGAGGTTCCAGAAAATATAGTGTTCAGGCTTCTAGCCCCTGTGACACTGGGACATCGTAGGAGAGACCATCACCAACAGACAGCATGGTGTCCAGCAGCCACAGGAACCCCACAGTAATCCAGTGTGTGCTTTGTTGCAGAGAATTCAACGAACCTCAGTGAACTTTAAGATAATAGGTGATAAAGTGCCCACTAATCCCTCCAGTCTCAGAGGGAAGTCGGTGTCAACACCCCTGAAACACTGTGGAGACTGGAGTCCAAGGAGGCATGTGACCCCTCAAAAAAAGGCTAAGCTAGGGGCTAAGTGCAGGCCACCTGGCCTCAGTCTTCATCTTGTCCCTTGGCTTTATGGAGCCGTTTCTGGCGTGACTGAAAGATAATGCAGTAGCCACAAAGGGGAGAAGAGACAGGGGCAAGAAAGAGGTCTGAGTAGAGATGATGAACACACTTGCACATGGCCCTGCAGCTCCAGAAGGCTGGTGGAAATACGTTGGTTTCTTTTGCATTGCTGTGACCAAAGACCCCAAAGAACAACTTAGGGAAGGTGAGGGTTATTTTGGTTCATGGTTTCAGAGAGGTCGGGTAGAGAGGGCATGGTGGAGCAGAGCAACTCATGTCGTGGTGGACAGGAAGCAGAGGAAGAAATACAGGAAGGAACCAGGGAGAGATACGGCCCCATCGACACCTTCCTGTGACCTCTTGTGATTTACCTCCTTCAAACTAGGTTCCACTTCCTACCTTTCATCACCTCTTGATAATGCAATCATATTGTGAATTCATCAATGGGTTAAACAACTGATTCTGTCAGGGCCCTAATGACCCATTTGTCTCAATAGCCATGCATGGAGGTATGTGGTTCAGGGATGGCCGTGAGTTAGCAGTTGAGTCTGTTTTCATTTCTGTGACCCGAGCAAAACCAGTTAAGAGAGGAATGGATTTGTTTGAGCTCACGGTTTCAGAAGTTTTGACATATAGTCCCTCAATCCCATGACTGTGGGCCTTTCCTAAGCAGAGCACCATGGTGGGCAGCATGTGGTAAAAATGCTGCTTATCAATTGGCAACCAGGAAGCAGAGGGAGCCAGGAAGGGAGGGAGGGAGAAATAAAGTAGGGGACAAGATACCTTCAAAGATGTACTCCTGATAATCTACTTCCTCCAACCAGGCCGGCCTTCTAATTGTCCTTTTGCTATGAATTCATCAGTGCATTAATACATTGATGAACTGAGTGCCCTTAAGGTCTAGTCACCTCTGAATACTGCTGCATTGGGGACCAAGCTTTCAACACATGAGTCTCTGGGGGCATTTCCTATTCAAAGCTTACCTAATGCCTTTAATCTTCCTGGCTGTGTGCTACCATGACTGTACGTTCTTCTGAGGGGGAACCTGGGATATTCCTGTCTCACAAGCCTGTTCTTGACATCAGTGTTGTCACTCAGGATCTATCGGCACAGGCCTGTTGTACCACTTTCCCTTCCTGGCCTCACACCTCTCCTCATGAGGATCTTTCTTTTTCTCATCCGTTCATAACTTCCTCCCTTTTCTCCCCATTGATAGCCACGTCTGATGAAGTCTTACCCTCCTCCTGGATTTCTAATCCTTTAGCCAATACCTCCAGATGACTGATTTCTGCAGGCATGGATGTGTTGCTGTTCACTGCAGTGGGATGTCATCTCTGGAGACAGGAAACTCATCTTACACATTGTTCTGGATTGCTTTTCTGTGGCTGTGATAAATGCCATGAATAAAAGCAATTTAGGGAAGGGAAGGGTTTATTTCATCTTTACAGGTCACAGTCCATCACTGAGGGAAGTTGGGGCAGGATCCCACACAAGAACTGAAGCAGCAACCACGGAGGAAGGCTGCTTCCTGGTTGGCTCTCTGGCTTCTACTCAGCTGCCTTTCTTTTCTTTCAAATTTTGTCTATTATTTTATTTTCGATATGTGAGTGTATTGCCTGCATGTATGTAAGTGCACCCATGTCCTGCCAATGCCCATGGAAGTCAGAGAAGGCATCGAATTCCCTTGGAACTGGAGTTATGGATTTTTCTTTTTAGCCACCATGTGGGTGCTGGGAATCAAACATAGGTCCTTTGCATAGGCAGCCAGTGCTCTTAACCACTGAGCCATTTCTCCAGCCCCTCAGCCGCCAGGTTCTTCTATATTAATTAGCAATCAAGAAAACGCCCCACAGACATGTCTATGGGCCAACCTGAGGGAGGAGATTCTTTACTTGAGGTCCCCTCTTCCCAGGTGTATCAAGTTGGGGGCATGACTGGGGGGGGCTTAGATGAGATTAGTGGGGTCTTGTTGCTCAGCAAGAGCCCTTGGAGGTGAAAGCCTACACTTAGCCCTAAGTGAAAACTATGCTATAGGTCAGCTTTGCATCCCTGCAACACAAGAATACTTATAAAGAGCTAACATTTATTTTGGTTCACGGTTTGGGGGCTTCTGATGGGCACAGGGTGTTGTACATTGTTTATTTCAATGGGAGTACCTTGTAGAGCAAACTTGTTCCCATCATAGCTTAGAAGAGAGAAAGATGAAAAGTCTGAAGTCCACAGACTCTCTCAAGGGCACATCCTCAATGACCTCCTACTTCTTAACATTACGATTACATCCCAGTATGGGTAACAGGTCTTTGGCAGATCACATGGGCTTTGGAGGAACATGTACTATCCACCCTGCAGCACCAGTCATGTGTGAACCCCACTCTGCAAGTGCATGTAAAGCATAAGACACACACAACAGTGCCTCTGGAGGAAGCACACGCTAAGGGTGTGGAAAAACCCAAACCACAACCATGGAGGTCACATGTAGCCGAGAAGGGGAAGTTGGAAAAGGCCTTGGAGCTAGCCTCGGGAGGGCAGGACTCCGTCTTCCTGGGCTCAGATGATCAGCAGGTGTTCTTTGCAGATGTAAGCCCAAGTGGCTTTTCCTTTAGGGAGAGGGACAGGAAGGAAATTGCATACTTGGTTTCTTAATGCCTGGTACAGATGACTGTCTTAGAAGGGCATGAGGGAGCCTGCAGGTTGTAGCCATCCCCAGCTCAGTAGGGAGCCTTCAAGGACACTGGGTGTAAAGAGAACAGGAGCCATGACAGGATCCTTAGTAGAGATGCAGTGAGGGCCTTGATATTGAAGCCACAGGACTCAGCCTGGCTAGTAGGGTGAGCCAGTGCTTTGACCTTGAGCTGCTGGAGGGGTGAACTGTGAACAGTTGAGATGAAGAAGGCTGAGGGAGAAAAAGGTGTCTAGGAAAGAGGTGGTAGGAGATCGATCTATCTATCACCTATCTATCATCTATCTATCATCTATCTATCACCTATCTATCTATCACCTATCTATCTACTTACCATCTATCTATCTATTGATCAATGTCTATCTATCAATGTCAATCATTTATATCTATCATCTATATCATCAGTCATCCATTTATGTATCATGTAGGCATCTGACATCGATCTAACTTTCTATTTATCACCTCTATGACCT
>NW_008330062.1:574144-587362 GCF_000622305.1 Nannospalax galili
TGCAGTCATCTCTCATCTCTCATCTATGTATCTATCTATGTATCTATGTATCTATGTATGTATCTATCATCTATCTATCTATCGTCTATCTATCTATCTATCTATTATCTATCTATCTCTATTATCTATCTATCTATCTATCGTCTATCTATCATTATCTATCAATCATCTATCTATCTATCTATCTATCATCTATCTTTCCTTCCATCTACCCATCTATCATCCATCTGTCTATCGTCTACCTATTGATCTATCATCTATCTATCTATCTATCTATCTATCTATCATCTATCATCATCTATCTATTGTCTATCTATCTATCTACCCATCTATCATCCATCTATCATCTATCTATCTATCTCTCTATCATCTACCTATCTATCATCTATCTATCTATCTATCTATCATCTATCAAGTAAGCACTGCACTTTAATAATCTGGAATGAATGTATCTGAAGCTACTAAAATATTCTAAGAATTGTCTATAGATCCACCTATCTATCATCCATCTGTCTATCATCTATCTATCTATCTATCCACCCATCTATCATCTGTCTATCATCTATCTATCTATCTACCTACCTATCCACCCATCTATCATCTATCTATCTATCTATCTATCTATCTATCTATCTATCATCTATCTATTATCTATCTATCTACCTATCTATCTTTTATCTATCTATCTATCATCTATCTATCTATCTCTATTATCTATCTATCTATCTATCTATCTATCTATCGTCTATCTATCATTATCTATCAATCATCTATCTATCTATCTATCTATCATCTATCTTTCCTTCCATCTACCCATCTATCATCCATCTGTCTATCATCTACCTATCGATCTATCATCTATCTATCTATCTATCTATCTATCTATCTATCTATCTATCATCTCTCTTTCATCTATATCATCAGTCATACCTTTATATATAATGTAGGCATCTGACATCGATCTAACTTTCAATTTATCACCTCTATCTCTATCATCTACCTATCTATTTATCATATATCTATCTATCTATCTATCTGTCATCTATCATCTATCATCTATCTATCATCTGTCATCATCTATCTATTGTCTATCGATCCACCTATCTATCATCCATCTGTCTATCATCTATCTATCTATCTATCTATCTATCTATCTATCTATCTATCTATCTATCTATCTATCTATCTATCTATCTATCTATCTATCTATCTATCTATCTATCTATCTATCTTATCTATCTATCTATCTATCTATCTATTATCTATCTATCTTTCCTTTCATCTACCCATCTATCATCCATCTATCTATCTACCTATCGATCTATCTATCATCTATCTATCATCTGTCTATTGTCTATCTATCTACCTATCCACCCATCTATCATCCATCTATCATCTATCTATCTATCTATCTACCCATCTATCATCCATCTGTCTATCATCTATCTATCTATCTATCTATCTATCTATCTATCTATCTATCTATCTGTCTATCATCTATCATCTACCTACCCACCTATTTACTTGTTATCCTATTGGATCTGTCCCTCTGGAGAATCCCAGTTATCACTGGGGTTTTTTCACTGCCTGTGACAGTGGTTCTTAAGTGGCATGTTTGAGCTACAACTCAGTATCATTTGGATTCTATGACAAATGTGAAATTTTGGGCTGTCCCCCCAAATCTACTGAATAAGGACCTCTTGAGGAGAGGTGAGCTTTTAGCAAGCTCTGCAGATGAGAATTTGAGAACCATCAAATACCTGGAATCCAAGCATTCCTCTGCCCTTTCCCAGCTTCCTGAAGCTCCCTCTTCCATGGGTGCTGGCAATGCTGCTCTGGGCAGGGTTAGTAGAAAAGCCTGTTCTGTTGGGATCCTGTAGTAGTGTGGTCATGAGAGAGAGAACATCACTGGAGGGCAGCCTGGCAGGCAGCCTTGGGTCAGTTCAAGAGTTGTTGCAGGGTTGATAATATTGCCACTGAGCAAATGTGATGCCCAGTTTCCTTTGCTGTGGTTGGGGGCAGGTGTGGGAAATAAGCTACTGAAGGTATGCTGTTCCTTCCAGAACAAAGACTCCAAACCAAGGGTAGGGGTCAGTCTTGATTGTGGTGGTTGGGGATGTCCCCAGCAGAAGGCACAGACAAGGCACCTCTTGGAGGGTGTTGTGGACATTCATCCTGCAGGGGGAAGGAGGGACCCCCTCAAATGAAAACGTTCCAAGATGCAAACACCAATCAGAAACCAATGAGTAAGATGAGGATGTGTTGGAAACTCAGACTTCTCTTGGTTTAATTCTCATTTTTAAAAAGTTTTATTTGGAATAAGTTTATAGAATACTAAAACATTGGCAAGGCAGTATCGAATATTCTCATGTATTCTGTGCCTAGTTTTCCTAACGTTAGTGGCTTTTGCCACTTGCATGCATTTATTAAGACTTAGAAACCATATTAATACATTGTTACCAAGCACCAACCTTTTATTTGGAGCTCATCTGTTTTCCAATTAATTCCCCTTTTCAGTGTCAGGTTCCGGTCCAAGACACCATAGTACAGCTAGGAGAGAGGTCATGAAGCGCAGCCCTTGTCTCTCAAGCATGAGGACCTGAATTAGATCCCCAGAACCCAGATACAAAAAGCCAGGCTTGGTGGTGCATGCTTGTAATCCCAGCACTGGGGAGGCAGAGACAGGAGGGATCCCTATGACTCACTGGCTAGCCAGGCTAGCTTGATGGGTGAGCTCCACGTTCAGTGAGAGATGTTTTCTCAAAATAAAGGTTGAATGTGCCCAAAGAATGACAACTGAGCTTGCCCTCTGACCTCCACATGTACACACATGTACATGTAACCACACACACATAGAGGATACCTCAAAACTAATCATCACAACTCCTGAACCTTCTTACATCCTTGGTGGTTTGTTGTGTCTTCCAGGGTCCCGAATCTCACTGAGAACCAGCCAGGTGTATAGAATGTTCTTACTTTGATATAGTTGGCCTACAAAATTTCCAAATTGTTTTTTTTTTCTTCTTTGAAGACTATCTTTTTATGTGGCTGTTCCTCATTTTTAAATGTTGGCTTCTGCGGGTTGGACACTTGTAACTGAAATCTGAAATGCTTCAAAATCCACAATTTTCTGAGTTCTGTTATGATGTCACAAGTGGAAAATCTATCCCACAAAACTTTGTTTCATGCACTAAAATATTACTATATAAATTATCATCAGGCTATGTACATAATATGTGTAAGGAACGTGAGTGATGCTCATATGTAGTCATGGGACCCACTCTAGAAATCTGATTATGTATATGAAGGTGTGCTGGAGGCTTTAGTGTCAACTTGACTCACCCGGGTTGAGGGAGCCTCAATTGGGGAATTTCCTTCTTTGGACTGGCCTGTGGTCATATCCATGGGGCATCTTCTTGATTGTTGAGTGATGTGGGAGGGCCCAGCCCACTATGGGTGGTGCCACCCCTGGGCAGGTAGGCCTGTGTTGCATAAGAAAGCAGGCTGAGCAGGGACCAGGGGAGCAAGCCAGTAAGCAGTGTTCCTCCATGGCCTGTGCTCCAGCTCCTGCCTCCAGGTTCCTGCCCTGAGTTCCTACCTTGGGCTCCCTGATGAACTGTGACCTGGGAGATGTAAGCTAAATAAACGCTTTCCTCCCCAAGTTGGTTTTGGTCAGAGTGTTTTGTCACAGCAATGGAGAAACAAACTAGGACAGCAGGTTATCGTTGGAATGTGAAAATGGACAGTTTTGTGTGTTGAACACTTAGTTTCTAGAGGGTAGCATGGTTATAGGCGGTTCTGGAAGATTTAGGAAGTCAGGTCTCACTAGAAGAAGTTGAAACTTATGGCTGGTCCCCAGTCCCTTCCTCGCAGTCTCCTTCCCATCTGTCATGAAGTAAAGGGACTTCCTTTCCACATGATGCCCCAGCACGTGGAGCCAAGGACTGTGGACCAAAGCATCTGAAAGCAGAACCAGCATAAGTTCTTCCTCCCTCAGTTTCTGTTCTCTGGTATTTGGTCCAGATAAACCGAGTTAGTACAATGCAGATATTCCTAAACTTGGACAAGTCCCAAATCCCAAACACTCCTGGTCCCAGGCATCTTGGGTAAGTGTAGTTTACAGGCTCCAGTGACTGCTATGGCATAATCCCCATCTCTGAGAGATATTATTTATACCAGATGTACAGAATGCTGCCCGCTAAGGTTGGAGTCATGGTAAGAGAGTAAATACTTTAAAATCATAGGCTCTGTACACAGCAGAGCAACAGCGTCTTTGAGCCCTGCCTAGCCGTGTTACTTTGGTTGTATGACTGAGACATAGAAGGATTTACTGAACATCCAAAATGAAGAGTTTGAGTCAAAGCAACATTTAGCTTCTGTATGTTTTCCTCTTGCTCTGACTACTTTACTGTTCAATTTCCATCACTCCATCCATTTTCCCACATGTTCCTGGCTTCCTCTGACCCTGGAATCCTTGATGGGAAACCTGCTGAGATTCTCTTCCCTTCCCCAGATATAGACCGAGCAGGTGAGTGTTGACCAGGTTTATAATGAACTTCAATCTCAAAGGGCAAGAAGTCTACTTGAAAATCAAGCCTGTCTCTAACTGACCTAAGAGTTTCTCAAAATATACCAGTGGGAAGTTAGAGACATGCACTGGAGCAGCAGCTTGTGACGTTTAGTCTTCTTGGATCGGTAAGAGTTAAATGAAGTTTATTTCAGTATGGGCCACGTGCCAGCTGAGTTATAGGGGTGTGAGTGCCTTGACCCTACTGGGTCTTTATTTTCACCTTTTGTAGATTGGGACAGTGACTCGCAATGAGATTATGTCTCTTGCCCATGATCATGTAGCCATCTAACATGGGACCCAAGATTTGTCCCCAACCCTCAAGTTAAGACTCATCTCCCAGCGTGTCAGGGTTCCTGACCATTGATGGGGGCAGTGGTGGGTCTGCTGGGAGTTCAGGGGAGCGAGCACTTCGGGAGAAGGCAGTGCTTATCTGGTACATGAGTGTACATTACTTCCCAAAGTGAGGGTTAAAGGAATTTGTAGCTGTCACTCAGGTAGTCTTAGGGTAACACCCACCGAAGCTTTGAAAACCTGGATTTCCATCTCTGACATCAGTGACTCCAGCCACAGCACAGAGAAAACAGCAAGACTTCTTACTTCCCATTTCAGTGACCAATGGGCTTCTGGAAGCCTGAGGCACATTATTTTGATTTGCATATCTCCTTTGGTGACTTCTTAGGACTAAACCTAAAGAGAGGTTTAGCCTGAACCTGTAGCCATGTTCCACAGCCCAGCAGAGTCCTGGAGCTGTCTGAAAAGCCCTGACCACACCTGAGGCTTTAGATTCAGTTGCACGGTTTGTCCCTGGCTCCTTCACAGCTGAAGCACCATTTCTAGGCTTTCTGGCACGCTGTAGAAATGGTACAGTTGTTTCCCCCCTTATCTACATAAACAACATAACTTTGTCAGAAAATTGAAAACGTGCATTCTGTCCCATCAGCTGAAAGGTGCTGTCAGATAAGACGTTCTTTCCCCATCGCATCCGGTGAATGATGTAAATGGTTTTTGGCTTTGGAGGTTTTTTCTTTTCTTTCTTTCTTTTTTTTCCCAGGCACTACAGTAAATGATTGGAGTGGTAACATTTTTAACCTTATCTATCATCCTGAAACATTTTTTCTGCCTCCAATAAAACATGTCAGAGTCGATTAAGGACATTTTTCAATGAGGTATAATTCACAGGTTTTAGTAGCGAATTCAGGGGCACTCAAGTATTAAAGAGGCTGTGAATTCTTAATTACAGATATGCTACCTTCTACCTTGGCTTGAATTCCCTTACCACGTCAGGGCTCCACACAAACATACTTTCTGTCTGATGTGGGGCGGGGGGGTCGGAGGAGGAGCAGGTAGGATGGCCGGGGATGTGTCACATTGTGTCTGGTGACAGGGCTGTGAAAGATAGAACAGCTCAGTGCGTTTGGCAGTGCTTATCTGGTACATGAGTGTACATTACTTCCCAAAGCCTGGGATCACTTTGGACAGTATCATTAAATGCCACGTCATTACCTGTTATAGAGCAGTGCTTTAGCTTCAAGGGCCTCTTGGGACGCACGCAACAGTCGGAAGAATGATGGGCAAAGATGGGGCCGGCATTAAATTTTCAATGGAAGCAGTATTGGCTTTGACTTTCTAGAAGCCTTTTCTGTTAGATGGTGTTTGTCACTGGGCCGCGGAGCTGTGGACGCCCGTCAGTTGCAAGTTGCAGGCAGTTGAACGATATGGACAGGTGAAGGCTCCGTGGGGACCAGCCTGGCTCACAGAGAGCTGGAGGGGGTAAATTGAAGGTTTATTTATCCCATTCGCTGTCAAGGTCAGCTTGCTAGAGAGCTGTCCTATGGACGCTTACAAATGCCAAAATCCTGGCAAATTGTCGGAAACAGGCTCCAAATCACTGACCTTTGTTCGGCTCCCATCAACGAGCCCATGTCTCTGAGCTGGGTCCTTAGAGGGAGTTAAATGGTTGGTAAAAGGAGGCCGATGTTGTTGCTGTGATGTCAACGAAGCTGCTATGTAGTTTTTACTTTTGTGTTTTCAACGAGGATAAAGTCGGAAACGTGACTGATGAGGAAAAGGTGTCCAGGGTGTATGCGCAAAACAATTATACCAGTGTGGGTTTTGGTGAACGCCTGGATGTGAATTTCCTATCTGGGACACTCAAGGCAGCCCAGGCTCCCCAGGGGATGGCATTCTGAAGTCATACGTTCTGCTCTGAACTTCTGTTCTGCTCATACCTTGACAGCTAATCTAAGAAGGCAGGGAGGGACCAATCATAGTGTCTTCTGTTGTTTTGACGATGGGAATTTACTAAGTGATTGTTAGTGACAGTTATTCAAATGTAGAGGTCATTGTCTAACAGTAGATAATCCCTCCTTGGAATATTATGCATCCATTAAGAAGAATCTCAGCTGAGTACCCTGGAGAATACTTGTAACCGGCTCTTGAGAGGCTGAGGCAGGAGGATGGAGAATACAAGGTCAGGCTGGGCTACATAGTGAGACTGTCTCAACAAACAAACACAACTTTCAAAACCAAATCAAAATAAAACAAAACCCCACTGAGCTAGAGAGAAATATCTGTGGAATGCTAAGAAAGTAGTGTGACTATCATGACTGACTGTTTTATAAGAATTCAACCCCCCTCCACCAAGGGGCACCAGGTAACATACAGGACACTCAGTGAATCTGCATTTTAGTTTCAGATAAAGAAGAAATCATTCAAAAAATCATTTGTTTACCCCAAATTCAAATTTGACTGGCTGTCCTGTATTTTCATTTCTCCCTTCTCCTCAGATGTATATATGCATGATGTACATAGGCGTGTGCATCATGTGTGCATGTATGAGTGAATACGTACGTGTATCTGTGTGTGGTTATGTAGGCAAGGTGCAAAGAAAGATATGTCATGTAATTGGCAAGGATATTCTAACAGGGACTGATAGGGAAATGTGTGGTAGAAGGAGATATAAATAACCCAAGGAGGTAGGAGAAAAAGCCCAGAGACTGTAGGTTATTCAAGCACTTGGTCATTCAACAGAAGATTTTTCCAGACTTCCTGTCTTGAGGCCTGGGCTAGGCACGATGGATTCCCGGAGGATGTGACCAGGGCTCCCTGACTCTTGGGAGTTCACCTTTCTGTGGGGAGGGTTAACAGGGAATTGGGCTGCTGCCCTGCTTCATCTGGTGGAGATTCTGCAGACCCCGGAGGCTCATGGGAGAGGCCCCGCTTGGGGCCGGACTGTCAGCAATGCCCCTTGTGTTCTTGATTTGGAGTATAAAAAAAGGTTGTATCCCCCAGGCCCCGTGGCCACTCTCTGGGAATTCCTCTTGGTTTAAACTTTCTCCTTATAACCTGCAAGTTCAGAAGTGATGAAGGATTGCCTTGCAGTGGGTATTGGGGACCTAGTAGAGGGTCAGAGGGGACCAGCATTGGGAAAATTCTGTTCCTTTCTCCCTTTAATATTGAAGACAGTCTCTGTGGTGTTGCATGCATCTGCTATTGGAAAGACTGTTCAGAACCTCCTTCTTATTTCCAAATTCAATTAAAGAGCTGTTAATATGTCCCAGGTTTGTTGTAATGAGGCCATAACTGAAACTGACATCATTATCAATTCAAACAAAGCGCAAGCACTTCATTTTTTACTTCCTTAGGGAAACACCCAACTTCCCTGAGCCCTGGGCTGTCTTGGCTAGCCTGCCTGGCTTTTTCTTGCAAACACAAAGGACCTTCATAGGACCTCCTCTGCCCATTCTTCCTGACTCCCATGGCCAAATGAAACTTTAATAAGTGCAATTCTGGAATTGTCTGTCTACAGTTTTCTGTGTCATTATGTAGTCCTGATCGGATGCTCCCTGCTCTCAAAAAACAGGTTGTAAAAATGCAGACTTTGTAAGACACCGACATCCACCATTCCAGAATGAGAAAGAAACAGGCAAAGAATCCTATCCAGGTAGCAATGGGGTCAGAGAAGTGGAGGAAGGTCTTGGGGTGAAGGTGGGCAGAGGGATGATGGTTAGAAGACAGGTCAGTTGAACGTGTGACTTTGGGATCCTTCACCTTTAGATAAAGCAGGAGATATGACCTTAGGATGTGCCAGCTGGGCTCCCATCAGACCTAAGGGCTCACTGGGTTTTCGTTAGACAAAGCATCAAAAGAGGGGTGAACCTGGTGTTGAGGAGGAGGAATATGAGTGGTAGCTGGGCACCTGATATGGATGCACACTGACCTTAACTTCTCTTGGCAATGCAAAGACCTGGGCAGCATCAGGCTCAGTATTGGAAGGTTAGATGAAGGTCACTGACAGTGTATACCCTTTGCCCACGTCCCCCAAAGCTAATGGGAGCCACGCTGTGGACTAGCACCTCCCATGCATGGTGGGGTTGAGGCACGGGCACAGGATTTGTCCCCAGGTCCTGGCTGAGGTGCATTGAAACTCCTGCTGAGAAGTCCATGCATTGTCCAAAGGATCTGGTGCCCCAGGTGCAAGTCTCTATCCTTGATACTGAGTAGAGCATTCTGTCACTTGGAATAGAATGAGTGCAAATTTCCCATCTCTCTTTCTGTTGACTTCCCAACCCCACAGTCCCTGTGAGCCCCCCGTGTAGATCTGGAGGTTCCGTTGCAGCTTACTACCCCACAGTGGAAAATACCAGCCATTTCCGCACAGAGTTCATTAGCTTTCCCCTGGCTATTTTCCAGTGGCTTGAGTTACATTTCTGACTTGGCTTTACAAGCTTCCAGAAAAGGCTGTAGCATCATAGATCCCAGTGATAGAAGCTGAATGTGTGTCCTATGTGTTTACATTCCCTACCTCTGAGGGCACTGGTATTCCTGTCACTCACTCATCTACCAAAGAGATGGTTCTAGAGGGTTTCCATCATCTCCAGCATTGCTGACATTGAGCAGAACATACAAGGCACCTGTTTTCATGCAAGAGATGGGCTACATCACATGTAACACATAGTCTATGTTCACAGAGCAGTAAACACTGGAATAAAATCCCTGAGGGGATATGATGGTCAGACTAGTGCAGGTCTTTGAACTGAAACCTGAACACCTAGGAGTCAGCCATGAAAGGGCCAAAGAAGAAGCACATCCAATAGCCCAAGGCTCTGTGAAGGTCCTGGCATGGGAGGAAGCTTACAGTGCACAGGAGAAAGCAACTGTGGATGGGTAAGTGGGGCTGGCAGGGCTGACTGTGCAGATCCTTCAATCTGGAACTATTGGATGATTGGATGATTCTCTCTCTCTCTCTCTCTCTCTCTCTCTCTCTCTCTCTCTGTAAGACAGGATCTTACTAGCCCAGGCTAGCCTTGAAATCCCCATCCTCCTGCCTCAGCCTCCCGAGTGCTGGGATTATAATCACGCACTACCATACATGGTGTGATTGGATTGATGTTCAACCTAATGATTTGTGAAGAACCCAGAGAGAAGTTTCCAGTTGTTCCAAACTTGGCTCATAGAGTTCCCTGCCCTGGGATGCTGGAACACTCACATCCGTCTTTGCCTACTGACTCTTCTGACATGTCGCCTCTTTCATGAAGTCTTCTCGAGCTCTGTGCAGGGTCCATACTCCCTTTTGCATGCCTCTGTGGGATGTTGCAGTGACTTCCATGGTTTTTCAGGGAGTGGCTGAGCCTGGGGGCATGTGGGATTCATCTTCCTAGCCCCACAGTACCTGGTATGTAGTCTGAGTTTGTGTTTTTCTCTAAGTCAGGAATGAGGCTATAATACCCTTGAGTGTTGGGGGCGGGGAGCTTTGGACCAGCCCTGAATTATGGACTCCACAGGAGCAGTTAGGCATTGGTACCAGTTATTGTTAGCTTTAGGTGAGCTGCTTGGTAAGGGATGACTCAGACCGATTATTGGAATCAGGAGCAATCACCCCACCATTGTGAACATGACTTCTTTAAAACTACCCCAACAGGGCTGCAAGATCAGGGTCCTCAGAAGGGCCATGGCAAGGTGTCTTTGCCCCCATAGGTAATAAGAATGGATTTATCCTGAAGCCAAGCTATGGTGAATATGGGCCTTACACATCAATGCTGCATAGACATAGGTCCTCGTTGACACACTCCTGAATCTGTGTGGCCCTCGCAGTGAAAGGCTTCATTGTCGAAGTTCTGTTTGAATGATGCTGGTCTGGGTCCTCCATAAGCTAGGAGATGATAGCCCATTGGAAGACTACCCCCATTTACTAGGGGACCCAACAGAAATGAGGCATTCCTGGGACTTCACCTTTGTGTCCTCACAAATCCCAATTCCATCTTGCTGTGGGGATACTCCGCTTCAGCCCACAGAGAAGTGAAACACGAAATCATTACGTGGCATTCATTTTTTTTTTCCAGAACCATCTGACTACATACTTGCTGTGCTACTCACTTTTCTTGTCCCTGTGACAAAATACCAGATTGCAGAACCTGAGGGAGGGTGGATTTGCTCTGGTGCGTGGTTTCAGAGTTTAGTCCAGCTTGGCAGAGAAGGCACGGTAAAGTTCACGGTGGTAGAAGCATGTGATAGGGTTTCCCTCATGTCTATTGTGGTGACCCACAAAGCTGAAATCAGAAAAAGCCAATGACCAGGCCATAGCCTTCAAAGGCTCACTCCTTGCCTGAAGTCACCACAGTCCCCCAAATGACAACGGGAGTTGGGGATTCAGGACTGAACTTCACCTAGAAAATGTGAGGCTATGGGGGAACTTTCTAGTTTCAAACCACAATACCTACTCTGATCATTCATGCTTGTGGAGATGTAGGAGCAGCAAGCTTGGCAACTTTTGATGTCTGAGAACATTGCATCCATCCAGGACTGGCCTGCCTCTGCCTGGTCCAGGGTCAACCTTCTCCTCTGCCCACTCCAGCTCTGGGTCAGTGTCCTCTGGGTAGGATGTGTGGACCAGTGGGGGTATCTCTTTAAGTTGTCCTATTGCCTAAAACTCTTCTTCCTTGAAAGACAAAGTGGCCGAGACGCCCTTCTTTTCTGCATTTTGGGTGGCCAGGATGGTTATATCAAATGACAGAGGACATGTGATTCTCTAAACACAACTTCAACTAGGCATCAAACAGTGTCCTTTAACGTGATGAATTCTTTTCAGCCAAGGGCTGGGGATGTGGGGAAGCTCTTTCAGTTCTAGAAGTGGGGAGGTCACTCTCCATTTTCTTTCTTTCTAGTGACCAACTTCTTATAACTATTGAGTATGGGGTCCTGAATGTTCCAACCAGCTCTGGAACCCAAGCCCAACACAGAGCCAAGCACTAGGCCACTGCCAGAGGCACTCAAAATTGGAATCTGTGGCTTTCAAGGTGAGATTTCTGAATGAGAAGATGACTTTGGCCTTGACCTTGAATGCGACAGCACCGTTGTGTCGGTCAGTAGAGCTGTAAGACTGTGCTCTCGGCTGATTCTTTTTGTCAGAGCAACTTGTGAAAAGTCCCAGGAATATTTACAGTTGGTCTTTAAGCAGCGGTGGATCAGAATAAAAGAGCAATATCTCACATCATTAGTCCATAAATATGCAGTTTAGTTTTATTTGTCAAATAAAATAACCCGAGATTGAACTGCCTAGTTGAAAGACACAGACATACATACACCCATTTCCGGTCTCCTGGCCTCCCTCACACTGGCAGCACCCGGAGGAGAAAGTTCTTTGGCTATTTGTCAAGTGTGCCCCTCTCCCTCCCTATCCTAGCACTCCTGGGAAGAATCTTGCAGGCAGGTTTCTCTCCTCTCTCTTGTGAGATATCAGGGGGAATATCTAGATCGAGATTACTGAGGAGGGAGGGGATAGCCAGAAGCCTCCTGCTTCCTTTGTCAGCAAGAGCCTCATTTTCATTTTATAAAATGCTTGGAGGTATGTGCTGGGCTGGAAGTTGTCTTATACATAGACCAGGTGTATGTTTAAACTATCAGGGTCCCTGGGATGTGAGCAGAAAGTCAGGATGTACTGTGCTAACTCTCAGGGCTGCTGAGTGGAGGGTGCTGGGCTGGTTTCATGTCGTTTGTATTCACTTTGTTTGGGGTGGGAGGAGCTGGGGATGTAACTGCTGCTTGTGCTTGGTTGAGTGGCCTGTGGTCCACAGAGGGCTCTCAGTGGACTGAAGAGGATGAGTCTGGGTATCTGCTCCGTGAATATGGTGGGTGGCACAGTTCGCCTTTCTATGATATTATCTGTGCTGGGTGGCATAGCTTGCTTTTCTATGATGCGATCTGCATTTCATGAATCTCTTGAATTTTTTCTCACATAGGTACTGCCCAGCCAAAGTAGATCATATTCCAGTTTGAACTTCAATCATTTCTGGTAATGTCTTAAACAGAAATATTAAAAAAAATATTTTTTCAATTTTTACAAAAACTGAGAATTTCATATATGCGTATAAGGTGTTTTGATCAAATCCATGCCCACTCCCTCCCCTCCAACATTCCCCCCTCTGAAGAGGTAACCCTAAAATCTTTTTAGGATTAGATACAAGCTCCCAAATACTTTTGACATTTTTGGCCTTGGAACAGAGTATGTTGCTAAGAGGCCCAAGGACATTTTGACTTTTAGCCAAGAAACTGGCTGTATTTGTTTGGGGTCTTTTTACCCTAACTGCTTAGCCAATTCCTACTTCCTATTCTTATGACACCAACCTCTGAAGAGGTTACCCAAATTGCCA
>NW_008330062.1:587572-589336 GCF_000622305.1 Nannospalax galili
TAGACAGGGAACTAGAAAAAAGTCAGAACAGGGCAATTTTCAAATGTTCATATGAGAGTCCATTGGAGTTTCTTGGCAAGAACTTCCAAAAATATTTTTAAAAATATTTTATTTTCATTTTATGTGTATGAGTGTACTACCCGCATGTGTGTAAGTGTACCCATGCTGTACAATGCCCTCGAGGTCAAAAGAGAGCATCAGATCCCCTGGAACTGGAGTTATGGAGGCCTGTTAGCCACCATGTGGGTTCTGGGAACTGAACCTGGGTCCTCTGCAAGAGCAGTCATTGCTCTTATCTGCTGAGCCATCTCTCCAGCCCCTTGAACAGAAATGTTAAAGACAGTATATCATGGCAGCTCACAGGACATGGACGTAAGTCGGAACTTTATCTTGGTCAGCAAATAGGACCTTGACTTATAAAGCAATGTTCCTCATAAGGCTCAGCAGCTGAGTGATATCAGGGAAACTGAGGCATATAATAAAGAACTCAGGGGTCTTTGGGATGCTCAGCCCATTCATGGTCATCCTAGCCCCCAAATTGGGGTGGGGGGGTGCTTTCAGGTCAAGCACTGGAGGCAGGATTTTGCTTGTGCCTCCCTGTTGCTCCAGGCTTTGTTTCTCTTGCATCCAGACTGGATGTGAACTTATGTCTCTTATATTTTAGGGAAACAATGATGAAATTGCCACAGACTGTAGATTGAAGGACCAATATTCTCCTATCACAAGAGTTCACAGATAAGCCATACTGTTCAGTTTGTGTGCCTGTGTGAGATACTAATTTCCATAGATGTAATACATGGTTGATATATATTCATACAAATGTATGTTCATGTATTTATAGGGGACATATAAAACAAACAAATCCAAGGGGCTGAAGAGGTGGATCAGCAGTTAAGAGCACTGGATGCTCTTATAGAGGACCCAAGTTCAGTGTTCAGCATCCACATGGTGTCTAACAACCATCTGTAACTCCAATTTCATGGAATCTAATACCCTCTTCTGGCCTCTGCAGGCATTGCACACACATGGGGCACATATATACCTGCAGGCAAACACTCATTTATGTGAAATAAAAATAAACCTTAAACCTTTTTTAAAATCCCCAAATATGGATATCTACATACATATACTTTATCTTGTTTTTAAAATTAGTTGGTTAATTAATTAATTAACTAGTTGAATAATTAATCAATTAACTAGTTAATTAATCAATCAATTAACTAGTTAATTAATTTATAGGCAAACTACTCCTACACTGCTGAGGCTGACGTGAATTCATGATCGTCCTTTTGCCTCCCCAAGGCTGGGATGACAGGTCTGTGACATCATACCCTACTCATAGATGCTATACTGTGTGGTAATTTTAGCAATGAAGTTGGTGAAGTTCAAAAATTCCAAGCTGTTGCCTTTTCCTTCTGCAGTTCTGACTCTATAGCTTGCTCCAGAGGCATAAGCCTTTAAACAATGCATTTTTTTCATTTATTATTATTAAATTCATTGTATATATTTAGGATAATGGGATGATTCAATGTCATGTTCACGCTATGCCATTAGCAAATCAGGGCAAGGTAGTAAACATTATCATCTCTTTAAAAATACATTTTTATTATTTATTTGTCTTTTTTTGAGGTGGGGGTCTCTTGTAGCCTCAGCTGACCTGGAGCTCACTATGTACACCAGCCTGGGCTTGATCTCACGGAGAGCTGACTACCTCTGTCAGAGTGCTTGGGATTAAGGGCGTGTGCTACCATGCCTGACTCTAAT
>NW_008330062.1:589450-605170 GCF_000622305.1 Nannospalax galili
TTATTTCTTTTTTTATGTGTGTCTTTTTGAGACAGGGTCTCCCTGTAGCCCCAGCTATCCTGGAACTCACTATGTAGACCAGGCTTACCTCGAACTCACAAAGCTCTGCCTGCCTCTGCTTCCCAAGTGCTGGGATTAAAGGCATGTGCCAACATGCCCAGCTAAAAAAATACTTTTTTTGAGACAAGAGTTTCACAATGTTTCCCAGGCTGGTCTTGAACTTGTAATTTAGCTCAGGCTGAACTTGGGCTTCATAATATCCTCTTGCATCCCAAGTGTTGAGCTTTCAAACATGTGCTATGCCTGGCTTACATATTTTTGTTTCATTTTGTTTTATTTTATGTATTTGAGTGTTTTACCTGCAAGTATGTAAGTGTGCCATGTGCATGCAATGTCCATGAAGGGCCAGAAGAGGGCATTGGATCCCCTGAAATTATACTTAGGGACAGGTGTTAGCTGCCATGTGGATGCTGGGAATTAAACCTGGGTCCTCTGCAAGAGTCGTGTCTCCATCCCCCTTAAACATTTCTTAAATAACTTTTTTTGGTTTGTGCATGTGTGTGGTGTGCATGCGTGTGTGCATGCATGTTTGCACGTGTATGTGGAGGTCACAGGTTAACACTGAGGTGCTTTCTTGATTGTTTTCCACTTTGTTTACTGAAACAGGATCTTTGGATAAACCTGGAGCTCACAGATTCATCTACTCTAGCTAACCTAGGTTCCAGGGATTTGAACTCAGATCCTCAGGCTCACACGGCAAGCACTTTGTCTACAGATTCATCTACTCTAGCTAACCTAGGTTCCAAGGATTTGAACTCAGATCCTCAGGCTCACACGGCAAGCACTTTGTCTACAGAGCCATCTTCCCTGTCTCTTAAAACAAGACTTGCAAAATATTTGTTTAAAGTCCTCAGCCACAGGACAAGGCTAAAATATGTCAATTACAAAACCCAATTTCATCTGCATCTCATGGTGGAGGGCTGCTGACTTAAAGGACTCATTTCTAACCATCTCTTTCCTTGATTTATGCTCCATAACATTTAAGTATGTGGCAGATGGAAGGTTGGAAGTGTGCCGCCAACACCTCACTATCATTTTGCAGCCTCTTGCATGAACTGTCTTTAAAAACAAATACCATTATTTTGTGTACCTTCCTCCTGACAAGGACAATTTGACATTTTCTTAATAAATTATTGATAAGCACATTGAGAGTTGTAAAGAGTCGTGCAACCACTGTTATCTAAATTTAAGTATCTGTAGTTTTTCTTTTTTTTTCTTTCTAGTGTTATGCCTGTATGTAGGTAAGTGCAACTCTATCGTGCAATGCCCACAGAGGACAGAAGAGGCTGTCGGATTCCCTGGAACTGGAGTTACAGACAGTTGTAAGCTGCCATGTGGGTGCTGGGATTTGGTCTTCCGCAAGAACAGTGAGTGTTCTTAACCACTGAGCCATCTCTCAAGCCTCTTAAAAAGCTTTTTGATAAAGGCTTTCCTGGTACAAACCAGGAGAAGAGACATCCTGAGTGGAGAGTTCAGTCTTCTCAGTGATCCCGGCGGCGGGGGAGGGGGGGGGTCACAGGGAATTAAAATAATTATCGAGAGTGAAAAACGAAACACAAATCACATTTTCCCAAGAAGTTAACCATGGCCTCTGCTCATGAGACAAGGAGAAATACTGTGCAGCAGCTCTGAGCCGAAGGCTTGGTTTGGAGCAGGGAAGTTTGGCAGAGTCTGCCTTGAAGTTTGATGGATGCAGAACAGTGTGACATGATTTGTGGGCATGGTCTTCTGGACCTGGGAGGGGCTGGCTTTCTGCTGCATGTCTTCCATGAAATCTTACCCTTTTCGTGTCCTTGGGAGTTTCATCTTTTTAAGTGATGGTCATTTTCTTGGTGCCAAGATACTGTTTTTGTGCTAGAGTGCTTGTCAGAAATTGTGACATAAGACAGAAACTTTACACTACTTGCCGTGAACAAAAAGGAATGTGTCTTGTTAGCAGTGTGGGCAGGATACACAGCCCAGGCCGGCAGCTTTTATTACCTCTGCACGGAGAGGAAAACACCAGCCAGCTTGATGATGCTATAACCTTGAGGTTAGAGACAGGGTTTAACCTGGGGCACCACAGCAATGCCTTTCTGATGGTTCGCTACTGTGACCTACAGATGTGGGTTCTGGGAGCTTGCTTAGACTTCGGGGTAGCATCTGGGGAGCAGGTGTAACAACAGCCCACAGCACTTTCCCGAGTCAAGGAAGTATGCCAGGTGTCTGATTCAGAGCTAAGAGAGTCTTTGGGGGAACAGACAGCCCCAGGGTGGCCCCATTCACTGAAGCTTCTACCCCACTCCGTTTTCTTGAGACAGGCTCTCACTATGCAGCCCAGGCTGTTATTGAATCCTCTATGTAGCCTAGGCTGGCCTTGAATTCTCAGTAATCTTCCTCCTCAGCCTCCCATGTGCTGGGATTTTAGGCATGGACCACCACACCCAGCTACAATACCCATGTTGAAGCCATGTGTCCACATTTTTTAGTTTTTCCCTCTTGTTTCAGATGAGCCTTCTATATACCAGGCTCTGAAAGAATGGGGCTCTCTGAGTGGGTCAGGCAAGCCAGCTGTGCTAAAGTGACCAGGTCTTCCCCATTTTCCTCAGATGCTTGGTGAAAGCTCAGCTGCACCCCAGTGGATTTGCCTGTCATGAAAATAGCTAAATGAGAGTTCCATGAAAGACATTTTAAAAGACAGTTTCTGACAATAAGTGAAAGTGTAGCAAAAGGCTTAAAACATAAAACCCCTCTTGCTGGAGCTGGAGAGATGGCTCAGAGGTTAAAAGTATGTGTTGCTTTTGCAAAGGACCTGAGTTCATTTTCTATCACTCTGTGTGTGTGTGTGTGTGTATGTGTGTGTGTGTGCATGTGTGTGTGTGTTGTGGTGGGGAGCGGGGTGTTCACAACTGCCTGTAACTCTAGCTCTAGGGAATCTGGTTCTCTCTTCTGGTCCCTGCAGGCACTGCACACACACACACACACACACACACACACACACACACACGCACACGCACGCACACGCACACACACACACACACACAAATAATTAAAGCTCTCTAGCCTGGTCTTGCTGTCTATAAAGTCCCTTGGGCATAAACTAAACCCTGTACCTAAACCCCAGGTGACAGGGAGCCCTATCTTGGGTGTAGAGATGAGGGTACCTCAACAGCTTTGCTTTCCTCGTAGGTCACAGCTCTGGCCTGATGTCCACAGACAGAACAGAAGGGTTGATGCTCCAGAGGAGGGAGAAGAACCTTCAAAACCTTAGTTAAAAAATCCCTAAACTTTATAGGAACTAAACTTTGAAGGGAGAGGAAGAGGTTTGAAGGTCTTGTGTTCTGCCCCTCTTCTGGCATTCACGGGCAGAGGTTTCCTGCAGAATTTGAGGAAGATGATGAAGCAAGTCTGTAGAGAGCTTGCTTAGGATACAACTTCAACTCTGCTTGAAGGCGATGGTTCTTATCCTGAATGGAAAGCAAAGCTGATTCGTGGGGCTATTGATACTGTTGTATTTCACAATGTGGCCATCGTTTAGGAAAGAGACCAAATTAAAATCTGGACCCAATCCTTGCTACCCCTGCAAAAACCTCCTATGGTTTCTTTTTTTTTCCTTTTCTTTTTCTTTTTTTTTTTTTTAAAGCAGCTTCTAATAATCTGAAACGTGTCCTGGATGACCATGCAATTAAAGAACTACTTGTTTCAGGGTCAGTCTCTTAGGTGCACTGAGAACTCTATAAGAGAATCTTAGCTTTGCATCTTTAGCCAATAGCTGCAGAGCTTGGCAATAAAAGATACTCAAGAGATGCTGATGGATTCTTGGAGCCCCAAGGAACTGACCCACCCTTCCACGGCCACACAGTAAGAGTATGCAAAAGTGTGATGGGAATGTTCTGATAGTCGAGTACTTGTGAGAACACCAACATTCTTTCTTAACGATCTTTAAAACAACTACTTATGCTAATGGTTCTGCAATGCATACCTTAATCCAGATTAATTTAATGACTACCCGGTCTGAGAAGTCCCTTCTGTGTCCCATAGTCCCATAGGCTGAACAAGTACCTGAAAGACATATATACCTAGGATGTGACAACCATGGAGATACCAGAATCAATAGGAAGAAGACCGGGAGGAATGGTTTGCATGGAGCACTGTGCTCCTTTATTGGGGTCCCTAGGCCACGTGAGTCAAGTTTTTGATACATAAGTGTTAGGAATTTTTAAAATTAATTAATTTTAAAAAATTTTATGTGTATGAGTGTTTTGCCTACACATATGTAAGTGAACCACATGTGTGCAAGGCCCTGCAACGGCCAGAAGAGGGTGTCATATCTCTTGGAACTGGAGTTATGGATAGTTGTTAGCCACCATGTGATGCTGGGAGTTGAACCTGGGTTCTCTGGAAGAACAACAAGTGTTCTTAACTGCTGAGCCATCTCTCCAGCCCAGGAATTAGGAAAGTTTTGTTTCTAAAGACAGAGCTTAGCTTCACAAATGCTGTCTCTTGAAGAGGGACAGCGAGTTGCATGAGGAGGGGATGGGTAGGAAGGAGAACGTATCTGCCTTAGATAGAAAGCTTTAGCTCAGCAGGCACAAACCACTCAGTGAGTCCCTGGTTAGGTTTTGCTTCACGTCCCTTTCTGTGTAACAGATGATTTCATCATGTGCATAGGACATCTGGAGCCTCTTGAGAGCATCAATCAAAGTCACATTTTCAGGTGACATTTAGCAGTTTGTAGTTGTTTATTTTGATTTGTTTTGTTTTGAGATAGCATCTCCCTATATAGCACTGGCTGGCCTAGAACTCACTGTATAGACCAGGCCGGCATGGAACTCACAGAGATCCATCTGCTTTTGCTTCCGGAGTGCTGAGATTAAAGGTGTAGGCCATGGCACCCAGCAGAAGCTTGTAGTTGAAAAACAATATAATCAAAGCAAAACCATCAAATAACAATAGCAAGAAAATGCTCTGTGCCGTGGCTGGATTGCTAGAGCCTTACAGAGGTTCACACCATGAACAGTAAATATAGTGTCATTTGAGTTGTTTCCTGTTCATTCCAGAGAGAGGAACACACACACACACACACACACACACACACACACACACACACACACACACACAAAACTAAAAGCCCTCATGAACTGCCTATCCCCCTGATAATACAGATACGGCTGTAAATAAATATATCACTGTCTTCACACAATGCATATTTATGCAGAATCTATACTCTGGGCAATTCTTTACTTATCAAAGAAGTGTCCTTCTGAGCCTTAGAAACCACGCTGTTCGTTCAGTCCTAGAGTTTGGGTGAAGTTGGACTATCTGAGAATCAAAAGGTGAGGCTAATTAAGTGGCATTCATTGGGGATCTGGGGGGAAAAAAAGAGAAGCTTTTCCTGGGAAGGTAATTATATCTTGATTGACCCTTACACAGTCCTCCCACCACCCTCAGTGGTGGGGGCTCTCTGCTTCTCTGGGTGACATCTCCTTTCAGGATGAGTTACTTGCCACCTTGCACAGACCCTCTCTCCTCAGACGCATCTTTTTCTAATCAGTTCACATGATCGAGCTTCTACGAAGTGATGCTATGCTTAATTCCTTTCCGCCTGTAGGGTGTGAGACTTGGAGGGGCCCTCGTCAAAACTTTGGAGGGCTCTGTCAGTTTGAAAAGAACATGACCTTTAAATTGTATCAGTATGTTTGCTGGTGCATAAGGCACTGGAGAAGGTTCATCCTGATGGAAAACCACTCTGAGATGGAGGAGGCACTCGGAGGGAACCAGCCCGGAAGGTCATTTGTTTATACATCATTTGCTAAGTGAGAATAGGACCATTTACCTACCAGGCAGGAAAGCCCTGGGAGTTCAGGGGATGGGACTTTAGCCTGTCTCAGGGTGGTGTTTTCTTCCCCTCTAAGACCCAGATCTTGTATACTGTCACCAGACTAGATGAGCCAGTCCACTCCTGTCCAGGCCATGGAGCTGAAATGTCAACTCCTTCAGAGCAATTTGCAAGAAACACCATCTGAAGCAGGAAGTTCATTAATAACTGCTTTTCTGGGATTGGAGAGATGGCTCAGCAGTTAAGGGCACTGGCTGCTCCCTCAGGGGACCCAGGTTTGAATCCCAGCACCCACATGGTGGCTAATAACCATCTGTAACTCCAGTTCCAGGGGATCCAACACTCTCTTCTGACTTCTGTGGCCATTGTATGACATGGGTGCATTTACATACATGCAGGCATAACACTCATACACATAAAATAAAAGATAATAAATAAATAAAGTTTAAAAAAATCTACCTTTCTGAAGAGGATAGTGACTCATGTCTCTAATCCTCGCACTCAGGAAGGCAAGGTGAGAATCCAAGGCTAGTCTGAGCTATGTAATGATCTCAAGGCTGGGGGTGTGGCTCAGTGGGTGAGTTCTAGCCTGCTGCACACAAGCTCCTGGATATGGTCCCCACTCCCACAAACGTGAAAATACATAAAAATCTTCTGCTTTTTGGAGATCAAGGTTTCTATTTTGAGTGTATTTAGAAACTTGTGTTAGGATAAAAAGAATCCAGGAATTCCACATGTTTTATGCCACTTTTTTTTGGTCTTTCTGAGACAGGGTCTCCCTGTAGCCCAAGATGTCCTGGAACTCACTATGTAGACCAGGCTGGCCTTGAACTCAGAGATCCGCCTGCCTCTGCCTCCCGAGTGCTGGGACTACAGGCGTGTGCCACCACGCCCGGCTTATGCCACTTTCTTATTTGTGCACTGTATACAGTTTTTCTCTTTGCATTTTTCACATATATGATGTGACTTTGACTTTAGGAATAACTCTGACCTTTGTATTGGGGGTTTGTTAACTAATTTCTTTTGTTCCAGTTAAAATATTTTGTATTATTATTTTATGTGTTTGAGCGTATGGCCTGCATGTATGTGAGTGCACCCGTGTTGTATGATTCTGTGGAGGTCTGAAGAGGGTGTCAGATCCATTGGAACTGGAGTTACAATGGATGTTAGCTGACATGTAGGTGCTGAGAGAGGAACTCGGGTCCTCTGCAAGAGCAATCGGTACTCTTAACCACTGAGCCATCTTTCTAGCCCCCTTTTATGTATTTTATATTTATGAAAAAAATGAAGTTGGTGCTGGGGAGAGGACTCAGTGTCCAAAAGTGTGATGCAAATGTGGGGACCAGAGTCCAGGCTCCTGGAACTTCTGTAAGAGTTGATGTGGTAATGCACACCTGTAATCCCAGCACTCCTATGGTAAGACGGGAGATGGAGACAGGAGAGGACAGGAGAGTCCCCTGAGATTCTTGGGCCAGCTAGCCTGGAGTACATAGTTTTAAAAGAAATATTTTATGTATCATTTCTTATGTGTATGAGTATATTGCCTACATGTATGTACGTGCACTTATGTCATGCAGTGCCCGTGGAAGTCAGAAGAGGGCATCAGATCACCTGGAACTGGAGTTATGGAAGGTTGTTAGCCACCACATGGGTGCTGGGATTCGAACCCGAGTTGTCTGCAAGAGTATCCAGTGCTCTTAACTGCTGAGCCGTCTCACCAGCCCCTGGAGTACACAGCTTTGAACAACAAAGAAACCCTGTCACAAAAGGCAGTGGAAGGTGAGAACAGATGCTCAAGTCCCCTGACCTTGAGATGCATGCACAAGTGCACCCTCACACATCAGTGCGCACACAAGCATGGCGTGTACAAAAACACACCATACACATACACACAAAAGAGGCTGAGAAAGTGGGCATTTCTTAGTTTAAGAGGGTTAACAAAAATAATAATTTGAGCTCGGAGCAGACACGTACTCATTTTCTTTTTATTTGTGACATCTTAATTTTTCAGCATCAAGAAGGCGCCTTACAGCGTTCCTTCTGTCTGCTGAAGGGAGAGAGAGCCGACTGACTCCACGGAGGGAACAAGGTACAGTACTCGCTCGGCCTCCATCTTCCTTTGCTTGTCCATCACACCTAGCTCTCCTGTGGAGGTTTATGTTATTTCTAGAGATTAATAGTTTTGGAGGAAGAAAGGTAGCTTTCTTGAAAGGAACACACACAATAAATAGCAAAATTCACAGTGATCCCTTTAGATAAGTATTTTGTGACTAGACAACGTTTTTGTTCTTTGGAGCTGGGTGAGACCACTCAGTGAGTTCCTGACTCCAAGTTCCCATTTATCCTCAGGTCCTGAAGAGTAACCATTTGTCTAGGCAGGTGAAGTCCCTGTGCCTCCCTACGAGTGATGGTGCTGTGAAATATTGACTGACGCAGGTTCCTAATGCAAAGTGCAGAATAGAAATTGAAACATACTTGATGAAATTAAAACATGAGTATTGGCTTTCGGCTGTTCATCCTCCAGCTCCCATAACAAATGCAGAACATCTCAGAAACAAAAGCCAGCAAGCCAAGAGCGAACAACCAGAGTGGCTGCGTGGTATGGAAGAGGCATCACGCAACCCCGCTGCAAGGCTGGAGGACTGACTCTCCCCCAGCAACTGTTTCATCTCTAACTTTGACATACACTTTGACTTATTCTAAGCAGAATGTTCCTGCAGTGGTGTTTCTTAGCATTGGCGTGGGCGGGACTTTTTGCCCTGTCACTCACAGCAGTGCAGGAATCCGAGTCTGGCATTTGACAAGAACACCCACTTCGGCCTTAGGAGACAGACTCCCGGAGTATATGGACCTGTGAGCCATTTCTTAGAGTCCTGTATTCCCCAAATAACTTCAATCCTTGTTAATATGTCAGGATCCCACACCTCGGCATCCATGTTTAATTCCAATCTTGGGACTCAAAGTGGAATGGGGCAACCGGGCCCTTTATATCCAAAAGTCACACAGGCATAACATGCAATGTTACTTCCTCCCCCGCCTGAGACTTGTTTGGGTTCAACTCTGATGGTCACCAAAAGATGGAGGCAGCCTTAGAGAGGAGAGGAAAAAGGGCACCAAAGGGCTATGTTTGGGTTCTAGGTATGTGTACTCATTTGTGCTATGAGATGTCTGCCTAGCTAGGTGAAAGTAAAGAAAGCCATGGAATGTTCTAACATTCTAGGAGAATAGTTCACACATAACAGCATTTCCTGTCTCCCCTTTGTCTCAAAATTTGTTGTCACAGACAACAGTCTATTTTGGCGTCACTGTCCCTTGGTCCCCAGGGACCCTCATCTCTTAGGAGATGGGGAACTGGAAGGTTGGGGGATGGTGGAGAACCTGTGTCTGACTCAAATCCATCCATTCCACCATCTTCAGTCATTGATTGTCAGCACACTATTCTGTCACTAGCTTCCTCCCATGAGTCTTGGGCTGATCCACTGGGGACCGCACTGGACATGGCTAACTGGACCCCATGGAACCCACTGTTTTGGGCTTTGTCTTGTCATGAGTCTGTATTGCTTTGGTAGGTGTTCCGTCTAAGGAGCCCCAGAACAACACTGGATTTGCGTGTTGAAATCAGTAAGATTTGCTGAATCTCAGAGTCCCATTCATCCTAAGCCAGACTCCACAAGTTTTTTGGGCTGCATCTGATGCCCTGGCTGTCTGTCCCTGGGGAACCTCTCCCTGTCAGGGGTTTGTGTCTGGTGGGGGGTGGGAGGATAGTGGGAAGAGTGCCAGGAGGCCCTTCTACCTCAGCCTACACAGTTCTCACTCCATTCCTCCACGACCAAGAGTTCAGGACAGTTTCTGGCAGCTTTCCTAAGGGACAGGCCCCCTGGTTGGTGCCCGTGGCTGACACAGTTAGCTCTGGCTAGAGGGTGATTAGCTCAGTCTCTAGAGCTGGAGATGTTACCCTGAGGTCTGAAACTTTCCTGAACCATCAGCCTTGCCAAAGGGAGGTAAATCTGTGACTCTCCAGACACATTTTGAGTGAATTGGTTTCAGCTTTTACAAAATGCTAATGTTGATATTGTTTATGTCTGGTCGCATTGTTTTTCACTTTAAAATTACAGCTTTAGTACATTAAGCTAATTTCATAATACTGTATTAACTTAATATTCCATAAATCACACATGTCAGATTGCATTGTTACGGATGCACAGAACCCAAATTTACTACTTCAGCTCTCCAAATGCACAGATTCATAATTTGCTCCAGCGAGCCCTGGGCCGCCATATAGGGTTAAGGAATTACACATTCCAACGCCAGGCACAGCATGTGCTCCCTATTCTGCAATTGTTCTCCATACAAATTGAAACAATATATTTCCAGCCATTTTCAAAGTTGTAATTACTAGCAAAAATCGTAATACTGTGAACATATTTTAAACACCTGCACTTTTGGTCCAATTCATTTTTTTTTTTAAGCTGTTTCCATTTGAATAAAGTTGAGAAAGCTCACCAGTGGTAGCAATTGTAGGGTTTGTTTTTTTTCTGGGGAAGACTATAACTTTTGACTTGGAAGGAAGAGGTAAAGAAAAATTGGCAAGAAGTACTTATCTTACACCCCCGCCCCTCTCTTTCTTGTGCTTTCTCCTCTCTCTCTCTCTCTCTCTCTCTCTCTCTCTCATTTGGCAAAGGGACTTCATTGCAGCTGGTCAGCTAGTTTGGGTTTTTCACATCCCCTGACCATCCTGTAAGGGTGCACAGTTCTCTGCTTGTGTCTGGCTTGTTGGAACAAAGGGGTGCTGTCCGTGGGGGAAACTGTGGTGGGCTGGGGCAATTGAGGAGCCTCTGTAGGTTTTTAAGCACACACTGTCTAATCGGGCTCTGACAAGTCCATTGTAAATCAAAGGTCTGGTAAGTGGGGATGCCAGAAATGTTTGATCTCCTTCCAAGCCTTGAAACAACTTGCTTATTTTTTCTGCAGTTTGGCTCCTCACTAAAATAAAACATTGCGAGATGAATGTTCTGACGGGTCATTGTGTGTCAAGCTGTCACTCTGTAATGGTTACACATTTCAGCTGGATTGAGGTGGTGCTGGTTGGGGGAGGTCTGGGAGAAAGAGAGAGGGAGAGAGGGAGGGTAAGGAAGGAGACAAAGAGTAACAAGATTTCTCCTTTCTCCTTGTGGCTGATCTTCATTTAAACCAAACACTTGTCATGTTCAGGGGAAGTTTTATAAATTTTTAATGATATTGGGTACAACTGGTGCTTTGAAATTTGCTGTACTTTAATTTTTTCTTCGTTAGCAAAGGTTCGCTAATGCATTGAAGTGCTAAGAGCGTATCCTAAGGATGCCACAATAATTGTGCTGTTAATAATATTGTGGCACTAGTAATGTTCTCCTGGTAATCAAGGCATGAGATTTTTTTTTAATATATTCAGTTATTACACTGCATCTCGTACAAATCATGTCAATTACAATTGCCAGCCTGTGACAGTTAAAATAATTGTATACGTTTTCTAGAATTTTCCATTGGCTTGGCTAATCAAGCTAAAAAAAAATCAACACATTATTTGCATTAATTTTGTCTCTCGTCTATTTCCACTCCTAAATCATTTGTCCATCGACTTCAAAAGGCAGAACAGTAAGTATTTTAATAATAAATATACAAACACGTTCACACCAACCTAATTTAAGAATGCTTTTCTATAGGGTAGCAAGACACAGTCATCTGACTGGAATGTTTTGTGCGGCTGGGTTTATGACTGTAAGTAGTGTACGTACACGCTGCTGTGCAATTGCACAGCATACACTTAGAATACGCCGACGCTAGGTCTATGCACGCAGATCTTGTGAGAACATTCATTTTAACATCTTCTGTTTCTGCATTAGGTTATTAGTTCTGTCTAGGTCAGGAAAATTACGTGATTTTGATCATCCTTTTTGGACTTCGCTGAAATAGCTCAATATTCCTCTGTTCCAGGAAATGATATATGTAATACCTTTCAGAACGGTACTGTAACTCACAGCTTAAACATCAGCCTTCCGCTTCCCTGAGCTCTGCCTCTTGACTGGAACTGAAGCTTTCTTTATTTGATACTAAAATAGCTAAACACTCCAGGAAGTCCTGAGCCTGCTAAACTGGCAGCTCATGGAATCCCCAGTGGTGTCTCAGCAAATTTCCCCAAAGCCTGGACTTTCTCTCTCCTTCACCCAACTTCCCTCTCTGTCATAGCCAAGAATAGGTCGGGGTTTGGGTTCCAGGGAGGCAGATAGTGAAACTGGAGATCCCTCAGAGTCCCAGGGAGGAGGGGAGGGGATGCTAGAAGGCTCCTTGGAGACCCAGTCTTGCCTGACGTGGGTGGGAATGCCTCTCAGGCAGACACCAAACAGGGAAACTTTGGCCTGGCCTGATTTAGCTGTGGAAAAGGGAGGCCCACAAACCTAGCAGGGAGAATTGAAACTCTTCAAGGGGCCCTTGAACATGGAACAGTGGCTCACACCAGAGTCTGAGAAATGACAGCTGGGCAGGGCGGTTTGGTCATATCAGTTAGCGAATAAATAAACCCTTTGCTTACTGAAGTGCTCCTTGCTTAGTCCACCCCCTTAACTCCCCACATCCATCCTTCTAAGTCATGCCTGTCGTGCCAAGATTTTGGCATGAGAACTGGTGGCCACAGGTTAAAGGGGGTCAGGGCAACAAAATATCTTTCTCTCCTTTTTAATGCAATCACATTCTCTTAAACATGGACTGAACAAATCATCTCTCAAAACGTGAGATTTATTTCTCAACTTTGCCTGGAGGTGTAACAGCAAGAACAGATTTTTCCCCTCTTGCTGGTCCTTGGAGTCTTGACCACGCAGAATGGATGGCTTTAGAGCTGGACACGGACAGAAAAATCAATGCGTCATACCAGGAGGCTTCAGGGGTTAGGTTCCCATGTCCATGTCAACAAGGCTATTGGTTTTTTTTTTTTTTTTTTTGCTCCAAAGTTATCACTTCCCGGCTGTTACAGTCGCTATTCTGACTTGTGTGGTCAAACCTTAACAAAAGAATTTCCCTTTGCCTACCACTCGGTGGCATGGAATTTAATTACCGTGCAGAGAATTTTTCTAAGGATGACAATCTAAAACAAACAGGCCGGCCCGTCATTACAGCAATTCCCGGAGCAACTGGTCAGGGTGTTGGAGAAAGGGGCTCTGGCGTTCTGCCGGGGCCCGACCAACCACCACATCTGTACCAAGTCTGGGCTCTGCAGCAGGGTGGTGGATTTTCCACTGGGTTTCTGCATCTTCTCTGAGAATGTTGCTTGCTGCTAAAGAGGAAAACCTGTTTTCTTTTGAGGGTGACTGGGATGGGGTTAGAATTGGGGGTGGGAAACTGTTGAGATGATGGATAGCATCCTTCTGGCTTTCCCTCTTCAGCTCTGTCAAGGAGACTTCAATTTGTCAGTAGAATTATGTGCATTAGGTGAGCTGATGCAAATTCAGACATCACTTACTGCTAGTCAGTTTAAAACCAGAGGATCCTGAAATGGGTGCGTGGTTAAATCTGTAATCTGGATAGCAACTGCATTTGGTTTGTGCTGAGCTGGGAGGAGCCCCCCCCCCCCAAGCCTCAGTAGAGCCCTGGGTTGTCCCAGCTTCCCTCTGCACAGGGTTCACATCTTCTCCTGGATGCCCAGCCGGGACTGACCCTTTGATCTGGTTTTCCTCATGACCGCCCCTCCCACCCGCTTCTCCCTGGGCCGTCCTGTCGGCTGTGACACAGTGCTAACACCCCAGTGCTGGAGGCCACAGTAAGCATTGCTCACTCGCAGCAGGCGGATGAAAAGGCAGTGCAGATGTAATTTGTTTTCAATGGCTGTTTCAAAAGAATAATTGTGGTGACATTGTGGGATCAATATTATAGATTTTTGTTTTCAAGTACACTGTATGTGTGGTGCTAAGGGGAGGCAGGAAATACAACACTGCAGCCTGAATACAATAAAAATGGATTGAGGTCTGCGGGTATTTGTCGGCTGCTAGCCATCATAGACTTGGAACATCATTGGTGGGATTAAGGACTATGTCCTCTGGCGTGGTGTTTCACCGGGGATGTGTGCATTTCCTGTCCTTTTCATCCTTTGCCTCTTTGGGGACTGGTTTCCTAAATCTAGGTAAAGTAATTGGAGATGAGGTTCCATAACCTGGAGCTTGGTTTTGCTTGCTAATAAGTAGAGGTGGCCTGGAGAGGCACCACACTGCCTATGCTGGACCAGGGATGTAAGATCTCTCATAGGAACTGGGTGTTTTCACAGGAAACCCATCCTTCCTAATCCACTTTGGGATCTGATGATTTCAGCAAGGTATATATTCCTCCTGCTCTTTGTGTGGGGATTTTAGTTGGATATTTTGAGACAGGGTTGCCCTGTGCAGCCCGACCTGGCCTCAAGCTCATGATCTTCCTGCCTCAGCCTTTTTGAGCGGTAGGATGACAAGTGTGTGCCCCCATGTATGGCTCATGTGGAACTTTTGAAAGATAGGTCTCTCCCACATGTTTGTGCATTTCAGTAGACAGACACAGACCTGTGTGATCCTGGAAGCCCCTAGGCTCCTCGGGCCATGCCCCAAGCTGCAGGACCCAGGACTGCATGCTCCAGGAAAGAGCAAGGTGCTGCTCAGGAAAGAGCAAGGTGCTGCTCAGGAAAGAGCAAGGTGCTGCTCAGGAAGCGAGTGTGAGCATAGAGACCATCACTTTAAAACTCCACGAGCACCAGGTGAAGGGATCAGGGGCTCTCCATTTCAGGTGGGTTTCCTGACTTGGGGGTAACTAGACAAAAAAAAATGTAGATCCCAGGGTGAAAATTACATGGACAAAGAATTTGTAATAAAACTGAATAAATGTAATGAGATGTGAAGGGGAACATAGTGTGCGCTCTCGCCCCTGTCTTTTGCAATTAGCCCTTGGAAGAAATGGAAATCCCAGCAAAATACCTTTCACTTGCTGGCTTCAAACTGTAAATGAAAATGAGCTATTTGGGGATGGGAGCGTGGCTGGGTATACTGCAGGCTAGATAGAGAAGGACATCAGAAAGTGACAGCTGAGCCCCTGGCCCTACAGACTTGTTTGGCAGATTAAGAAATGGAGGCACACTCATTCCTAGGGCCCTGCACACAGAAGGGATCCTTGGACCCAAAGCAGTGGGTGGAGGACTTTGTGCTACCCAGGTGTCACACAGAGCATAGGTCCCATGTTGCTGGATCTTCAGCCCCTTCCCAAGAATGCAGTGATGGATTGTTTTAGAGCTTTGCCAATTCTCTATTTGTCTTTAATTTAAAAGAAAAATAGGGTCTGGAGAGATGGCTCAGTGGTTAAGAGCATTGGCTGCTCTCACGGAGGACCTGGATTCAATTCCCAGCAAGTCTGAAGAGATGGTATTTGACTTACGAAGCTTCCTAAAGCCCTTGAACTTGACTCTGGTTCTCCATATCCTTGGGGTCAATCACTTGCCAAAAGAAAATATTGGGGGGTAAATTGCAACTTTACTGAGCAGGAGTGCCCCCCCATCATTAATTCCCTGAACTATACAATGTAACAACGGTCTCCCCAGTGCTGATATTGTATTAAGTCATGAGCAAACCAGAGATGACTGAAAGAACACAGGATTTAAGGGGCAAATTCTCTTTACACAAGAGATTTGAACATCCATCTATGGATTTTGATGTCTGTAGAAGGTTCTAGAACTAGTCTCCTGTGGACACTGAGGGCTAACTCTTGTTTGAAAGTCACAATATCTTATTCTGTTTTATTTTTCTTTTAAAATATTTTATTTATTTATTTATTTATTTATTTATTTATTTATTTATTTATTT
>NW_008330062.1:605196-646844 GCF_000622305.1 Nannospalax galili
TATTTATTTATTTATTTATTTAGTTTAAGTGTATGAGTGTTTTGCCTGCATGTATGTAAGTGCACCCATGTCATGCAGTGCTTGCGGGGGTCAGAAGAGGGTGGGATCCCTTGGAACTGGAGTTTCGAATAGTTGTTAGTTGCCATCTGGGTGCTGGGAACTGAACTCAGGTCCTCTGCAAGAACAGCCAGTGCTCTTAACTGCTGAACTATCTCTCCAGTCCCTATTTTTCTTTTAAATTAGGGACAAATATAAAATCGACAAAGCTCTACAGCAATCCATCACTGCATTCTTGTGAAGAGTCTGAAGATCTGGCAATATGGGACCTAAGCTCTGTGTGGTGCCTAGGTGGCACAGAGACCTATGCCTACTTTTTTAGGTACAGGGATCCCTTCTATGTGCATGCCGAGCCCTGTGGTATTAAAGCTTGTCTGCCTCATTCTAGGGCACATGCATTATTCTTACCTCAGGACTGTGTCCATCCTGTCTGACATATTCACTCCTTTAACAGAGCAGTGAATGTCCAGAGCATATGTTCCCTACAGTTCAGTTCTACTTTGTCCTATAAAACACAGCATGAGTAGTAAATATCAACTGACCAGTCCATGTGCCCTCATACATACTAAGTTCTGCATGTATACCTATGGGATGCAAACTGTCTGGAAAAACAACCCCAAAGCATCCACACATTTCAACATAGATGATTAGGTCTGCATTTTCTGATGATTTACTTTAATAAACACTCTCTAAGTCCCTTGCCTGCGATTCAGAGGAGGGAGAATAATCCTTCTCTTAGTTCATAGACTATCAGGAGGAAACAGATTAATCACCTGAGCCATAAAGTCAGGTGATATTGGCTGAGTGCTCTTGGGTGGATAAGAACCCAATGACTGCCTTTTTAAGTCATAGGTTAAGAAAAATACCCACAGGGCTGGAGAGATGGCTCAGCAATTAAGACCACTGACTGCTCTTGCAGAGGCCCGGGCTCAATTCCCAGCACCCCCATGGCGACTAACAACCATCCATAACTCCAGTTCCAGAGGAATTCGATGTCTTCTTCTGAGCCCTGCTGGCATTGCATAACATGAGTGCACTTACATACATGCAGGTTCATAAAATAAAAATAATAAATAAAACACTGAAAATAAAAGAAAAAATACAAAAGACAGGAAAACGGTAAAAGCTGTACTCACGTTTAATGTCTGTGGGGGCTCTAAAGGGATTTGAATCTCATTGTGGAAATTGACCTCTTATTCACTAATTTAACAGATATTTATTGTCCAGCAGGCACTGAGTCTTGGGGAGGGCGTCCTAAGTCTTCAGTATGTTATCTCCAAGTTGGTGCCAGAGATGAATCTTCGAAGGGCCTTTCTTTGCTCTATCAAGCAGGCAACTTCCTTTGGGGTATGGTCAATGGATTTCATGTTCATATCCCCCTTGTAATATACAGGGGGCCCAGTTCAGTGAAGTAGCGTGTGGGCTCTGATTTTGATGGGTGTCCTTAGAAAACAATGACATCAAAGCCAGCCACATCCCAGTGGGTAGGAAAGGCAAACCCATACCCAGAGGATATGTCAATTCCAGTAAAGCAGAATCCTTACTTCTTCCAAGATGGAAGGAGTCTACTGTAATCAAGCTGTCTTCTGAAAGGATGAAGCCATGTTGCAGACTCTGCATCACTCTTTGCCATTGGTGAAGTTGGGCATTTGGCAGTGGTAGTAAGTACATTAGTCTTAGAGAATAGGAGGCCATGATATTGGGTCCATGCACAATATCTGCTCCAGTTGTGAGGTCATTGTACCATGGCCTGGCTGTCATTCTTTCTACTTGAGGCTATATTGCAACTTCCAAGCGAAAGGCTCATCCAGCTTTCATTACCATGCAACCCCCAGATCATCTCACTTTGCATCTTGTCATAGATCCATCTGAAATCCTTTCCAGATCTCTTCGTCTGCATCTTCCTGATTGTTCTCCAAGGCCTCTTGACCAACCAGCCAAGCCGTTTTCTACCAACTGTGACTCTATGAATGCCTGTCAGTGCACTTCTTTCTCTGTTCAGGTGAATTTAGCTTCATCTGTCGCTCAGGCTGATGGGAGGAATTGTGTCCTCAGTGCCATCTTTCAAGGCTATCACTATGTGGAACTGTGGGGTGAACTGCTCTACTTGGAGCTTGTAGATACATTCTAATACTAGAACTAGACTTAGCCTTTCCCTTCTCCTGGAAGCTGACCATGAAGGTCTCTATGGTTCGTTCCATAAGTGCTAGCTAAGAGAACAAACAGGTCTGGTGTGACCACAGTGGGAGCCATGCAAGTCTGGTCTCCAAGTTCTTGCAGCTTGCTTGTCCCCTGTGGTTGTAATTATGCCAGGCTTCTAGGAAATCCTTCCATTTGCAACTTTTGGAGCACTTACAGAGCTTTCTAATGGTGTGACTTGAGGTTCTGATAAACCCCTCTTCACGATGGTATCTCGGGCATTCTATACCCAGCCAATTTAGATCAGGATTCACCATCAGCTATTTTAATTTGATGAGGGTAAAACTCAAGCCCTTGGTTATGCTGGGCAAACACTGTACCACTGAGCTGCACCCCCATCCTGATTATCCTGACTTATTTATTTATTTATTTTTATTTTTGGTTTTTTTGAAACAGGGTCTCCCTGTAGCCCCAGCTGGTCTGGCACTCACTCTGTAGACAAAGGCTGGCCTTGAACTCCCAGAGATCCACTGGCCTCTGCCCCTTGACTGATGGGATTAAAGGCGTGAACCACTAAGCCCGGCTCCTGATTTAGTCTTACATGACATTGTGCTGGCTGATCGTGATTGTCAACTTGACTGAATCTGGAGTTAACTAAAACGGGAGGGCCTTTTTTGATCATATTATCTGAAGCAGGAAGACCCACCCTACATGTGGGCGGCACCTTCTGGTGACAGCACAAAAAGAACAGGGCAGAAGGGAGCTTCACCTTTTTACCTGCTTGCCTCTCTCTCACCGGGGAGTTTATCTTCTTGCTGTGGCTTTCGTTTGTCGATATTAGACCCAACTTCTTCAGGTTCCAACGTAGACTTAAGACCAGCAGACCAGGAAAGCCCCAGGCCTTCAGTGCCAGATGGGGGCTGCTGAGGCATTCAGTCTCATGGACTCAGCAACTACCTGATTCTTTGCATCTCCTGTGTGGCACAGCTAATGTTCTACTGACTACCCAGACCCTATCCTGTAAGCCAATCATACATACATATATATATATATATATATATATGTGTGTATATATATATATATATATTTAGTTCTGTTCCTTTAGAGAACCCTAAAATAGATATATAACTCTTTATTGCATAAACTCTACATAGTTTTTTTTTCTTCTCCCATCAATGACTTCTGTGAGGTCATGCTAGGTCACGTGGGACTGCTTGGGTTCTTGCCCTGTTACAGAGATGGTCTGTGTCACTCAAAGCTGCAGGCCATAGTTCTATAGGCTCTGATACCTTCTTCTGGCCTCCAGAAGCACCAGGCACACAGGTGGTGCACACACATACATACATGCAGGCAAACACTCAGACACAAAATATAAATAAATCTTGAAAATTTTTTGATGTTGAGCCTGGAGAGATGGTTCATCATTTAAGAGCACTGGCTGTTCTTTAGAAGACTCAGGTTCAAATCCCAGCACCCACATGGTGGTTTAACAACATTTTGTAACTCCAGTTCCAGGGGATCTGATACCTTTTTTTGTCTTCTTGCACGACATGGGTGCACTTACACACATGAGAGCATAATACACATACACAAAATAAAAATAAATGCATCAAAAAATAAGATAAAATAATTTGATGCTTTTATTTTTATTCTATTTGTATGAGTGTTTTGCCTGCATGTGTGTAATTACACCTGTGTCATGCAATGCCCTTGGAGTCAGAAGACAGCATTGAATCTCCTGGAACTGGAGTTAAGGACAGTTGTTTGCTGCCATGTGGATGCTGGGAACTGAACCTGGGTCTTCTGCAAGAGTAGCCAGTACTCTTAAATGATGAAGCATCTCTCCAGCCCCATAAATAAGACCTAAAAAAGAAAAAGTGGAAGACCATTCCTATCGCTCAGCACATGAATTGGAGCAATATTTTGAAGTAGGGAATAGCCTCCCACAGGACCCACAGGGACCTGCTTGACTGAATGCTTTCTTTGTATTTGTCAGAAATGAGATACAATAGTGTGCTCTTTACTTTGGATGGAATGCTCTGATCTGTCTTTGACCTTGAACTCTTAACCGTCATTTCTTTGGTGTGTCTCTAAGTTTTCTCTGAGGGCCTCTACCTTCGGCGGCATCTGCCTCTCACCAAGCTTGTTCATGCTGCCTTCAGGTCTTTCTCATTTTTGTAGGGTCAATTCTGTTGACGCAGCGGGACAGGATAGAAACTACCACTTTCCATTTGCACTGTACAAATTTGCAGTCTTGATGGGCGCAGGATCATTTGAGAGACTTCCATCTGGTCTTCTGTACTGTGACAGCTCTTACCCAAGGGTCTGTCCTTGAGAACTGCCAACTGCCATGTGTGTACTTTCAATGATACATTAGGGGCTTTTGAGTATTATCTCCAAGTGGATCTCATGAGAGCTGCATCTGGGTCAAGATCTCATGTTGTTTTTACCTGGTCCCATGTATGTAACACTCCAGGCATTTTCCTAGGAAGCAGAAAACAGTGAGTGTTGGGATAAAAGTTGCAGATATTGAATATAAGGCTGAGTCCTATTTGGCTCCCAATCTGTAAAGGCTGTATAAAGTTTGATGAAGTAGCCTAGGGTTTACTAATATGTGTGATATACAGATGGTACTAAATAGCGTAAGGACCTTATATTTATGCATAAATATAAATTTTATAGTGAGTTAGAATGTAGGGAAGCTGTTCCTTTTCCAGTCACTGTGTTTGAGTATTTGTTATGGTTTTAAAATGGGTAGATTGAAGCCTTTTGTGTGAGAGTTGGAATAAGGATAATTCCCCACACAAATTTAGCCTAAAACTCAACTGATTTCTTTATTGCTTCCTTCAAATTCTGAAGTTGGTGTTAGTTCCCTGTCATAATCCAAGAACCACCGGCAAATCCTACCAAAGACCCACAGAGCTTCCCCTCTTAGCTTTTCTCCAGCCTCGTTCTCACTTTGTATATGATATGATCTCTATCTCTGAGGTCTTAACAATGGCTATAATTGTGAGAGCTGTGAAATCAGGAGAGTGGACCAAATCTCACCAGTCTCCACAGAACAAAAGCCACATGGTACTACCTTACCTACTGGCCCTAAAATTTTAATTTTTATGTATTAGCAAATACTTCCTCAGGCATTTACTCAACGATGCATAAGACATAGGCTATGAAAAGGCAACTGTGAACTGTTTCCATTGGTTAGGTGGACCTCCAGGTTTCTGTTCTGGGAACACTCTTTTTTTAACTTATGAGCAATGGAGGAGCCCCTCTAATCAAAGCTATTGGCTCTGCACCTTGACATATGGTAAATGAAGGCATCAAGTGAAAGAAAGAAACTTGATGTAGTGCTAGGGGGCTAAAGGACACGCAGACCATAAAATAGAAAATACCTTGACGACTGGAGAGATGGCACAACGGTTAAGAGCACTGGCTGCTCTTGCAAAGGACCCAGATTTGGTGCTCAGCACCTACCGACAGGGCAGTTTACAACTATCTGTGACTTTGGTTCCAGGATCCAGAGCCTTCTTCTGGCCTCCACTGCACACATGTGATGCATATACATACATATAAGCAAACACTCATACACATAAAATAAAAGTAAATTTTAAAAAGAAAATACTTTCTAGGATTTATTTATATACTTACCATCTTATGAAGCAGAGTTTTGGTCTATCAAAACAAATTTTTAATAGATTTAAGTGCAGGGATTCATGGAAAGAGAAATCCTCAGAGAAACAATAAGGCACCCCAAGAACATTCATGTGGGATTCTCAAAGGAGAGCCACCTGCTTCCTTAGGATTGAAATTGAGTAAGTATTGAACCCTCCTAGGTCCCAATATTCCTTCTCACAATTTTTGGCTTCCCCCTTGAAGTCCTTTGTCACTTTTGCCAGTATAGGATAAAGACACTTCCTCAATGAAATCCACTTAAGATAGAAATCAAAGTGGAATAGTCCTAGTCTCTGAGTTTCCCAAGACCGTGTGTGAGTTTTCTATGCTGCTGTAACAAATTCAGCAGCTTAGACAACATTAAGTCATTATTTATAGTCCATAGTCCTGTCCTCCAGAAGCGCCACATAGGTCTCATCGAGTTAACATCAAGATGTGAGCAGGGCTCCACTTGAAATGCAGGAGTATTTCTGAAAGAGCGTTCCTCGGCAGGACCTAGTATTTTCCAGCTTCCAGCCTCTTCCTCCGTCTTTGAAACCCACCACATTGCCTTTCTCTAGTACTCTTTCATCTCCAAATCCTTCTCTCTGATCAGAGCTGGGAAAGCGCTCTTGCTTTAAGAATTCCATGGCCACTGTGGACCCACCTGGATAATCCAGGACAATATCTCAGCCTCAAAGATCTACACCCTTCATCACATCTCCAGAGTCCCTTTTGCCATTTAAGGCAACATATTCCCAGATCTGGGAGAAGGTGAGGAGGTTTTTGAAGGTCACTATTCTGTCAGCCACAGATTATAACATATCAAAGTCATGAAGAACCTTAGATTCTCATCTCCGACCTCCCACTCCTTCTGCAGTTCCTGGTGGCATTCCTACCAGATACGCACCCAGCCTTTGCTGGAACACCCTGTCATGGTGAGTTCATTGCTTCTCTGAGCTGCCTGCTCTGGACAAACTTTGCTATCTGCTCCCCTCAGCATCTTTTTAGGTTGTTATTTTTTCTCACCAGGCTCGAATAAGAAATTTGGTAGAATAAATACAATGACAAGCTACCTCAATAGGACTTTAAAGGGATTTTATTACTTTTTATTTTATGTGTATGAGTACATTGCCTGCATGTGTGTGAGTGTACCCCATGCCTCAAAATGCCCAGGGAGATCAGAAGAGGGCATTGGGTCGCCTGAAACTAGAGTTAAGGACAGTTGTTATCTGCCATGTGGGTGCTTGGAATCAAACCTGGGTCCTCTGCAAGAACAGCCAGTGCTTTTAATTGCTGAGCCATCTGTCCAACCTCTCAATAGGACTTTAGATTGGATTCCCAGAGTCATATCCCAAACAGGTTCTATGCTTGGATTTGATTCTTCCCATAAAACTGGAGGTGTCTTCTTAATGAAAAGCACATACAAATTGATTTAACCAACAGCTTTGAGTAGCTTCCTAGTCTTATGAAGCTCATGGAGTTGGATTGTGTCTTGTTCATATGCCTTTATCTATCTATCTATCTATCTATCTATCTATCTATCTATCTAGTCTCTCATCTATCTCTCATCTATCTATCTATCTATCTATCTATCTATCTATCTATCTATCTATCTATCTATCTCTTATCTATCAATCATCTATCATCTATCTATCTATCTATCTATCTATCTATCTATCTATCTATCTATAATCTATAATCTATCATCATCATCTATCAATCATCCACCTATCTATCAATCATCTCTTATCTATCAATCATCTATCTATCTATCATCTATCTATCTATCAATCATCTATCATCTATCTATCTTCTATCAGCTATCCACCCATCCACAATGGACAGTCTTCTGTATCCTTATATTCTGTATCCATGGATTCAAACCAACCAGAAGTCAAAAATACCAAAGATTAAAAAAAAAACCCTCCTTTGAATATTCGCCTTTTCTTGTCATTACTCCATAAATAATACAGCACAATGGCTCTTTGTAAATCACTTTGATTTAAAGTGTAGGAAGAGGGGGCTGGAGAGATGGCTCAGAAGTTATGAGCACTGGCTGTTCTTACAGAGGACCTGGTTTGATTCCCAGCACCCACATGGCTGGTAACAACTGCCCATGATTCTAGTTCCAGGGGATCTGACACCCTCTTCTCACCTCCTTGGGTATTGCATGACATGGGTGCACTTACATACATGCAGGCAATACACTCATACACATAAAATAAGAAATATAAAATACTTTAAAGTGTAGGATGATATACTAACACTGTGCTTTTTCTATGAGGGACTTGAGCACCTCCAGCTTTTGGTGTCTCTGTGTGCATAGGATTCAGCCTCACACAGATGCCCAAGAATGACAGTGTCTATTAAAGCACTGTGACTTGCCCAACGTTATTCTCAGCACTGGGAATCGGCAATGATCAAAACAGAATTCTATCTTCATGGAACCCCCATTCCCACACTGGAGGTGGGGAGGTGGCATGAGAATTAGTGAACAACGAAGTCTGTTGTGCGATATCTCAGAAACAGTGTGCTGAGAAGAAAGTGAAGCATGGGTCTGGGGAGCTGGCTCCGTCGGTAAAGTGCTTGCCACACAAACACGAGGACTTGAGTTTGATCCCCAGCATCCATGTAAAAAGCTGGGTGTGATCCGAGTGCTGAGAAGGTGACAACACTTGGGGCTCACTGGCCAGTCAGCCTACCTTAATTGGTCAACTCCAGGCCAAATGAGAGACCCTATCTCAACAAACAAGGTGGATGGATCCTGAGGAATGACACTGGAGATTGACCTCTGACCTTCACATGCACATATAAACTTGTACCCCCAAACATACACATACGTACAAATACAACCATCTAGACACATACACAGAAAGAAAAGAAGCCTCGTTAGGGGACTGCTAGAGAATGATGGAGTTCCTGCATACTAGGTGGTCGGCAAGCCCTCTCTGGGGAGAATTGAGTCAGTGGTACCCCATCTGTGATTATTATGGAGAATCAAGCCTTGCAATTCTGCGACATGGACCAAGGTTCATTTTCAGCCCTCATCTCCTTGAGGACTCGCCTCACCCTGACTCCCTGTTGCTAGTCCTCCTTCAAGGTCAGGAGCTACGGCATCCTACCTCCTGCTTCAAGAGATGGTTTCCAGACCAAACAAGAAAAGCAGCACATTATAGGGTTTTTTTCTTTTTTTTGAGACAAGGTCTCCCTATAGCCACAGTTAGCCTGCATTCACTAATGGAGACCAGGCTGACCTCGAACTCACAGAGATCTGTCTGCTTCTGCCTCCCAAGTGCTGGGATTAAGATTCTAAGACTCGAGACAAAGGGTTTTGAGTATGAGAGGCGAGCTTCATGGATGACAGTCCTGAAGGGCTCAAAACCTGATATTTAATCTTCACATACTAGATTTAGAAGGAAAGGTCAAACAGATGGTCTCCTGGGTCCTGGGTGAACATCCATGGGATGCTTTGGAGGAAAGGGAGGGCATGGAGAATTGAAGCAATTTGGATATTGAACCCAGTCTCCACATAGGAATGTGTTAAAGGTTTGGTCTGCAGGACAGTAGTACTGGGCAGTGATGGCATCATTAGAAGGTGGGGACCTAGAGGAAAGTCCTCAGGTCCTTGGTGGTGTGTCCTTGAAGGGAATTTTGGGTTTGCAGTCTCTTCTGTTCTTGGCTTTCTGTTCTATAAAGGAATGTGTTTTGCTTCATCACGTCAGCCTTCCCCTTACCATCCCTAACCCTACCAGGAACCCCAAGCAATGGAGACAATCAGTCATGGGCCAGGATCCCTCAAACTATGAGCTGAACAAACCTTTGTCAGGTATTTGGCTACAGTAACTTGAAGCTGACAAACACATCTGTTAGTATTCCTTGTACTCTGGGACTTGGTGATAAGTCTAATGTAAAAACAGCAATGATGAGGATGGAAATTGTTAACGGTTCCCTGGCCAGTGTATTTTGGAATTAAGATTCTTATGCTATCTCTTCCGTGTCCCAAATCCATAATCCTAGATTCCAGCACTGCTTAGCTTTCTCTTGACCTCTGCCTCCAAGTGTCTGCAGGGAGATTTTGTTTCCATTCAGAAGTCCCTGGCATGTCCCTACCACCCTAATAGAAACATCAAGGTTGACTTGAGCCACTGTGATTTGACAAACAGAGAATGGATTGGTCTCGTTAGCTATTTTATCACCTAGAAAATTCTTCTGAGATATTTCCTTTGGGCTGGTTAACTTCAAACACAGAGGAGTTCATTGGATAGGAAACACCTGGATGTTTCCAATTTACCATTCTCCCCCTGGTGAGCGGAGGAAGTCCCAGGCTTCCTTCCTTGTTTACACTTCCTAGCCTCACCTTTGGTGTGAGGAAGACTGTCTGAGGCAGACTGAGCCAACCCTAGTTTGTGTTCAAGCAGTCGGGTGCATAAGAACTCCCAGGGATATAATATAGCCAGGGAAGGCTATGATGTCCCTACCTTGACTAATAAAGATCAGATCACAGTGTGACCATCAAAACAACTGGGAAAAACTACAATTACTGTTCAGTAAGGATCTGGTCAAAGATATGCAGAATAACAGTCTGTGCACCCTGACAGAAACTATACTTTTATAGGTATTTTTACGTCCGAACATTACTCTTTGAGTAACATCATATTTTATGAAAACTTTTATTAACACTTCAAAATGACCTTCCCCCTCACGGAGGGACTACTAGTACCAGGAGCTACAACCTATTTAAAACATTTTTATCTTTACAAACACATAAAGTAAGGTGTCTTCCACTTAGATTTGTAGATCACATTAGAGATACTTTTTAAGAAGGTAGTACCCCCCCCCCAAAAGGTGGTGACGGCTTGTAATCTTTGCATGCAAAGTTTTCAAGCGTGAACCCTTTGTGGAAATAGATTGTTCCACCTTTCGGCTGTGGTTGTCACCAGATCTGTTTTGTAATTGTCCTGGTATTTGGTGAGGACAATCAGGGCTCTGGTTGCCCCCATGCAGGTTCAAAACACATTGGATGGGAAGGAGCTAGTGGTCTGCACGGGGTAGCTCCCATTTTGACTGGATCATCTGAAATCCTATGGAGACCTGCAGACCACAGGAGTGCAGGAATGCTCACAGGGAGACCAGAGACAAATGCCAGGCTTTCCTTTCATTAAAGCCTGCTCAGTCCTCTAGATTGTAAATGAAACCTTTCCCTTGGGAGGTGACTGGCTTAGGTGGAGGTCCAGGGGAGTCATTTTTCAGAAATCCTGCTTCCAGCAGGCCAGCGTTCTATAGTCTTCCCTACTTAAATGGTCTTTTTATGCAGTGAGCTAACAGCAGCTAGAACATGGCTAAATCAGGCCTATTTTCTGAGGAATGGTTGCATTCAGGGCACTTCTAATTTGTCAGAAGCAATGCAGGCCGTCTCTCAGGGAGTTTGCTTCAGAGGACATTATTTCTCCCGGAGCTGCTGTGGGTCAGTGTGAGCGTGGCTGGCTCGCCATGCCCCTCTTTCCTCTACCTCCTGGGGACGCTGTGATTTATTAGAATAAAGTCAGTCACGTCCACTTCCTGACTCAGTATGCAGGGTGTACAGTCCTTTTTTTTTTTCTTTCTTTCTTTCTTTCTTTCTTTCTTTCTTTCTTTCTTTCTTTCTTTCTTTCTTTCTTTCTTTCTTTCTTTCTTTCTTTCTCTCTTGCTTTCTCACCCATTTCCTTCAGAGCCAAACAGCAAGAGAAGGACCAGTCTTGCAAATGAAGTTTCAGTGGTGATCGTGGCTGGGACCCTGGGTGGCAGGCTCTGGGGGAGTGGCTGTCCAGCTTTCCTAATTGTGTGATGAAAAGACCACAGAGCTTCCTTTGGAGAAAGCCAAAGCCATTGATATTTGAAAACCATCACTTTCACCCATCTCTGGAAAGGGGAAGGGACAAAGCCCAAGTAGGCCACACTGCTGAGTGTCCCTGAAATGTTTATCTTGCAACTATTTTAATTGCATTTCAGTCCTACCTGTTGTATAGCAGTTTCTTCCCAATTAAAACATTCCTTCCAGTGGGGAGGGGGTGTTCTATGAGACCCAGGAGGTAAGCAAGAAGTCTTAGGTCTGGGAAAGAAGAAAACTGGGAACATTCTTGAAGGTTCCTCCCCAGCTTTATAAAAGGAGCAAGCAACTTCTGGGAGAGGAGATTCTGACCAGTCCAGCAGCAGAAAGGAGAGGTTCTCCATGGTCCACCTACCTGCAAAGCTGTGCAGTGAATCCAGGGATGCAACTTTGATGAGTTCTCACCCGCGTTGCGGTGGGCTTTTCAGTGATGCAGCTGATTCGGAGTCATCTCTGCTCCTGTAATTAACCCCTTTGCCCATAAGCCTGTTAGTAACCTCCCCCCAAAACTCATTGCTTGACTAAGTTGGACCCAGGTATAATCATTACTTTTATCTGTCAGTGGGTTCCCTTGATGGGGTGAGTAGATGTGTGTGTGTGTGTGTGTGTGTGTGTGTGTGTGTGTGGTATCCTCAGGAAAAATCAGTCACACAACAGTGCTTCCTCACCTGTGAAGCTCACTTAAAGAAGCTGTGCTCTGGTTTGGCAGCATTTCAAAGGTTTTTGCTGGGCATGGATAATCTGATCTCTGTGTTAAATCCACTTTGGTACCTCACCTCCTGGCAGTTGGCCTTTACCTCTGAGGCCCCTGGCACCTTCCTTTAGCTGTCGAACAATGGGGTTCACAGCAGGGACTACACGCCTTTTGTGGTTTGATTGAGAAATATCCCCCATAGGCTCATGAGTTTGGTCCCTAGCATGCACATGGTGCTGTTTTGGAAGACTGAGGACCCTTGAGGAGGCAAAGCTTCATTGGGGGAAGTGGGTCACTGGGGGCCAGCCTTGGAATTTTTTGGCCTGACTTCACTTCCTGTCTGTCTACTCTGTGCTTCATGTTCCACCAAGATGTGACGAGATCAGGTGTCTCAGCTGCCCACTCCTGCCACCACGGACCCACCTATCACTGTTTTCCCTGCCCTGATAGACTGTATCCTCTCAAACTGTGAGACAACATAAACTTTTCCTTCCTAAAGTTGCTTTGGTCAGGTATTTGCCCGCAGCAAGGAGGGAAGTAATTGATACAATGGCTAAGTTCACAGGAGAGACTCTGGTCTGTACCTCGAGAGCTCTGTGCAGGTGATCAAATCACAGGTTTATTCTGAGGGGCAATGTTGGTACCTACCTCCTAGGCCCACAGTGAGGAGTGGACAGTCTTAGAAGGGTGTTGGGTGCATCGCAAATGCACGTGGAACAGAAGCTTGGGGTATCTCCCTCTCCACTGACACTTGTCCTTGTCTCCCTGCTTGTCTTGGGTTTCCTTTTGCTGAGCTCCCAGGAACTGTTGTATAATGGATGCAATTTCACAGCAGCCCCTGTGCATGTAAGACCTTGGCCACAGAAGCAAGAGGACCCTGGACTAGAGAAGAAGTGTTGGTAAAGTCTCAGTCTTAGTGCCTTCCCTATCTAGCCTTTAAGCCTGCTTTCCTAAATGACTTCATCTGACTGGGAAATGAGTTTGGAGTCTTTCTGTCAAGGGGGTCTAATAGCTGTGGGCTCTTGATGAACGTTTGGATCTGGATGCTTGTAATTCAGGGCTTATTGTGTGGAACAACATAGGAATCTGCAAGGAGAGCTGTGGCCTGGCTTTGTGCTGTGCTCCTGGCTGATTCTGTCTTCTCTTTCATTTGGATGATGATCTTGACCTCTCCCTCAGTCTATGTATGCCCACTGTGGCCAATCCCAGCTTCCTATCCAAATGTCATTAAATTGGCCATCCTACAAATACATTTTTTGTGGTATTAAAGATTACACCCAGGACCTCACATATGCTAGGCAGATGCTCTATAGCTAAGCTATATACATCTCTTGAGCCCTTTTATTCATTTTTCATTAAAAATGCATATTTTGGATTTATTTATTATTTTAGATGTAGGAGTGCTTTGCCTGCATGTACTAGTGCACCATGTGCATGCAATGCCCATGGAAGGGCAGAAGAGGGCGCCAGATCCGTTGGAGCTGGAGTCACAGCTGCTGCCATGTAGGTGCTGGGAACTGAACTCTGGTCCTCTGGAAGAGTAGCAAGTGCTCTTAACTACTGAGCCATCTCTCTAGCCCCCTTATAAATACATTTTGAGGCCCTAGTGTTTGTGAATTTTTTGAGGGGCAGAGGCTAGCTTTGTTGGCTTTTGTACCACTGTGATAAAATACCTGACACAAATAATTCAAGGAAGGAAGGGTTTATTTTGGCTCAGGGTTTCAGGAGTCTGTAATCCTTGGCTTCCTTTATTCCGGGCCTGTAGTGAAACAGAAAATCGTGATGTCTTGCCCATGTGGCAAAAACTACTCATCTCTTGTGGACAGGAAGGAGGGAGGGAGGGAGGGAGGGAGAGAGAGAGAGAAAGAGAGAGAGAGAGAGAGAGAGAGAGAGAGAGAGAGAGAGAGAGAAACCAGGGATAAGATACCCCAAAGGACCCACCCCCAGCTAGGACCACCAGGACTTGCAAAAATAGTGCCACTAGCTAGTGAGCTGGTGAGTTCAACCCCATGAGCGTTTTGGGATGGGGACACTTCATGTTCAAGCCATAAAGCTGGGCTGGGATATGAATATGCTCATTACTGATCTCTTTCCTCAGCTTTACTCATTCTGGATTAGTAATTAATTTGACTGAAGTTTCAGTCTCATTAGGAAAGATTGGTCTAGTTAAAAAACATGTGCACAAGTGTACTAGGCCTAATTCCTAGGTTTGGTTCATTAGAGAGAATATTACAAAATAAACAGTTTATGTGTGTAACAGCACATCCAAAGAACAATTTGGAGTAAAAAGATCTTGATCTAGCCTTATAATTCAAGACCAAGAATGTTTTTGGAGGGCCGGAATCGAATATAGGGCTTCACACATGCTAAGGAAGTGTTCTACCCCTGAGTTACACCCCTCTTTTATTATCTGTTGAACCCAGGTTCATTTGAAAGTCCTCATCCTAGACTCACCTCATCATATCAATCAGTCTTAATCCTATACAGGGATGGTAGTGTCACTGGGCTGAAGAGGAGGCAGAGGTGTCAACCATGATGCCACAGAATGCAAGAGGCTGTCACTGTTCACATCACAGAGACCAGAGACCCCTTTCCTCAGATGAGAACTGACAGTCCCTCTGCAGTGAGGGCTACGCATCCTCTAGAAGCCATAGAGTGCCAGGCACACTAGTCCGCTGATCAGCATCCTTGTGATGCTCCTAGCAAGGAGTCGTGCTGTCTAGAAAAGCATTTAGGCCTATGAGAAGAAACTACAGCATTTGACAATGGATGTTTTGTTTTAAGACACATGCATTAAAAATACATCTGAAATCCTGGACACAAAGAATCCAAATCATATTATTAAATTTCTTGTTGAAACAGGAAGTCCCATGGGAAGGCTGGCTCTGCTCCTCAAGAAAAACTTGCTGAACCAGACTTGTTGCAGGAACAAAGCATCCTCTCTCTCTCTCTCTCTCTCTCTCTCTCTCTCTCTCTCTCTCCTTCTCTCTCTCTCTCTCTCCATTTCCTACTTTCTTATTTCTCCTGAGGAGACAGTCAAATCTCTGAAGGAGATTAAGTTGAAAATATACAGGAGCCAAAAATAGAAGATGGAGCCTTATAAACATTTTGCATATTTTGGTGTAATTTGTTGAAAAATAGTACAAAATATGCCCACACTTGGCACCTAGAATGCAAATATTAGGAATCCAATCCCCTGATGCATTATGGTTTTTCAGCAGTATGGTGCAGGCCCTTCCAATAGCTATTGTGTGGTTTTGTAGTTTGTTAGAGTGTGAATAAAATCAGAGACTTGTTTGTACAGTGTATTAGGGAGATATATGTCATCAAGTGATATTAGCTTCTCCGGAGGCTCTGAGGGACAAAAGCCTGGAGTAGAACTCAGGGAAAAAACAAAACAAAAACAACCCACCCCAGATCCATATATTTATATTTTTAACGTCACTGATGCAATTCACCTGGTTTCCTTAAAATGAAAACCAGGCCAGGGATTAAAGAGTGCCTGTGTGTGTTGGGGGGGGGGGGGCTTTTTCAGAACATGGGGGTTAAGTGGCAAACTTAACAGAGCAGGTCTGCATGAGTTCCTTGAGAAACTGACACAGCTCTCTCCCGTCTAGAGCTTCAGGGAGCCTCACTGATTTTATGGCTGTCGGTAAATCTGTCTTCCATCTTCTCTGACAGGTGAGAAAGCCGTCCTTCTCTGAAGGGGGCTCTCACTGTACATCTGCCGCCCACCTCACAGGTGAGCCGTTCCGCTCCCAAATGATGACTGGTAAGAAAAACAAGATGTCTTTCTTGGTTATAAATTTAACTCTTCTATGATTAGTCTGGGCAATTAGGACGCCCCTGGGGTTCAGCCTGTGCTGAGGCGAGCTCTGGAAGTCTGATTAGCTCGGGTCTCCCGATGCTTGTTCCTGGTAGCAAGCGCCTGGCACATAGCGTATTGATTTTCATTTAGATATCTTAATGTTTCCAGACAATCCCGGCAGATGTGGGCTGAACTCAGATCTCCGCGAGTGCAGGGGCTGCAATCTGCAAACATTTTTCTTGCCACTTTGTTTCATTTTTCCTAAACTTAACTGATTTGGAATCCAGAGATATAAATGAAAAATGCCTAGTCGGTCTATCAATCACGGCATGCACAAACATGGCCACTGCCCTTCCCTAACATCCTATTACTACAGGGTAGTTGGCTAGTCAAACAGGAATAAAAATTACACCGCAAACATCATAAGTTAGGCTTGATTTGTTGAGCAAGTAGCCTGACAATTCGGTAAGAGTTATATACCTCAGCTTCGTTGAAAATCAGGCTTGTTATGGCTCTGGTACGTCTATAAAGATTGTTCATTTCATATAAAACAGCTACCTGCACTGAATGCCCTGGAAGGAAGAATGATGCTGGCTATAAATACAGAAGGAAATCTATTTGTCTGCCCCTTCATGCTGTTAGCCAGTCACATGCAGAGGCCCTTTGGTGATTCTCTGCATCAGGGGGAGTTCTGGCGGGCCACCTTCCTCTCTGCCAGGCTGGCCTCGATTGAAGCGCATCATCTCTCTTTGTCATATGAGATAAAGCATTTAAGTGTGACCATGGCCACTGCCTTGCTCCCGGCCCACCAGGGGGACGCTAATGATAGCGAAGAACTGGATGGCGTTTGCACGGAAAGGCACTGTGAGGCTAAGGCTGTCTGTTGGCCCGGCTGGGCCGGATAACAGTTAACGTCAGAAAAGATAAATAGAAATTATTACGATGGGTTTGGAAGGGATTTGTTATAGGGCAGGGTTGTGTTCATTTAAAGATACATTATTGGACTGTTATATCTGATTTCAAGCTGCTGGGTAATTAAAATGATTAACATGCCTTACTCATAGGGTTCAATTCATTAAAGTTTTAACCACCCTTTGTGCTCGGAAGAGAAGGGTGGAACATCATGTTGACTCACTCCGGGAGTCACTCACGCGGCCCTCTGTTTGTTTCCTCCCATCTTTCCAGCCCTAGGGTCCATTTCTAAGCTGTAGAACAGGTTGGGTAGCACACATGGGCCTTAAATACTGATCCCTTAGGAGCCCTTGGTCAGAGAGGATGAGGAGGAGGGGGAAGAGGAAGGGCTAGGGAAACCCAGAGAAGCTCATGAAGCATGCTCCCCAGGTTGGTGGTTCCCACTGGCAGTGTCTGGTGCCAGCTGCTGGTTCCTGGGATCTTTGCTTTTGAGGGTGGGGGCTGGGGACTCAGCAGCTGTGACTGAAGCTGTGTCCCCAGCCCTCAGGTATACAGGTCAGCAGATGGAGGAGCAGACACCTGCAGGTGCGAATAGGCCACAGCATGCTACAAATGTGATTCTCAATCTTACCCTGATTTAAAAGTGCTAAAATACATTGTTTCCTGTGCTATATATTTAAAAAACTTTGCATCTATTTGTGTGTGTGTGTGTGTGTGTGTGTGTGTGTGAGAGAGAGAGAGAGAGAGAGAGAGAGATATGTATGTCTATGTGTGGGGGTATGCATGCTCATGCATGGGTTTGTGGAAGCCAGAGGTTGATGTTAGGTATCTTCCTCAGTCACTCTCCACCTTATTTTCTGAGATGAGGCAGGATCTCTCACTGCACCTGGAAATCACCTATTAGCTAGACTGGCTGGCCAGTGAGGCCCTAGGGAACCTCTTATCTCTGTCTCCCAGTGCTGGGATTACAGACTAGCGCCACCACCCCTGGCTTTTCACATGGGTATAAGTACGTTTACCTTCACAATAGGATTAGAGATTTACATGGGTGCTAGGGATCAGAACTCAGATCCTCACGTTTACGCAGCTGAACCATGTCTCAAGCCCTAGTTTTGCGTCTATGAAACATGTTGGGGGAACTAGTGAGATGGCTTAACTGTTAAGAGTGCATACCGCTCTTGCCACCCAAGTTGGGTTCCCAGAATATCAGGGGACTCCCAATTGCTTATAAATCCAAGAAATCTTACACTCTCTTCTGGACTCCAAGAGAACCTGCACTCATGTGTACCTACCCCCTCCACACACATAATTAAAAATAAAATGAATCTGTCTGTTCAAGACATTGAGAATTAGGCAGGGTAACTTGCTCCTGAAATCTGACCCTTGAAAGGTAGAGGCAAGAGGATTGCTGTGAGTTCAAGTCCAGCTACAGTAACATATTAAATGCCCTCTCATAAAAACCTAAGAAAACAAAACAGAAGCCATGCAGGGATAGGTTGATACATAAATGGACATTTTATTTTATTTATGTGTAACTTTTATTCTGCATATTCATCATACATGGTCCCTTGTAACACTGGACTTTTTTATTGTTTTTTTATTATTTCTATTTTATGTGTATGTGTGTATTGCCTGCATGTAGGTAAGTGCACCTGTGTTGTGCAATGCCCTTGGAGGACAGAAGAGGCTGTCCAATCCCCTGAGACTGTAGTTACACACAGTTGTTAGCTGCCATGTGGGTGCTGGGATTCGAGCCCTGGTCTTCTGCAAGAACAGCCAGTGTTCTTAACAGCTGAGCCATCTCTCCAGCCCCAACACTGGGTATTTTTAACATAAGTCTATATTGTATGTTACGAATATTCCTTTCTATAGCTCCACCCCCTTTCCTCTCCATTCTCATTAGTTCCCTCTGTTCCCCTAGATAGCTTGACTTCTACTTTTGTGGCATAATACATACGTGATTTTGTGTACTTACAGGAAATCTAGAAGGCATACATGATGTGTCTTTCTGAGATTGGCTTAATTCACTTGACACAGTTATCTCAACTTGCATCCATTTTCCTGAAAAATGCCATAACTTTCTTCTTTTTATATTTTATTATTATTTTGTTATTTTATGTGTATGAGTATATTGTCTGTATGCATGTAAGTGCACCCATCATACAATGCCAGTGGAGGCCAGAAGAGGGCGTTAGATTCCCTGGAACTGGAGTTATGGATGGTGTTAGCCACCATGGGTGCTGGGAACTGAAGTGGTTAAGAGCACTGGCTGCTCTTCTGCAAGAGCAGCCAGTACTCTTAACACTGAGCCATCTTTCTAGTCCCTAACTTCTTTCTTCTTTATGAGTGAAAAAAATTCCATGTGTGTCTACATCACATTTTCCTTACCGATTCCCCTGCTGTTGACCACCTAGATTGATTCCACAATTTGACTATTGTGAATAGTGCTGCAATCATCACTGATATGCAAGCATCTCTCTAACACATCAACTTTAAGCCCTTGGAGTAAACACCCAGTCATGGTATAGCTGAGTCATATGTAGATCTAGTTTTAGTTTTTTGAGGTTCCTCCATATTAATTTCCATAGTGGTTGGACTAGCTAACATTCCCATCAGCAGTGTATACTTGTTCTAATTTGTTTCTCCATTGCTGTGACAAAACACTCTGACCAACACCAACATAGGGAGGAAAGGGTTTATTCAGCTTACATCTCCCAGGTAACAGTTCATCAGAGAGCCCAAGGTAGGAACTCAGGGCAGGAACCTGGAGGCAGGAGCTGGAGCACAGGTCATGGAGGAACACTGCTTACTGGCTTGCTCCCCTGGCCCCTGCTCAGCCTGCTTTCTTATGCAACACAGGCCCACCTGCCTAGGGGTGGCACCACCCACAGTGGGCTGGGCCCTCCCACATCATTCAACAATCAAGAAGGTGCCACAGACATGGCCACAGGGCAGTCCAATGGAGGCAATTCCCCAGCTGAGGCTCCCCCAACCCGGGTGTGTCAAGTTGACACTAAAGCCTCCAGCACAGTGAGGTTCCCTTTTTGTTGCCATCCTCACCAGAATTTGTTCTTGTTTTCTTTTTGTGGTCTTTTGAGACAGGGTCTCCCTGTAGCCCCAGCTGGCCTGGAACTTGCTATGTAGACCAGGCTGGCCTCTAACTCACAGAGATCTGCCTGCCTCAGCCTCCCAAGTGCTGGGATTAAAAGCGTGTGCCACCATACCCAGCCGTTTTCTTAATGACTGAGGTTCTGTTGGGAATAAGACAGAATCTCATCAGCTATTGAGGCTGAACATTTTTTATATGTTTATTGGCTATTGTATTTCAGTTTCTGAGAACTGTCTTTTCATTTCATTAGCCAATTTACTGATTGAGTTAATTTCTTATTTAGTTTTTTATGTTCTTTGTATATTCTGGATATTAATCATCAGTCAGATGTATAGCTGGCAAAAATTTTCTCCCATTCTGTAAGCTATCTCTTCATTCAGTTAATTGTTTCTTTTTCTGTATGGAAGCTTTTCAATTTCATGCCGTCTCATTTGTCAGTTGTTGGCATTATTTCCTGACTGGAGTCCCATTCAGAAAATCTGTACCTAAACCTGTATCTTGAAGTGTTTCCTCTATTTTTTTCTGTAATGGTTTCAGAATTTCAGGCTTAATGTTAAGGTCTTTAATCCACATAAATAGGACATTTTAAAGATTTTTTTTGTTTTTAATTAAGTATATATGTGTGTATATGCGTGTGTGTGTGTGTGTGTGTGTGTGTGTGTGTGTGTGTGTGTGTGTGTATGTGTGTGTTGTCTGAGTGCGGGTTTTTGTACATGCATGCAAGTGTCCCTGGAGGCCGAAGAAGGCGTCAGATCCCCTATAGCTGGAGTTACACGTTGCTGTGAGCTACCTGATACCAGTGTTGGGAAGCAAACTCAGGTCCTCTGTAGGAGCAGTAGGTGTTCTTAACTGCTGAGCCATTGTCTAGCCCTAAATGGGGCCGCGCACCCCTGATAGCTTTATAATAGTGTGACAGTCTGCAGCATACACGTTTTCTCCTACCTTGCTCCCCCTCTCCAAATATTCAAGGTGAAAGAAGGACATAATCTTCTCTATGGGTCTCTTACATAAACTTAAACATTTATACCAGCGATTTTCAAGATTGCCGGGATACACACTTACTTTGGAAGGTAAAAGTATGGCTTGGAATTTGTCATCTTTTGGCAAATGCTGGGGGAAGTCATGACCAATACCACCCAGCTGTGTGGCCTTGAGCAAGACAGGTTAACTACCCTGGGAGCCCCGGTGCCCTCACCTGTAGGGTACAAGTACATTTACCTTCACTATAGGATTATAAGGATTAGGGAGTTGCCTAGTACAGTGTTTAGCCCTGAGATGACGCCTCATGCTAATGTTTTTGGCATTCATTTTGATATGTGTATTACCACATTGGACATATGTGAGTGTTGTAGAGAACTAAGACCAGAAGCGTTGTAAAGGGAGCCAGTCATTTCTAGTCAAGGGCCTCAAGATGGGGTCCAGAGGGTGAGTCCTGGGTTTTTTCTTAGCTGGTTGAGTGTTCTCCAGCCTGCTTTTTGTAGCTTATTTGTTATATGGAGTCTTCTGGGATAAGAAGATGTGAAGATGTGTGTGTGTGTGTGTGTGTGTGTGTGTGTAAGAGAGATGGAGACAGAGAACAGGGAGAGACAGAGACAGAGACAGAAAGAGAAACATACGGGGGAGAGAGAGAGAGAGAGAGAGAGAGAGAGAGAGAGAGAGAGAGAGAGAGAGAATTGGGGTTGCAAAGAGGGCTGCAGTTCAGCAATCAGTAGAGGACCTGGCTTATAGGTGAATGCAATGGATCAGGAAGAGAGTCCTTTCAAATGTCTGGTATCCCAGCACTGTATGCCTGACTCTCCAATTGCTCTGCTCTCTCTAGAGTGGGAGGCCACTACTAGTTGACCCACTTATCTCTTCCTTTTTTATTTAGTTTAATTTTTTTAGATAGGGTGTCCCATAGCCCCAGCCAGCCTGGAACTCACTATGTAGATCAGGATAGATTCAGTCACACAGAGATCTGCCCGCCTCTGCTGCTGGGATTAACGGCGTGCATCACCACAGGCCTGTTGTTTCTTCCCTTTTGCGTACTGACAACCGTTAAGTAAAGGTCTCTTCCAAAAGCACTATACTATTCACTAGTATATCCATCATTTCTCATGCAGGTTTGGCCAAATACCTGCCTGGTCCAGGCTGGTCAAGGTCAGGGCTTGCTATCCTGCTGTAGCAATGACTTTCTCCAATTGCAAACTGGTCCAGTTGATAATGATAATGATAATACGACCATTCTGGGCAGCAGACATTGTAGGCCTTGCTCAAGGTGATTTGGAAGCTGCTGAATTTATAGGCCTGGAGTAGAGAGAGCAAATGGTTCTGTCTGAAGGTGGTGGGTGGGAAGTCAAGGTGATGATAGGTCACCTGCCCCAAGGGCAGTGATGGGGATTCCTTTACTGTGTGTAAAATCCCTGCTCATCCTAAGGAAGTCAGAATGTAACAGAAAAATGTCATTTTAAGTGGTATTAGATGACAACTGTTTGATTCTGGGGAAAAGCTCATTTTTGTGAGGGCTCTGACCTAACCAGCAGACTAGTGGTTTGATGAATTCCTAACCCGATGGCATTATTTGGAGGGGGTCATAGGAAGGAGGTAGAGCCTAATTGGAGGAAGTAAGTCACTGGGAATGTGTCCTTGGGGACTCTGACTGTGACTGTCCTTCTCTGCTTTTCAGCCACCATGAAGTGAACTCTTCTCCTTGACCTGATGCTCCCACTGCCATGAAATTCTGTCCAAATGGGTGGTGTCAAGACATCACGGACGGAATGCTCTGAGACCTTGAGGCAAAACAAATCCTTCATCCCTTAAGTTGTTTCCCTCAGGCATTCTATCATAGAGTGACAGAAGTAATTCTATATACTTAATATTATTTTATGCATATCAAGGTTTGCCTGCATGTGTGTAAGTGCACTCATATTGCACAATGCCTGTGGAGGCCAGAAGAGGGCGTCAGATCCCCTGGAACTGGAATTACAGGCAGTTGTGAGCCATCATGTAGGTGCTGGGCACCAAACCCTGGGCCTCTGGAAGAGCAACCAGGGCTCTTAATCTCTGAGTCATCTCACCAGTCCCATAACTAACATATTACCTGTGTTTCTGTTCCCAGTTCTTCAGAATGTCTGGGTGAACAGGAGATCAAAGTCAGCAGTTACTGTAGCCATTGCACCTGTACTTCTCAGCCGCCTTAAAGAATATCAGGATAAGTAAACAATGATTTGGCTTTGCTACGGTTAGAGAGGTGTGGGGTGCTGTTGGGCCAAGCTTGTGTGGGTAGGTTGAACTCTGGGTGCTCCCTTCATCTGTTGGGCTGTTCTTACTCCACTGATCAAACTCCTCTGCCATCACCGGCTCACCCACTGGCCACATCCTATACCGGAGAAGGACCAGTGATCTTATTCAACCTCACAAGGGCCACACCTAAACCAGAGGATGCCTCGAGAGTGATGGATGGGTCCCTTAGGAGAGTTTCTTTCCTCTCACATCCCATGACGTGAACAGTCAGGTGCTCCTGGAGTCCTGAGATGTCTGTATGGGTGGCACGTGGCACTCCTGCTGGGCTTTGATGGTAGTCATCTGCCTCTTCAGGCGTGTCCCCTCAGGTGTGGCTTCTATTTGCTCACCCCCAGATGAGCACTGCGGTGCCTGTCTGGTGTGCAGAGTCTGTTAGCAGCCAGAGGGAGGACCAGTGTGCCACGGTAGCCTATCTTTCCCCTTCTCAGTGTCCTTTTTCCACTTGGCATTCAAGTTAGTTGCCACAAGTACCATATGTCGGGGTCCCTGGTCCGGGCCATGTGGTGCTGTTCACCATCAGTTCCAACCAGCAGACAAATTTAGATGGTCACATGTATAAAATGATCATTCTTCTTCATTGCACCTCGCTGCCTGCGTTGGAAACAGATTTCACATAAGACTGGCAATCTTTGTTCTAGGGAGAAAGAATAAAGTAAGGAAAGAGATCGCCATGCTGGGCCAGAATTCCTACAGAGCAGCCCTTAGCTACCACAATGGGTCTGCCATCCTTTAAGGGGGATTAGATTGATTCTGTAGCATCCTGTGTCCTCACGTCTGTCTTTTCCCTTTACTGGTTGGCCCGCATGGTATACGGGTCTGAAATTCTGGCTTTACACAGCAGGTGCTTAATAAATGTTTAACAATGGGTCAATACACAGATTGGTTATTGGAAGTGAGAATAATACAACTTGATTGCCGGTGTCCCTTTGTGCTCCATAAGGATGTTGGAGTCTGGGTTGGATAGCCCATTCAGACTGATGTACAGATACAGTAGATTCAGGGCTGAAGAGCCCAGGGGTTAGACTGCATATTACGGAGAGCTCTATGTGACCCCCCACCAGAATGACACTGTGCATGCTATGGATCACTAAGAGGGAGTGGCCAGCACCCAGGCTAACATTTCTTAAACCAGAGTAACAAATCAAACAGTGAGACACATCAGCTTTGCTTCTCCATGGAATACAACATCCTAGCTCAGGTCACACACCTGCCACCAGGTACACAGTTGTCCAATGCAGGGGGATGGTGTGTCCATGTGCTGGCAGCATAACTCACGGAACAAGTGAATCTGAGACAGGAATAAAGTCAGGGGAAGTTAGGGTGCCGTGGAAAAGGAAAGGAATCCCTCACTCTAGAGTCTCGCATTACTTTGAGAGTAAGAATTCCAGCATTATTAACATTTGCTGCAAAACCTGTGGACATAAAGACAACATTCCTGTATATGGACCCTATCAAGAGGCACTCGCCATCTTGTTCTGGGCTGGTGTCTGACAGATGGAAAACAACAAGAAACTGGGGTTAGAAAGGGAGAGATTGAGTCAGAATCTTCAAACAAGAATGTTAAAATAGCCATAAATCTATGCTTTTAAGTGTATCAGACCTTACTCTTCTCCAGATGTAAACATGCAGTTTTTTAGGAATCTCGCAAATAATATTAAATTTTGTTTATAGTAAAATTATGTCTTCGTTCCTCTGTGCAACCCTTGTGGCCTAGGGCTTTACCAGCTGTAATCCTAGCCAGTGCACTTGAGGAATCACCCTATAGTCTCATTTAGTTTCCTTAGCAACCCTTCCAGATGTAACTTTAGAATTATATATATGATTATAACAAACACACATAAGCAAGACTCTTTCTTGAAGATTTCACACCCAGCCTTTTGCTGTGAGCGCTCCTTTCTCTGAGTACTTCTCTATTAATACCCAAGCTCAAGTCTACGTTAAATCTCTCTGATGAACTCCAACTCTACTTCATACTGGTTCACCTTGAAATTCTTTCCTGCAGTGAAATCAATAATCTATGAAAAGAATCCCTCAAACTGCTGTGGACGGCAGCACTGAGCTGGGTCTCCAGCCTTTGTCCCACTGTCTCTGACAATTCCTGTGAACAATGGAAATGATCATCTGCGCAGCTGTCCACACCCACTCCTGCCCTTTCTTTACCCGATTCTCAGCCCCTAAATGCAGGTGTATATGGACCCTATCAAGAGGCACTCGCCATCTTGTTCTGGGCTGGTGTCTGACAGATGGAAAACAACAAGAAACTGGGGTTAGAAAGGGAGAGATTGAGTCAGAATCTTCAGTCTGCTGGAGTCCTCCCTTGGTGGTGGTGCTGGGTTACATGGTCTTTCGTCTGAAGGTATCTGTTGAGTGACTTTTCCTAGAGAGGTGGAAACTAATGTCTGCTTACCCCAGATAGGGTACCTATAGACCAAAGAAAAGATTCCATCCAGGCCCTGCGTGGTGAACCATTGAGTTCATAGGGGTTTCTTAGAAGAGAACGGGTGACTCAAAGGTCCCATCCGTGATGGGGGATACCTCTCAAAGCTCTCATCAGGAGTCTGGACCCCCTCCATCTTTTATGTACTATATTCCTTCCCAAGACCATGGGCCGCTGCAGCAGGCGTGCCATACCATCTCGGACCCTCCCCTTATCCATCTAAGAAGGAGTGTTAACAGCACCAGTGCTGTAGACCCAGCTATCCTTGTGTTAGTGTGATCATTTTATTGCCATGGCTGCAGCCCAGGTGTTCTGTAGGCCACAGCAATCCTGTCTCATGATAGCTAAAGTCGGAATGGTTACCTCGTGCCCATAGACAGCTCTGCTCCAACAGCAGCTATGCCTTTCCCAGACAGCACAGAATTCTGTCCTTCCAGACTTCGTGGCGAAGCTTTAGATGCAGACACTGGTTCTGAGGCAGCCTTGACATTTCACTAGAGCCACTTTCCACACTGTAACTTGTCCCTTAGTAAATAAACTCTCTCTGAGTTGTCCTCACAGACTGTGCCGTATTCTTTGTCATTGGAACCCTGACTGAGAGAAGTCACTGGGGAGGTAGAGGTAAAGTGCCCATGAGACACTTTAGGAGGTATAAACTCAGGGCAAGGAGTGCTTTAAGGTGGCAGCTGATTGCACATTGGTTGTCAATGGAAGTGATAAGAGGAAAAAGAAACCCTCTTGGAGAAGGCAGCATAGCATCAGGGCATGGAGCTAGTGCACAGAAAGTATACTACAGGGCACAGTTTCTTAGGCTGACTGACTGACTGACTGACTGAATAAACAGACAGATAAATAAAAGTTGGAGGGAGCAGAGGTCAGATTGGAAGGTCATACCGGGTTTAAATGGATTGAAAGTCACGTTTGGATAGATTTCCAAGTTACAGAGTCCTACGTCACTGACTATGAATTGTCAAGGCATACAAAGTTTTTGAGCAGGGAGATGTAATAGTTTCAGAGGGAGGAAAAAAAACATGGAATTGTCTAAACATTCGACAGGGGGTTAGCTCTGGGAGGGACTGACCAACAGATGAGCCCAAGCAATGGGTGGGGTAGCTTAAGTCCCTGATAGGGAGTATGGAGATAATGGCCGTGGTCAACTTCAAAGGAGCCAGCTCAGGGTCCCCAAAACAGATGTAAGGGATGGTGAGTGCTAGTGGCGCATACTAGCCAGGTCAGGGTGAGGCAGTTTCATGACTTCCTCTCTAGGGGAGCATGTGTGGAGTGCCACTACTCTTTCCTAGTAAATTTTCCAACTTTAATAGGGCTTAATCTACTGAACATATTCTTGCATCTCATACATCTATGTAGACTGCATTATGGGTGAAATGGGCTCCTGAGAAAAGCATGCCCTTTTCCTAGAAGTGCCACCCTTGAGGAGGCATGGAGGAGCGAACACGGAGAAAAGAGCAATACAAGCCCTGTGCCCTGTCTGCCAGCCTCAAGGTCACTGCTGCTCAGCCTGCTGCTTGCTGAAGAATATATTCCTGCTTCCTTTTGCTTGCAGTAATTAAACCCTTGACTTCTTTTTATTTTTGAGACCGGTTTCCCTGTACCCCCAGCAGGCCTGGAACTTGGTATGTAGACCAGGCTGGCTTTGATCTCAGAGATCTGCCTGCCTCTGCTTCCCAAATGCCAGGATTAAAGGCGTGCGCTAACATGCCCAGCAGCTCTTGGTTTCTCCATCTGCTACTGAATTCTCTTTTGTCAGGGGCAACGAGGGACCTCAGGACCTCCCCAGAACAGACATTCAGCATGAGATTTTTCCATCAAACTATCCCAGGGAACATATTAAATACATGGGGAACATCTGAGTTTACAATAGAAATCAGGGCGACAGTCTACTGCAAAATTTTGACAACGCTTCTAAGAGATGTATAAAGAGGAGGACCTGGTCACAGGCTGGAAGCAATGAGGTGAACAAGAACCTGGAGGAGTCTAATAGATATGATGGCTGGCATGCTAACACTAAGATGCAGGGGATGCAAAGATAGGGCTGCAAGGCAGAAAGTACTGGGCCAACCTGGGTACCAGCAATGCAAACATCTGGGAGGAGCCCGAGTTTGCATCTCAGACTGACCACTTACTAGATATGTGGTTGGTCTGGTTATGTACCATCATGGGGTCTCTGTTTTATTACCTGTAAAGTGGGGTTAGAAAGGAAGCTGTGATGATGTCTGGGGATAATGCTGGCAACACATCTCCAACAAAACTAGGCCCGACAGAAGAACTCAAGAGAGGATGATCAGGGTTGACAACGCCTGTGTTTCTGTGTACTGCCTAAGACGACAATCCCATCTTCCTGCTCATTTCCAAATGCATGGATTAGAGAACTAACTTACTCCTTGTGACTCAGATCGAGGGAATGAAGGGCTGAGAATCACCAAAATGGCAGTCAGGACACAGTCAGGAGGGAAGCTCAGGGGAATGCCAGAGCCTACTCAGGAATTCAAGAAGGAACTAGCACAGCAGACCAAAAACAATGAACAAAAGTCTCTAGCTCCATTAAAACCGCAGTGATGATGTAGGTCCAGTGACACTTGATGAATCTCTGTGAAGTCGGCGAGATGGTGGTCCTCATGATGTTTTTAAATTTTAAGGGCAGACCAAAGGGGTGGAAATCAAGTTGTTATCTCAATGTTCATCTGTGTTGCATATTGACAGAAGACTAGATAGAAACAGCGACAGAGATTTGGGGCAAAGAGATGTCCCTCAGTGCGTGGCTAGACATCTTACATCTGAAAACCTGTAGCTGGGATTATTCCAAAATCCAAACGTTTTTGAGTTCTGACATGACATTCTAAGTGGAAAGTTCCATTGTTGACCTTACGTCATAGGCTGTAGCCAAAACTCAGGTGCACTCTGCATAGTTTATGAAGTTAGTGTGTTGCTTACTTTTCTGTTACCTTGATAAAACACCGTGACATGAGCAACTTAAGGAAAGAAGGATTTGTTTTAACTAACGGTTCCAGTGGGATATAGTACATCACAGTGGCTGGCAGGTTTGATAGCAGGGGCAGGAGATTGGCAGATCGCATATTCATCTGCACACGGGGAGGAGGGGAGACGGAACAAAGTTACAAAACCTTAACTCACCCCCCTCCCAGTGACATATTTCTTCCATCCAGTCAGTACTTCCTAAACCTCCCAAAACAGTGCTACCAACTGGGAACCAAGTGTTCAAATACCGAGCCTATTCTGGGGAAAACTCTTCAAAACTGAGTACAGCTAGACATTCAATAACATTATAATTGAATGTTATGAGAAGGTGGACTTTTATTTATTTATTTTTAACTCTGTGTGTGTGTGTGTGTGTGTGTGTGTGTGTGCGTGTGTGTGTAGAGGTGCCTGTGGAGGCTAGAAGAGGGTGTGGGATCCCCTGGAACTGGAGTTACGGGTGGTTGTGAGCCTCTCAACATTGGCTGGGAATCAAACTCTGCTCTTCTGCAAGAGCCGCAAATGCTCTCAAGTGCCGAGTCCTCTGAACTTCCATAAAGCACGTTGTAGGGCAGTAGCTACAGTACCGTCTTACTCTGATAAAATGCATTTGTAACTGTGTCTATAAAAAACTGGGGAGAAATAGTTTGGATTTTAACAGTGGTAATTCGAAATAGAAAGATGATGGTGTTTTTCTTCCTTTTATTTTCTAATTTTCTTCTGTGTGCATTGAAGGTCTTTGTAATGCTAAAAGATTATTTTAAATTTCATTTTTACTTTACATTATTTTATTTTTGAGACAAGGTCTCCCTGTAGCCGCAACTGGCCTGGGACTTGCTATGTAGATCAGGCTGGCCTTGATCACAGAGATCCACCTGCCTCTACCTCCTGAGTGCTGGAATTAAAGGCATTTATTTATTTATTTTTATTTATTTAAATTTTATTTTATGTGTAGGAGTGTTTTGCCTGCATGTGCATCACATGTGTGCAGTACCTGTGGAGGGTAGAAGAAGGCATTGGAAACCCTGGGACTGGAGTTACAGGCAGTTGTGAACCATCGTGTGGGTGTTGGGAACCAAACCCAGGTCCTCTGCAGAGACAGTAAGCACCCTTATTGCTGAGCCATCTCTCTAGCTCCATAAGAGGTTATTTAAAAAATATTTTATTTATTATTTTTATTTTTATGTGTACTAGTGTATTGCCTGCATGTGTGTGAGTGCACCCGTGTTGTGTAGTGCCGCGGAGGTCAGAAGAGGGCTTCAGATTCCCCTGGAACTGGAGTTAAGGATGGTTCGTAGCTGCCATGTGGGTTCTGGGAATTGAACCCGGGTCCTCTGATAGAGCAGTCAGTGATCTTAACCACTGAGCCATCGGTCCAGCCCCCATAAGAGATTATTTTTGGTTGAAAACAGTTCTATATTCTCTCAAAGTATCATTCCTGAGAGAGCCTTGCAGATTTTGAGATAAGAACGTATTTAGAAAGTGTACCATTCACATCTCCTTCATTTAAAAAATACTTCGAGACTTGCTCCAGCCAAAGGAAAGCATGTGAATAATAGAGAGTGGGAGCTGGGTGTGAGTGGAACGCACTGAGCAGTAGAAGGAGCAGCTTATTCAGAGAGTCTGTGTTAAGTGTGGCTATAGGATTCCCAGCAAAAAGGCGAGTACGTTATTTAACGGAAATATTTAAATTCCACATATATCAACCAAGGTTGGCTGAGGAAGAGTTCACAGGATTTATCATTTTATGTAGGGTAAGTAGAGGGACGGTGTGTGTCTTCAACTTAGAGACACATTTTCTCAAAATTTCAATCCAGCCATGTGGATATGAAGGTAAGATGCTTGATTTCCACCCTGCTAACTATTTTAAAAGAGAAAACAAAGGTAGGCCCACAAACTGGAGGTGAAAATAAAAACAACCCGAAATAAAATGTTAAATAAGATGATGGAAGAAAGAACGACTCTATCAGCTGTGACAAAATCATAAAGGAGACTGTCCTAGTTTGTTCTCCATTGCTGTGACAAAACATTCTGACCACTACCAACTTGGGGAGGAAAGGGCTTATTTATCTTACATCGCCTGGGTCACAGTTCATCAGGGAGCCCAAGGTAGGAACTCAGGGCAGGACCATGGAGGCAGGAGCTGGAGCACAGGCCATGGAAGATCTCTGCTTACTGGCTTGCTCCCCTGGCCCCTGCTCAGCTTGCTTTCTTATGCAACACAGGCCCACCTGCCCAGGGGTGGCATCACCCACAGTGGGCTGGGCCCTCCCACATCACTTATCAAGAAGACGCCCCTCAGGCATGGCCACAGGCCAGTCCAATAGAGGCAATTCCCCAACTGAGGCTCCCTCAACCCAGCTGTGTCAAGTTGGCACTAAAGCTATGCAGCACAGAGACCTTCTGTCCATAAGAATCACAGTCAATGGAGCTGGAGAGATGGCTCAGCAGTTAAGAACACTGGCTGCTCTTGTAGAGGACCTGGATTCAATTCCCAGCGCCCACATGGTGGCTAACAACTGTCTGTAACTCCAGTTCTAGGGGAATTCAATGCCCTCTTCTGACCTCTCCAGGCATTGGATGACAAGGGTGCACATACATACATGCAGGCAATACACTCATACACATAAAATAAAACATTAAAAAAGAATCCCAGTCAAATATTTGATGGGGAAATCATAATCTATAATTCAGAAGAGAGAATAAAATAAGAATCAAAATCCAGTTAAATATTTCAGCCTATATAACTGTGTAAGTTTGGCTATAAAATAGAATGCAAGGTGCTGGAGAGACAGCGGTAGTGGTTAGGAGTGCATGCTACTCTTGAGGAAGACTCAGCACCAGTTCCCAATACCCATACCACATGGCTCACAACCTCCTGTAACTCCAGCTCCAGAGGATCCAACACCCTCTTCTCACCTATGATGACACTTGTAGTCATATGCACACACACACACACACACACACACACACACACATAAAAATAAATCTTCAAAAATAGAATGTGGAGCTGGAGAGATGCTCAGTGGTTAAGAACACTGGTTGTTCTTGCAGAAGACCCTGGTTTGAATCCCAGCACTCACATGGCAGCTAACAACTGTCTGTAACTCCAGTCCCGGGGGATCCCACAGCCTCTTTTGACCTCTGCAGGCATTGCACAACACAGGTACATTCTCCTGCATGCAGGCAATACATGAATACACATAAAATAAAAGTAATAAAATAAATTGTGTGAAAAATGCAAAGTATTTGAAAAATTCACAAACTACAATAATATTTTGAACATATTTTCAATTATGTTAATGAAACCAGAAATGATATAGAGAAGAAATATTAATATTCTCATTTTGCTTAAAGAGGATCTAAACGTAGCCATTCATATGTGGTACTAACAATACATGGTACCATCAGAAATAAGGTGGGCAAGTTGTCTTTTCTTTTTTTTCTTAAGTTTACCGGAGTTGAACACCTAGAGAAAGTGCTCTGTGGTCCACTGGATGAATTTTCACAGAAACCACAGCTGTGGAACAAACCCTGGGATCAATTCCAGGGCAGCGAGGAGGGCTGAGGAGACTCCCTGCTCCCTTTGAGGCTGTCCTCTGTGGAAAACCACCACCCTTGTTTTTGCTTAATAAAAAGAAACCCAGTGGGTTGGTTGAGTCCTGCCTGTCACGTGCATTCTTTCTTCTGGTTTCCGTCCTTTGACATGATGTCTCTCAGACTTATTCAGAGGACGTCTGTGCAGCATTTTGGTGGTCTTTACTTACATGGGGGATACCCGTTGTGTGATTGCGTCGGTCTATGTGCATTCATCCTATGGCTGCTTGTCTTTGAAATGTCCAGGTTTAGATCAGTATCTAAACTGCCACAGAAATTCTATAGAGCACATGTGTCTGGAAATCCGTGTCCGTTTGGTAGGGACACAGGAGCAGAATTGCTAGGTCAGAGGTGCACACAAGATGGGATTTAGTATATACTTCCAAAAGTCTTCTGGTGTATAGCAACTCGTCACCAGGGTAGTGTGGGAGAGGGCTAGCTCTTCCAGAAACATTGTGATTTTCCTTTCCCACTTTTAGCCTTTCTGATGTAGTGAATTGCACTGCCGTTTTAATTTACATATTCTTGTTTGTTTGGTTTTTGTTTTTGTTTTTTCTTTTGAAACATGGTCTCATGTAGCCCATCTGGCCTTGAACTCACTATGTCTATGTAGCTGAGACTGGCCTTGAATTCCTAATCCTCTTGCCTCTACCTTTTAAGGGCCGGGATGACTGACCTGCACCAGCTATGCTGGGTTTATTTCTCCATCCTGGAAAACACTTGCCCTTCCCATTCCATTTGCTTCTTTAACATTTAACGGCGTTCTTTTGTGAAGTGCCTGTTCATGTCTTCTATTTTCTGTTCTAAAATTATTTTCTAATGAATCTCTAGAGTTCCACACACATGTCTTGAACAGAGGCCTTTGATGGAGAGTGTGAGTGGATGATTGCCTATGTGTGTGTATGTATACATATTTACAAGTGTGTTTATGTGTATTTGCATGCATATGTGTGTACAGATGTGTCTGTGTCTATCGTGTGTCTATATGTGTATATATGTATATGCAGGTGTGTCTATATGTGCTTGTATGTATCTGTGTGCAAAGGCATGTCTGTGTGTTTGTGTGTATCTGTGTATGCATGCCTGTCTATGTGTATATGCATATGTCAGGTGTGTGTATGTCTGTGTGTGTCTGCAAATGCAGGCATGTCTGTGTGTATCCATGTATACATGCATGTCTATATGTGTATATATGTATTTACAGGAATGTCTCTGTGTATATGCATGTATATGTATATGCAGGCATCTTTGTATGTTTATATGTGTATGCAGGCATGTTTATACACATATGTATATACATGCATGTCTATGTGTGTTCAGGTGTGTCTATGTGAATATGTATGTATATATATGAAGACATGTCTAAGTGTTTTTGAATGTATCTGTATGCATGTTTGTGTGTATATGTACATGTATATGCATGTATGAGTATATTTCTTTTACTGTTCTGTGGTTGACCTTTTTATCCCCTTTCTGGGGCTTCTTCAAGAATCTTTGCACACCCCACATTCACAAGACATTTTCCTCTTTAAGTTTCATTGCTTAAAAGCTTCATTTACAGCTGCAGACCATCTGTAGTTGATTTTCCTGTGCAGTGTGGGACAAGGATCAGGAAAATTGTTTTCTCAACTGGATTCTCAATTGGCCCAGCACTGTTGATTGTGTGACTAAGCATTTGGGTCTGGACTCTTCTGTTCTGTTGGACTCCCTCATCTACTGCTGTACCAATGTCGCAGTACAGTGGTCTGTTTATTAAAGCTTAAGGGAAACACTTCATACCTGGAATATTAAGTCTCCAGGTTCAGATTTTTCTTCTTTACAGTTTTCATGGCTGTCTTAGGCCCATTGAATTTTCTTTTAAAAAAATATTTTTTTTATTTTATGTGTGTGAGTGTATTGCCTGCATGTAGGTAAGTGCACCCATGTAGTGCAATGCCCTCAGAGGACAGAAGAGACTGTTGGATTCCCTGGAACTGGAGTTACAGTTGTTCGTGGCCATGTGGGTGCTGGGATTTGAACCTGAGTCTTCTGCAAAAACAGCCAGTGTTCTTAACCACTGAGCTATCTCTCCGGCCCCTGGGGCCCACTGAATTTTTACAAAAGGTTAGGGACTACCTTGTAAAGTTTTGCGTATACAAACTACAACCTTACCTGGATTTTTTTAAATCAATTTTTTTAAGTTCGCATACGAAGTAGTGGGTTTCATGAGGGCGTTTTCAACATAATTTGTTCTGATTGTTTGATCTCTCTCACCCTCTCCTTCACACCCTCCCCAGCTGCCTTCCCCCCTTGTTGGCTCCCTTCCTCTCCCTCCCTAGAGCCTCTTTTTTACCTTTGTCACATGTATCCACTACCCATTCCCCTCCCTTAACGTCTCTTCTCCTTGCTCTCTTTTGTGTTTCGTGACTTTCTCTCTCTTTCTCTCTGTCTCTCTGTCTATGTATGTATACATACATATATATGCACTCAAACTTTAAATACAGAATGAGAGAAAAATGCAATATTCATCTTCCCGAGTCTGACTTATTTTACTTAATATAATAATTTCTAGTTCCATCCATTTTCCCACAAATGTCATGATATCTTTTTTCTTTATGGCTGAATAAAATTCTGTTTTGTATGTGTGCCACATTTTCTTTACCCACTCGTTTGTTGATGGGCATCTAGGCTGACTCCATTTCTTAGCTATTATAAATCACGCATCAAACATGGATGTGTAAGTATCTCTGTGTTAGTACATGGAGTCCTTTGTGAAAATATCCAAGTTTGGTACAGCCGGGTCATATGGCAGCTCCGTTTTTAGTGTTCAGAAGCCTCCACACTGATTTCCATAGTGACGACATCAGTTCACACTCCCACCAGCAGTGAAGGGGTTCCTCTTCCCTGCATCCTGTCCGGAAATTTTTTGTCATCTGCTTTGTTCATGTTAATCATTAACTGGGGTGAAATAGAATCTCAAAGTAGTTCAAATTTATATTAGATGGTTAATATTTAAAAAACGTTTATTGGCCGTTTGTGTTTTTTCTTTTGAGAACTGTCTATTCAGTTCCTCAGCCCACTTACAGACTTACTTTCTCTACTTTCTTGGTAAGATTGTTCTTGGTGTGTAGAAAAGCGAGTCATTTTTGCGTGCTGATTTTGTACCCTGCTTCTTTGCTCCGGGTGTACCAGACTGGAGAGCTTTCTGGTGCTGCATCCTCGGGGTCTCCTAAGTGCTGGAACCTGTCATCTGCTGACAGAAATGATGTGAAGTCTTCCTCTTTATCTGTGTCCCTTTGTTTCTTCCTCTTGTCTTACTGCTCTTCCTTGGTCTTTGAGGGCTGAATAAGAGGGGAGAGGTGGGCAGCCCTGACCCGTTCCCGGTTATACGTATTCTCAGTCTTTCTCCACTTAGAATGTTGATACAGGTTTGCCCTATACAGCCTTTATTATGTTGAGATACGTTTCTTCTAATTCTAGTTTCTTCAGGACTTTATCATAGAAAAATATTGAGCTTCATCAAATGCCTTTTCTGTATCTGTTAAAGTGATCATATGATTTTGGGGGCTGGAGAGATGGCTCAGTGGTTAAGAGCACTGGCTTTTCTTACAGCTGGGTTTGAATCCCAGCACCCACATGGCAGCTAACGACCGTTTGTAACTCCAGTTCCAGGGGATCTAATGCCCTCTTCTCTCCTCTGCAGGCATAACATTCATACACATGAAATAAAATAATTTTTAAAAATTAAAAAAGATAATTATATGGCTTTTGTCCTTACCCTTTCTATTTTGTGGAGCAGTTTGAAGAGTATTTGTATTAGCTCATCCTCAACAGCTTGGTACAATTCAGAAATGACTCTTCCCAGTCCTGGGGTTTTATTTAGGAGGTTTTTATTTAATTATTGCTTTAATCCCATTGCTTGTTATAGGTCTGCTTAAGTGTTTTTAAATATTGATTTATTTTGTTAGACACATGTTTAGGAATCTATCCATTTCTTATAAAATGTCCACCTTTTAGGACTAGAAGTTCGATGGTTAATCTCAGTTGTTAACTTGATGAAACCTAGAATGACCAGGGAAATGAACCTCTGGCATGCCTGTGGGGATTATCATGATTAGGTTAATGAAGTTGGCAGGCCTGCCCACTGTGGGTGGGAGCATTCCCTGGGCTAGGATCCTGGACTGTTAAAGACGGAGAAAGCCAGCCGAGCACAAGCATTGATCAGTCTCTGTTCCTTGACAGTGGATGCAAGGCGACCAGCTGCCCGAGCTTCTGCTGCTGTGACTTCTCCACGATGGGCAGTAAATGCACATGGAGCCAAAACAAACTCTTTCGTCCTTAAGTTGCTTTTTCCATTAAAATTGGGAGTCCCTACATCTAGTGCATAAATGTTTACAATTTTTATGTATTTTGGATGAATCATTCCCTTTATTAATAGGTTGTAACTTTAGCTATCTCTTCTTACAAATTTTAGGTTGAAGCCTACTTTGTCAGATATGATATCAGAATATCCATACCTACTTGCTTTTTACTTCATTGGCTTGACTGGTCGATTTCTATCTTTAGACTCTGATTTTGTGGTATGTTTGCCAGTTAGGAGTAGTTTTTGGAGATAACAGGTAGTTGCATTTTGATCGTAAATCTAGTCAGAGAGTTTGTGAGTTAAGTCATGTTTAAGGTTGCTATTAAGAAGGGTTTGCTATTTCCTGCAATTTTATTGGTTGTTGTTTGGTGGGTTAGGTTATTGCTAGCTCTTATCGTCTTCCTCTCCTATTAGTCTTAGGAGCTAGCTGGTTTACTGTGTTGGAAATGATATATTCTTTGTTAAAAATATTTTGTTGATTTTTATTTTATGTGTAAGAGTGTTTTGCCTGCATGTATATGCACCAGTGTTGTGCAATGCCTATGGAAGCCATAAACAGGTGTCAGATCCCCTGGAACTGGACTTATGGATAGTTGTTAGCTGCTATGTGGGTGCTGGGAAGTGAACCTGGGTCCTCTGCAAGAGCATCCAGTGCTCTTAACCACTGAGCCACCTCTCTGGTCCTGGACACGATACATCCTTTCCCAGCTCTCCTTGCCCCATGTCTTCCTCTCATGAACTACACCTTTCCCATGTTCCTGTGAATGTGACTGTCTTTCTTTTTTTGCTCTGTGTTTACTATTCCTTCAAGCATTTTCTGCATGCTGCCTTAGTTATTAATTAAAAGATTACTGTTCTGGACATAGCAATCATTGTGGGAAGTTCTTTGCTTTGAGGTCTGAAACTTATCATTGAATGTTTTGCTAGACTTTAGCGTTGCTTATGGAAGATAAGATGTTGTTTTGCTGTGTTTGTCTTTATAGGTGAGTTGGTCCCTTCCCATTACTTTGTGTTTTGACATCTTGACTATGATGTATCATAGAGAAGCTGTTTCTTTAGTCTTGTCTATTTGGAGTTCTTAATGCCTCTTGTATTGGGCTATCCATTTCTTTCTCTAGATTTGGAGATTTCATTGAATAAATTGTCTCTGACTTTAGATTTTTATCTCAGCTCCTTCTTCTACCCTGTGAATTCTTAGGTATGGTCTATTTTTTGGTATATGGCACTGAAGTTGATTTTTATGTATTTTATACATAACTTATGTTTATCACTTTGCTACATTTGTTTTTAATTCTAATTTTCTGTAGATTTGTTTGGCTTTTCCTTGCACACAATAGTTTTATCTTAAAAACAATACCTTACTCTTTCTGATCTGTGTATCTTTCATTTATTTTTCTTGCCTTATTGCACTGTCTAGACCTTCTGAAAAATAGAAGTGACAAAACTGGGATGCAGTTTTTCTTTTTTTGTTTCTTAAGAAAACGTTCTGAGTCCTACCAAGTTCATATTTACTATAGATATGTTTTTAAAATCAATATTATGTATCAAGTTGAAGAAAACCATTTCTTACTTGCTGAGTTTTCTTCCAACAGTGAATGTATATTGAATTATCTTTTATCCCTGTTTTTAACACAAAGATGATGACTTAGAGTTATAAATTAAAACACAAAAGGTTATGCATCTAAATACAGAAGAGATGATGCAAAACAAACCATAAATGTTTAGAGTAGGCTTGTTTGTTTCATCTCTGACTGACCAATTTCACACACAGTGTTACTCAATAAATGCTAAGTGGATTAATGGGATTAAATTAATTTGTCATTAAAAAGTAACTTGATAGTGATTTTACTGCTTGACAGAAATATCTAAAGAGAATTGTCAGGAAAGATAAGAATAAAGTGATGGATAAGGACATATGAAGAAGTAGTAAGCCAAAAGGAAGCATCAGGAAAGGTGAGATGAAAGAGAAAATATGTTCATGAACTACAGGCACTTAACCTTCATAAAAATATACTTTTTATAAAACCAGAGTGGATGTGAACTTTTATGCCCCAAATAACAACATCTGAATACATAAAGCAATTCTGCAAGTTTTTAGTATAAAATTAATATTATAATGAAAGATTTAAAGAAACTATTCAGTATTTGACAAACCAAGAAAACAAATATGGGTGTAGAAACATTGAGCATGTAATTCACCTTTGTTATTATAAAATTAATCTTGATTTACTTGACAAATGCATATAACTTAGGAAGAACACACAAGCAGTTTCAATATCTTTAAAATGGCCATCGAACACTGAACAAGTATTTCATCACAGTGACCTTTACAGGTGTGTGCCAGTAGATTCTGTCATCAGTGTTTTTGCCTAGCAAATGGGAGTAAAGTGGACTTGATTGGAAGAGTGGAATGCAGTATTCTTTGGACTCTGCTTTCTTAGGTTCTGCGATGATGGAAATGTAAGCAGACAGTGCCTGGAACAGTGTTACCCACTGTAATCCATGAACTTGGGAGATTGAGGCAGGAGGTCAGCCTGGGCTATGTTGTGAATTCCAGGCAAGTCTGAGTCACATAGTGAGACCCTGTCTCATCCCCACCTCCCAAAACAGGTACAAACAGAACCTTCCAAATGAATTAGTTGATTTTCTTCTCTCAGGTCCCTTCTTGTCAGAGGAATTATTTCAGCTCAGATCTCATGGCTGAGAAGGCATGGCAGCTGGGACCCTACCTATAGTGGCAGTAGGTTAAAAAGGGACCTATGTGTCTTGGTGCTCAGGAAACATAACTGAACAATGGGCCAGACTTGAATGAGGAAAAAGAGGTTGATAAGAAGGATGGTTCCAGAGGTTCCTGGTTCAGGATAACCAGTCACCAAGAAGAGGGGTCTAGAAACAGATGGACAGCTTGGAAGTTGGAACATGGCATGAGATCAGCAACTGACACCACGTGGTCCCTTTTCTAGTAACATGCTGAGCTGCCTGGACAGCTAGGATTTAGTCCTGTGTGTCTGTGTGTGTATGTGCAACTGTGTGTATGTGTATATATGTATCTGTGTGTATGTACGTGCATGTCTGTGTATGACTGTGAATACGTGTGTATATGTGTACATGTCTTTTTACATATATTGTGTATGTGTCTGTTTGTCTGTGTATATGTGTTTGTATGTATGTCTATGTGTGCACATGTGTATATGTGTGTGTACGTGTCTGCATGTCTGTGTGTGTCTGTGTATGGCTGTGTGCATGTGTGTATATGTCTTTTTGCATATATTGTCTATGTGTCTGATTGTGTGTGTATGTGTTTGCATGTGTGTATGTGTCTGTATGTATGTGTATGCCTGTGTGTGTTTGTGCACTGTGTGTGCATGTGTATATGTGTCTGTGTATGCCTATATGTGTTTGTGTGTCTGTGTGTATGTATGTATATGTGTGTGTATATGTGTATGTGTGTATATGTGTATGCCTGTGTGTTTATGTGTCTGTGTGTATTTGTGTGTCTGTGTGTATGTGTGCTTGTGTGTGTGTCTGTGTATATATGTGTATGTGTGTGTTTGTGTGTGTTTGTGTGGGTGTGTCTGTGTATATATGTGTATGTATGTGTGCATGTGTATATGTGTATGTGTGTGTTTGTATGTTTGTGTATGTGTTTGTATGTATGTATGTGTGTGTAAGTAAACAGGACAGAACACTATAAAAAGCAGAAGGAAGCATATATTCTAGATGCACCCAGTGACATTGAGAAAGACCTTACATTCAAGACCAAGAGCAGCAGTTCAGGGAGAAAGCTGACGTCTCAGCAATTAAAATCACGATCCCGAAAAATCAAAGGTCTAGAGCAAGGCGAGATGGTAAGGAAAGAGCTGAGAGAGGGCAGGGTCGGTCCCCTGGAGGGGCAGCTCTGTCACTGGGAGCACAAGGGGCAGAAAACGGCTCCTGGGGATGAAAAACAGGGCCAGGGAAGGCAGAGGGAACCTCCCCCAAAGGACAACAGCTCTGAGTTCTCAGAACAGCAACGAGAAAGACAGAGACATCACAGCTGCCTCATCATCACCCAGGAATCCCAAGGCCCTGGGACTAGGGCACGGAGAACAGAATTCACACTGTACCTGCTGGGAAGGGTTTGTTAATGTCATTAACATAAAAAAAAAAAAAAAAAAGAGGAGAACGCTGCCTCACGGGAAAGAGAATCAGACTGCTATTTGAGATTTTATAAGCAGTACTTGGATTTTAACATAATGCTTTCAACATGTGGGAGAGAAAAAAATAATTTGACCTAAATTTCCATAGTTTAATCATCCCTCAAAAGTGAAGCTTAGTGTAAGGGTGACAGTTTCCAAAACTTACCTGTTAAGTACTCTGCAGAAGTCAGCTTTATTAAATTAAACTTTGCATACAGTTACAATTTTCGCCTTTAATCTCATAACAGGACAGGCGTTGACACATGCTTGATTGTGACACAGAACAATCCTAGCACCCTGGGAGGCAGCTCTCTGCTGACTTTTCAAGCAGGCTTCTGCTGTAGATGCCTTTCCTTTCCCAGGTGTTCTTACACGTGGACTTCAGCAACGTGTAGTACTTCTGTTGTCTTTCCTTGGCTTTCAGATTCACCCTGCTATTAGGGAATGGATGGTTCATTTCTTTTATAGTGCTGTGTAGTATTCCAAGCATGTAGCACAATATATGTCTCACCAGAAGAGAGACATCTGGGCTCTTTCCAGGTCTGAAATATTATGAATAAAGTTGCTCTCATTATATAT
>NW_008330062.1:646872-667803 GCF_000622305.1 Nannospalax galili
ATATATGAATGAATGTTTTATTTGAATGAATTTATATGAATGAATGCCTAGAAGTAGAATATCTGTATTAAATAGTAAAGGTATACTTATAAGAACTATCATACTGTTTTCCAAAGTGTCTGCAGTTTTTGGAGAACCATCAGCAACTTGGGATTCCCCAAGTTGCTTCTAACTTTTGGTAAGACTTGGCATTTTTCAAGGATTTATTTTTAAAATGTGTGTGTGTCTCTGTGGGTATGTGCATGTGTGAGTGCAGTGCCTGAGGGAACCAGAAGAGGATGTCAGATCCCCTGGAGGTGGAGTTGTAGGCAATTGTGAGCCAATCAGTGTGTATATCAGGAATCAAACTCTGGTCCTCTACAAGAGCATCAGTAGAGTCAGTACTTACTCTTAACCATGGATCTATCTCTCCAGCCCAGGACTTGGCATTTTTAAAAGCCACAGTGACAAGTATGCAACAGTACCTCACTGTGATTTAAATTAGCATTTCCCAAATGAGCAGTGGTGCTGAGCATCTTCCCATCTGCTGATTTCCATCCACATATATTCTTTTGTGGAGTGGCTATTTAAGGCCAAACTCATTTGTTCCTCACTGTATGGGTTCTTCCCATATTCAAAATATAAATCCTTTACCAGATACTGTTTAGCAAACTTTTCACCAAGTCGTTCCTTGGCTTTACATTTTTAAATAGTGGTTCTGAGGCCGGCAAGAGGGCTCAGTGGGTAAAGGCACCTACTGCCAAGCCTGACAGCTTTAGTTCAATCCCTGGAACCCCCGTGGTGGAAGGAGAGAACTGACAGGTTGTCCTCTGACCTCCACACACCCACCCTGGCATGAGCGTATAGCTACCTCTCTTTGAAGCCTGGAGTTTCTTAACTATAATGAAGTGTAGTTTATCATTTTTGTCTTTTTTTTCTGGGTCTATCTTTCTTTGCATCCAAGAAATTTTTACCTAACCTAAGATCACAGTAATTTTCACTTGGATTCTACTGTAGAACACACGGGATTAGTGCTTGCGTTAGGTGTGTAATACATTGTGAGTTAATGCTATACATAATGTGAGACCAAGACCCCACCCCACCCCACTGCATACATGTCTGTTTTTCCAACACATCTGTCACAGACTGTTTTCCCCCCACTGAATTTTCTTGATACTCTTGTCAAAATTCAATAGATTATGTCTGTGTCAGTTTGAGAGATCTAAACTTCCTTTTAAAAGAATTTACTTTTATATATGCGTATGTGTGTGTGTGAACTTGCATATCTGTATGTGCACTGTATGAATACAGTGCCCAAGGAGGTGAAAAGAAGGTGTTGGAGCCCCTGGAGCAGGAGTTACAGGAGGTTGTGATCTGCTTGATACGTGTGCTGGGAACGGAACTGAAGTCCTCTGTAGGACAGCAAATGTTCTCGTCCCCTGAGCCATCTCTCCAGCCCCATTAATTTATCTCTTTTTCGTTTGTTCATTTGTTTTATTTGACCTTTTTGTTTTCGATTTTGTTTTTTGAGACAGGCTCTCCCTATAGCCCCAGTTGGTCTAGGTCTCACTATATAGACCAGGCTGGCCTTTATCTCACAGAGATCCACCTGCTTTTGCCTTCCCTGTGCTGGGATTAAAGGCGTGTGCTACCACACCTCATTTATTTCTTGAAAAAAAAAAAAAAAAAGCTTTTATGTGTTGGGGACTGAACCCAGGACCTTGAACAAGCCAGTCAAGCGTTCTGCTGCTGAATTCCAGCCCCCCACCCTGTGAGTTTATTCTTTAATCAGTGCTCACTTTGAGTACTGCAGCTTTAGGAAGCCTTGAAATCAGGTAATTTGAATTGTAATTTTGTTCTTTTTCAAAATTATTTTAGTTAATCCATGTCTATTGCATTTCCATATAAATTAAACACCTATTTACATATATATAAATATAAGGGGTTTGCCAATTTCTCCAAACCTGTTGGAGTTTTGATTAGCATTGCATAAAATTCATGTATTGATTTGGAGAAGACTAACAGTATGGTTGGCTCTTCTGACACACAGACACGGAATCTCTACGTACTTGGGTTTTAAAAAACTTTTTGTTAGCAATATTTTGCTGATTCTTTGGTGTTTTTGAGATAGGGTCTCCCTGTACCCACAGTTGACCTGGAACTCATTATGGAGCCCAGACTAGCCTCTGTGTCACAGAGATCCTCCTGCCTCTGCCTCCTGAGAGCTGGGATTAAAAAGGTGTGTGCCACCACACCCGGCTAATATTTTGTAATATTTATTTGACAAGCTTTGCATATAAGTTGTTTCCCTATGATATTTCACATTGTTGATGGTATGTATATGATATTCTTTAAAATTTCAGCTTCTGGGGCTGGAGAGATGGCTCAGTGGTTAATACTACAGACTGTTCTTTCAGAGGACCTGGGTTTGATTCCCAGCACCCACATGGCAGCTTCAAACTGTCCTTAACTCCAGTTCCAGGGGAATCTGAAGCCCTTTTCTGATCTCCGCAGTATTGCACAACATGGGTGCACTCACATACATGCAGGCAACATACTCATACGCATAAAATAAAAATAACAAAATATAAAATTTCAGCTTCTAATTGCTTATTGCAAGATACAGAAATTCAATTTATTTTTGTATAGTGAACTTGCTTGTTGACCTTGCTAAACTCATTTATAAATTATGTTTTCATAGACTTTTAAAGCATTTTCTATATAAGTGAGCATATTATGAGAAAATAGTTGTGTTTCTTCTTTTCCAATATGGCTAAAAAACCAACACATGGTAGTGCAGGTCTGTAATCCCAACACACAGAAAACAGAGGCAGGAGAGTGCTGTGAGTTTGAAGCCAGTTGGGACTATAGAATGAGATCCTACCTCAGCATTAAAGCAAAACAAAACCCAAAATGGATAGTTATACTTTTTTCCCCTTTTCATGCTGTATCTCAGGTGAGCAGCAGTGTTGAATAAATGTAACATTTTCATCCTTTCCTCTTGTGGTGATTCCAGTGGAAATGCCCCCCGAGGCTGCCAGTGTTTGAATGCCTAGCCCAGTCGGCGGTGCTGTTTGTGGAGGTTTAGGAGGTGCGGCCTCTTGGAGGAAGCACACCACTGGGTTGAGAGCTCATAGCCTTGTTCCCCTTCCGGTTTGCCTCCCTCTGCTCTCTGTGAGTGACTGAAGACAGGAGCACTCAGCTTTCTGCTCTACCACTATCCCTCCTCCAGCACTGCGGACTCCTCCTGTGACTTTAGAGGCATGAAAGATACGAGACTAAGGGGTCGTTGATTCTTCCTTTCTGGTTCCAGAGAGCTGCTGAGACCAGGCAGTGTGCAGCTGGGACGTTCCTGCATAAAGAAGGCCTAGGAGGCAAGAGGTGCGGAGAGTTCATTTCCTGAAGCTGTGAAGGTGAAGCCTGCTGGGCAGTGGAGACTCCAAGATACTGGAGATGCCAGTGTCGAGGGACATCTGTCAAGGAGAGCTGCACACAGGGAGTGGGACCAGCCTAAGAGTGATGAATGTTGCACAGCAAAGCCGGAGGGATTGAGCCATCTAAGCCCTTTGGAGCTAGAGTCCCAGGCACGGTACATGGAGGTACAGGGTTTAATATTTGCTGTGCTGGTTTTTGGTCTTGTTTTGCTCTCCTACGCCCTCCCCCTTCCTTTTGGGAATGGAATGAGTATTCTGTGTCATTTTATATAACTTGAATTTTGGGTTTGCAGGGGGTTATAGTTAAAAGAGTGCCTTGAGTCTCAGAAGAGACTTTGGATGTTGGATTCTTGACGTACTGAGACTGTTAAAGGCTATGGACCTTTGAAGTTGGACTAAACGCATTTTTCATTATGATATGGTTACAAGCCTACGGGGATCAGAGAGTAGAATGTGATGATTTGAATGACATGTCCATTAGACTCCATGGGTTTGAATACTTGGCCCCCATTGGTGGCACTGTTTGTGAGAGTTTAGGGGCTGTGGCCTTCTGGTAAAAGCGCTTCACTGGGCCTTGAGAGTTCATAGCCCCACCCTCTTTCGGTTTGCCTCTCTCTGCTTCCCGTGAGTGACTGAAGACATTTCGGCTCCTCCACCATTACATACTCTCCCTCTGGACCAGTAAGCTGAATACACTCTTCCTTCAAAAGTTGCTTTGGTCATGATGTTTTATCCTAACAACAAAGACGTTTCTAACACACCTTTTAATTTATCTTGGCAGAAACACTGTTCAGAGTTTTTACCAGTAATTGTTTTATTACCAAGAGACTGAGGAAGCTCTCTTCCTACTATTTTATGGATTTTATTTATTTTTTGTCTTTTCTTGAGAGAATTTTTATTTTGCTGGTTTTGTTGCTTGTATTTTTATCAATAATAAATGCCAGAATTAGTCAGTTTTTCATTTATTGAGATTATCATGGTTTTGTTTGGTTTGCTAATATTGTGAATTAAGTTGACTTTTAAAAGCAATTTTGCATTTTAAGATGAATCTCATTTTATCCTGAGGCATTTCGTGTATGTGTATTTCACTAGCTTTTATTTTATTGCATTAATCCCATTTTTGAGGAAAACTGACTTTTAGTTTCTTTATTGTAGTGTTGCAATATGTATAGACACACTCTCTTAAAAAATGTATCTAGATGTGTTCTTTGGGAACTGAAGAGATAAATCAGGGAAAGGAAGTAGTCTATCCAGGAAAGAGGAACAACTTGTAGTGATCTAAGGTCCCAGAATGACAGTTATGCAATAGTCTAGCAGGCAAGTGTGTTATTACAGGGATAGAGTAGAGGAACCTGGGAGGGAAAGGTCAGCACACACAGAAAAAAGAACATGATCCTAAATCTATGTAGTTTCTGTATTCTAAATACACATCCTTAGATTCACAGATAAGGGTAGTTCTCAACACTCATCAAAGATGCTTGTTTTTGGAACGGATGGAGGCGATTACAAAGCTCCATAATTGCTCAAGGTGCAGAGAATAAATGGCCATGTGATGCCTACTTCCAATTGATACATCCTCAATGTCATCTCTACAGCTAAGGCTCAGGGAGTGTTGTGGAAAGGGGGGATGGAAAGATTGTTAGAGTGAGAGGAACAGGACTTCTGCTGCTAGATAAGGCATTCTAGACATGATAGGAAAGCTATACCCATGAAATCTCAACAACATAGCTGCCTAACACCAGCTGACACAGAGCTGTGGACGGGGGAAGAGCACAGGGTCCCACCTATAGTTGAAGAGCTACAGGCACTCCATGGATGCTGAGGGAAGGAGAATCAGTTTTCTGCAGTGATGAGCTCCCTGGTAAGTTATCCAATCCCAAGTACTTGGCCCCAAATACATGTATACACGAGCATCATTAAATAGACTCAATGCACATTATATACGTGTGTGTGCACGTGTGTGTGTATCTGTGAGTCTGTGTCTATATGTATGTATATGTGCATGTATATGTAACAGTAATAAAGAATAGTGTTATTGAGACGAAGTAGGGGGTGGGAAAAGTTGGCGTGGCAAGTAGGAGGGATGGAAATGATGCAAATATGTACGAAATTCTCAAAAGAAAACTAAAAACATAAAGACTTTTTAAGTACAATAAAAACTAAAGATGTCTTAAGAAAGAAAAACAAACGAACAAAAACACAAATGCAACTACAAATTCCTGGAGAAAAAGAAGACAAGAGAAAGTATAAAAACAAGAGCCGTGCGGGAGTCTAAAGAGGGCCAACGAGCTATTCTTTGAAGCCATCAGTGCAGGTGACAGGCCACTTGGCTTTTGTGCTGGAAATGCTCTTCTCTTGAGTGACAGGGCTGTGACATTGATTCTCAAAGAATTCCAACACATTGTTCTCTCAGTACTGAATAGTTCCAATGTGGTGATACTGATAAATGATTTTCGGGTTTTAGAGTCACCTTAAGGACACAGTACGAAAGATATGATTGACAGCAGAGCAGTAGAAGACAGACATCAACTATGTTGACAATGCAAACACTACATGTTAGCTGACTGAAAGTGGGCTGTGCTGATACTTATGGTGGTGTGTGTGGTGTGGTGTGTGGTGTGTGGGGTGGGGTGTGTGGGGTGTGTGGTATGTGGTGTGTGGTGTGTGGTGTGTGGTATGGGGTGTGTGGTGTGTGGTGTGTGGGGTGTGGTGTGTGGTGTGTGGTGTGGGGTGTGGTGTATGGTGTGTGGGGTGGGGTGTGTGGTATGTGGTGTGTGGTGTGTGGTATGGGGTGTGTGGTGTGTGGGGTGTGGTGTGTGGTGTGGGGTGTGTGGTGTGTGGTGTGTGGTGTGGGGTGTGTGGTGTGGGGTGTGGTGTATGGTGTGTGGGGTGGGGAGTGTGGGGTGTGTGGTGTGGTATGTGGTGTGGGGGGTGTGTGTGGGGTGTGAGTGTGTGTGTGTGTGTGTGTGGGTGTGTGTGGTGTGTGGGTTGTGGTGTGTGGTGTGTGGTTGGTGTGTGGGGGGTGTGTGTGTGTGTGTGTGTGGGTGTGTGTGGTGTGTGGGTTGTGGTGTGTGGTGTGTGGTTGGTGTGTGGGGGGTGTGTGTGTGTGTGTGTGTGGGTGTGTGTGGTGTGTGGGTTGTGGTGTGTGGTGTGTGGTTGGTGTGTGGGGGGTGTGTGTGTGTGTGTGTGTGTGTGTGTGTGTGTGTAGGGAAGGTGTAAAAGGAAGACTGAGGGGACAGATATCCTGACCTTATACAGTGGGAAGTCAAGAGACACTGTCCAACAGTAACAGAAAAGGGGATAGCAACTGTACCATATTTGAATTTCCAAGAGGAACCAATAGAAAAATCACGTGCTGTCTATGGAACCTTTAAGAGCTGGATCCCAGCTGACAGAAGTGAGGCATTAGGGACAGGTCTTCGAAGGACAGGCCTGGCCCTCCATCCTGTCCAGCTCTGCTTCCTGGTCTGTCACAGGTCCCTGTTGGCCATGAACTCTGCCATTCTTCCCTGACCAGGATGAACTGAAAGCCCTTTGAATCCACGAGCCCCCATCCCTGAAGTTCCTACTTTCAGACATTTTGTCATGACAACAAGCCAAGTAACGGGTGTACCAACCTTCCTGTAATCATCAAATATGGGGGAAGGAATAGGGAGGCACAGGATGTGTTGTTATCACACTTCACTTGGCGTAGGTGAACACGTCCACTGCATGCAAACCAGAAGCTCAGAGAACTGACTAAGGTTCTGCTCTGTTAGGACCCCTGGGTACCCCCACGTCGGGGAGCTTTCCCAGGCCTGCTTGGGTAGTGCATGGCTCAACTCTCAGTAGAGAAGCTTCCTTACGCAGCAGATGACGATTAACTCAGAAGGCCACAACTGGACAATGTGCAGAGAGCAAGATGCTCCTGAGGGCTCATCCCTGAATAGCATAGACATGGGGAAGTTGGTAAGGAACCCCAACCCCACCTGAGGAAGGGTGCAGATACAGGAGGGGATCTAAATGTGATCAAATATATTGTATGAAATTCACAAACATTCAATAAAATAATATAAAAACAGAACTGACTGAGAAGACATTTAGGAGGCCCTTGGCAAGAGAATGAGGGGGAAATAATGCCATTGGCAGATGTGAGAAGTAGAAACGTGGACTGGAGAGATAGATGGCCCAGTGGTTAAAAGCACCTACGGGCTTTTGCAGAAGACTTAGTTCAATTCCCAGCCTTCATGTTGAGCAGCTAACACCCGCCTGGAACTCCAGCTCCAGGGGAATCACACGCCCCCTTCTGGCCTCTTCAGGAACTGCACTCATTTGAACATAACCAGCTTCGTATTATCCTGGGAGACAGAAAAGGCAAGGGGGAAAGCAAGGATTGTGAAAAGCGAAGGGAGGCAGCCGCGGAAGACCTCGGCACACAACCCACCATCACAACATGGCTGCCCAACCTAGAAAGCAGAACACACGGAAACCAAAATAACAGGCCATTATACAACAAAGTCTTCTGAAAATGAAGGGGATGCTAAGCTGTTAAAGATGGTGGGGCTTTCCGTGTTTCCGAGATGATGCGGAGGTGGGATGGTGGTGGAGGGTGTGTGTGGGGGACATCTGGTTGTATCAATAAATGCCAAGGGGATTCATGCAGACATGCAGATGTTCAGGCCAGGAAAGCAAATCAGAAAGAAAACGGCTTGGTTGGAATTTCCTTAACAACCTTAAATCCCAGGCAATCTGAGAAAAGACGTCAAGATACTGAATGGAAAAACATTTGATCTGAAAATATTCGGTCTAGTCTAGTCACCTTGTAAAAAGTTTGTGGGAGCAATTCTCAGATGTACAAGGACTCAGATGGCATGGCGCCCACCTTCATTTATGAGCAGCCAACCCAAAGAGGGGCTTCCCTAAGAAGCCTAGGGAAGTGGGGCCTGCATTCTGAAAACGTTGATCAGAGGACCAAGCCAAGCAGTGCTGATGAGACCAACCACAAGACTAAGGGCTGCTCACCCCGGATGCCATCACAATGTCATTAAAACTAGCTGTGACAAAAATCAGAGGATGCAACATCCTGCGGGAGAACCGGTGTTGAGGACAGAGCGGGGGTCCCCAGGGTAGACCAAGTCTTTACCTTCACTAGAATGCAGCCAAGCCTCTCGCCTCAAATCTGAAGAGATAATTGATAAACAGAAGCTTAAGGATTTTATTTCAAAGCATAATCTCCATCAGAAATATCATCTAATTCTGCTGCATCGAATTACCAGATTAAAAAAAAATACATAAAACAGGCCTTATAGAAGAAAAAACAGAGGAAGGAAGTATTAAAAAAGAGACACATAAAATCACTATGGTAAAGTCATAAATATATCTGCTCTAACAGTAAATACTTAATTTGCTAGGTACTCTGTCCTTATCCAAAACCCACTCAGCTTTCATATTTTGTAGTAAAGAGATATACTTAATTCAGATGGCTTAGTTTGAAAGTTAAATTTTGGAAATGCCATAAAAATAGAAACAGAAATTAAGAGCCATATAAAGTTATCTCAATGAGTTAAATTCATACTAAATACTGATTAGTAATAAACTGCAACCCATAATAACATAGATTCAACCTCATACATTGGTAGTGGACATAGAAGAGTCTGTGGCTGGTGTGATGGCTTAGTGATTAAGAGTGCTTCCTGTTCTTCCAAGGACCTGAGTTTGATTCCCAGCATTCAAGTTGGGAGATTCACAATCACCTATAACTCCAGTTCCAGGGGCTCTAACACCCTCTTCTGGTCTCTACAGGCACCTGCATACATGTGACATACACACATACAGACACACACAGAGACACACCCACACACACAAACACACACACAAACACACATATATGAATATTAATAAAAATAAAAAATTGATAGTGTCTGTGGGAAACAGCTTGGCGGCTTCAGAAAAAGTTAAACATACATTCCGATAGGATCCAGTAATTTTACTCCAAAGTATATATCCAAGGGAATTGTTAACATATGTTCACACAACAATGTGTACAATTATATTCATGGAAGTATTATTCAGAATAACCTCAAAATGGAAACTACCTGAATGCCCATCAACTGATGAATAGACATATAAAATGTGGTATATCCACCCAATAGACTATTATCCAGCCGTGGAAAGGAATGAGATAAAGATTCATGTTTATGCATGTTTAGAACCTGGGTTGAAAAATGCTTCTGGATTTGCCATCTGTGGGGACTAGACAATGATTTTGGCCCTCTCAGTGTCTCATGGACATAATGTGTAATGGGATGGCAGTTCCTTTTCATAGACTTCAGTGGGACTCTAGATCTTAATATTTGTAAGATGCCTAGCACAAGGTTGTCATAAAGATATTAAAAAACTAACAGCCCTGAAGGGGTGGAGAGGCGGCCCAGCAGTTAAGGGCACTGGTTGCTCTTTCAGAGGACGCAGCACCCACATGATGGCTAACAACCATGTATAACTGAGTTCCAGAAGATCTGACACCCTCTTCTGGCTTCCATGAGCATTTCACGCATATGGTGCATTTACATACATGCAGGCAAAACACTCATACACATAAAATAAAAAATTTAAGAATAGGTCTAATGGGGCCAGAGTAATACAAACAAATAAGTAGCAATCTTAGATGGTGATGTACAAAATTACAAAGTATTGATTTATAAAAAAGTAAAGTGAAATAAAGAAAATGCACAGTTGTGATACTGGGATCCAAAGCCTTCCTTTCAGCTCTTTACTCACTAATAAATTAAAATCTACACTTGCAGACCCATGCTATGTCAGTCTGCTTGCTGTCACTATGACAAAATACCTGAGGCAATCTGGTTTTTTAAAAGGAGGGTTTATTTTGGCCCATGGATTCAGAGATTTCAGCCCATGGTTGGTTGGGTCGACTGCTTTGGGTCTGTGGTTGACAATACATGAAAGAAGGATCCTGAATGGAAGAGGCCTGTTCACCTCAACAACTTTGGAAGCAAAGAGGGAGGGGAGAGGTAGGTGGGTAGCCCAGTGGTAGAGTATTTGTCTAGTGTGCACTCATGCGCAAAGAAAAATAGAAAAGAGTGGAAGGGCTTATGGCACTATTAACTTGGCGCAGCCCAGAATCACCTGAAAAAAAAATATTAATTGAATAATTGTCTTTATCAGGTTGGTTGTGGACATGACTATGAGGCATCATCCTGATTGCTAATTGATGTTAGCTAGTTGATGTTGAGGGGTCCAGCCCTCTGTGGGCAGTGCCTTCCCTAGGCAGATGGTCCTGGGTTGTATAAAGAAGTTGGTGAGGGACACAGGAGTCACCAAGCAGCGTGCTTCAATGGCTCCTGCTTCATTTCCTGCTCTGACTTTTCTCAGTGATAGACTGTGACCTGGAAGCATAAACAAGACAAACCTTTTCCTCCCCAAGTTGCTTTTGGCCAAAATGCGTTATCATAGCAACAGCGATCAAAACACAACAGGTACCAATATATCCTTCAAGGACATACCCCCAAGGACTTAACCTCCTTCCCCTAAGGCCTGCCTCATGAAGGTTTTAACATCTTCAAACAGCCCCATAATCTGTTCCAAGCTTGCAACTTAAATACTTTTATGGGACACTGACGCTATAACCCATAACCCTAACCCACAACCCATAACCCATGCCAGTGCCTTCTACAGGGATGGCCACACCCTTGTCACCTTAGGCCACCGAAATGTCAGTAGATTCAGAAATACACATTCTAAAGTTCTTTCCTTTGACCAACTTAAGACTAGCATCAGATAGTGATGGAATACATAACCTGTTCTCATTAGCTTTCCTTTTCCGATAAGCACCACGACTGAAAGCATGGCTCTTTCTTTGGAGAAGAAAGTTTTTTGGCTTATAGATTACAGTCCATTACCAGGGGCAGCCAGTACTGGAGCTCAGGATAGGAACCTGGAGGCAAGAACTGAAGCAGAGACCATGGATGCTGCTGCTGACTGGCTTCCTTCCCTACGCTCGCTGAGCTACTTTTCTTATACAGCCCAGACACCTGCCTAGGGATGGCACTGCCTACAGTGGGCTAGGCCCTCTGATGTCAATTAACAAGCAAGAAAATGCCCCACAGACATGCCACAGGACAGTCTGATGGAGGAAATTTCTCAGTTGACATCCCCTCTTCCCAGGTATGTCTAGGTTTATGTTGAGTTAACAAAAATTATGACAATACTCCGTTGTTATTACTATTTCAGAACCTAAAATAACACTCATCAGTGCTAGAGATATGGCTCAGTGGTTAAGAGCACTGGCTGCTCTTGCAGAGGACCTGGGTTCATTTTACAGCATCCACATGGCAGCTAACAACTGTTTGTAACTCTAGTTTCAGGGGATCCAACACCCTCTTCTGACCTCCCCAGGCATTGCGTGACATGGGTGCACTTACATAAATGCAGGCAATGCACTCATACACATAGAATAAAAATAATAAATAGAACATATTTAAAAATAAAATAGCACTTGTCTTAAAAAGAATAAAACCTCTAAGTACAGACCCAAGGAAAAAATTCCTATTCTTTTCCTTCTCTTCTGTTTTTTCTTAGTGCTGGGGAACCCAGGACCTCACCCATGTTAGACAAAGCTTTACTGCTGTGATAAAATGTATATTACATACCCATTCAGAATCTAGTAAAACAAAAGAGGCAGTAATTAAAGTCTGGATTCAACTCAAAATGGTGATTAAAAAGCAACATATTAAACCTTAGCAAAACAGAAAAATGCGTCAAGAATGGTAAGGCTGAGATCTGGTGAAGTGAATCCAGCAAAATAATTGAGGAAGAAAATAAAACCAAGAGATGGATTCACATATGAAAAAATAGGCAATATTCTAAGAAGCTGACTTGGAGAAAGTAAAGTACAGTATTAATAGGGACAAGGACCGCAAACAGAATTAAATGACAGGATAGACTACTTTGAATTCCAATGTAAAAACTTTAAGTGGTGGGGGGTAGGGGAGGAATTGGAGTGGAGAGAATGGGGCATGGACTTGATCAAAGCATGTCATTTGCATGTATGAAATTCTCAATAAGAAGATTTAAGCCATTAATAACTTCTACGTTGATGAACATGGATAATTTTATGGAGAAATAAAAAGATTAATCTGGATTAAAGAAAGAGAAAAGCTAAACAGATAATTATTACAGTACAAATGAAAGTGTTAAAGGACTCGCAACTAGTTATTAGCTGGGAATTTCTCTTTCTTTAAATATTTTTGTGTTACACGTCTTCCTGTTGCTGTGACAAATCACCCTGAAACAACTTGAAAAGAGGAAATTTTTATTTTGGCTCCTTGTTTCAGAGGGTTAGCCCACAGTCACTTGTCTCTGTGTTCCCAGGGTATGGGGAACACAGAAGTGAGCAAAGTGGCTCACTTCATGGTGGCCAGGAGAAAAAAAATAACAGGAAAGGGCAGGGGTAACCATATCCATCTATTCACACCTCATGACCTCCTTTCTCCAACTAAGCCCCACTTCCTAAACATTGCACAACCCTTGGCCTGGTAAGGTGGTTCAGAGAGTAAAGGAGCTTGCCATGCAAACCTGATGACCTAAATTTGATGTCCACCCCCACTCCTATTCCCATGGTGGAAAGAGAGAACTGACTCCCAAAAGTTATCCACTGACTGCCACATGTGAGCTCTGGCATGCATACCCTCGCACACACACACACACACACACACACACACACACACATAAACACACACACATGACATACACCCAGTAATACATAAAAAATTGAAAACTTCCAGGCACGGTGGCACATGCTTTTAATCCCAACACTCAGAAGATAGAGACACGTAGAGATTGAGACCAGCCTGTTCTAAATAGTGAGTTTCAGGTCAGCTGGAGCTTACAGGGAGACCCTGACTCAAAAACCAAGAAAAAAAATAAAGAAAATTAAAAGAAGCTTCCAGAACCTCACAATACTACCTTCAGTTAGAGGTTAAGCCTTTAATACATGGACTTTTCCAATCTGTCAGAATGACTTTTCTGGGACACTATCTCAGGTTGAAACAGTGTAAACAAGCTTACTAGACCTTGGGTTCCTTCTGCAAGCTTAACATATAGCTTTATTCTGTCATGACCCTTCCTTGCTCCTGACCAAGAATAACGTGTGTGTGTGTGTGTGTGTGTTTGTATGTGTGTGTGTGTGTTCTGAAAATATCAGTGCTTTTAGCACTGATATTTATTGGAAGCAGTGAATTATCCCATTTATGCTGTAAACAGCACTTAGGATTATGGGGATGACATCTGTTTGTGGTTGTGTGTGCTGTTCTGAGTCAATAATGATCAGGTAGGACAAATCCTTTGATAAGACAAGGTTCCACATTCCTTCCTTCTGTCATTCTGGATGACTGTTTGAATAAAGACAGAGCAAGTACTAGGGTTGAGAGGACAGTTCCGGGAGAACTCAGAAGGAGCAATTTTCAGAACAGGTCGCACCCATTCTTGGTTTTAATAGACACTAAGAGTCAGACTGTCTTTCTTCAGGCATTACTCTATTAGACGGGCAGTGTTATACCATGATACCAATCCCTAAGATCTTCAAAGGACATCTATGAAAACAAGACTATTCTCATATCACGACGGGGTTATCTTTCCATCTCTGTGATAAAATACTTGAGAAAAACAACTTACACCAGGAAAGAAATCATTTTGGCTTTAGTTCCAGTCCATGACAGGCAGGCTGGCTCCATTGGCTAAAGATAAGGCAGAATATCCTGGTGGAAGGAAGGGTAGTGGGCAAGGCTGTGCATCTCGCTCCAGCACACTCCTAATGACCTACTTCCGCCAGCCAGGCCCTGCCTCCCAGAGGCTCCACTCCTTCTGTAGACCACCACCCTGGAGACCCAGTCTTCAGTGCTGAGCCTTCAGGGCACACTCCAGATGCAAATTAAGGTGGCAATGACAGTAAATGTATCTTTCAAAAGAGTGTCTGCCATTGGCCTTGGTAGCAAAGCAATCAGAGCATTTATAATAAAACGAGTGAGTGGACCTGGGGATCTTCCATTACTGTTAGTTAACAAAATTTAGTCAAACAAAATTTAGAAAACTCCTCCTGAATTTCCCAATAACATATAACAAATACATCAATCTCAGAGGACAGAACCTAGGGGACCAGAAAAAATATGCACCAGAGTTGGTAGGCTGACATGTATGTGCTCAGTCATTGTATTTAACCTGATTCTGGAGAGGTGAGGGAATGTAATTAGACAAGAAAATGATAAGAGAATAAATGTTGAAGGATAGGATTGGGTACCTGAAAAAAACAAAACAAAACAAGAGAATTAATCAGAAACTGTAAGCAGCAAGGGTGGATGGGGAAATATTTGCTGAAGACATTAAATAGAAGATTTATTTTATTTTACGTGTAGGAGTGTTTGCCTCCATGTATGTGTGTGTATGATGTGGATGCAGTGCCTCTGGCAGCCAGAAGAATGAGCCAGAACCCCTGGCACTGGAGTTAGAGATGGTGGTGAGAGACTTTGAGCCGCCATGTGGGTGCTGGGAACTGAACCCAGGTCCTCTGCAAGACCAGCCAGTGCTCTTAACCACTGAGCCATCTCTCCGGCTCCCATTGTGACATCTTCATACTTGCATATAGGAATTTTGATCATGGTTACAGATCCATTGCTTCTCTTACCCTATCTCTCCCACTGGTCCCTCCCTCATCCCAATAGTCCTCCTTCCCTTCTACTTTCATGTCTTAAAAAAAAAAAAAAAATCTGGGCTCTACACATGAGAGAACACACACCCTGCTTGAGTTTTTTTGAGTCTGGCTTATGTTAATTAGCCTGCTGACTTCCAGTTCTATCCATTTCCCTGCAAATGATTTGACTTGATTTTTGTTGTGGCTGGAGTATGGGTACTCCACCATAGATGTATTTTCTTCAAACATTGATCCACTGGTGGGCAGCCAGGCTGATCCTACTACTTGGCTACTGTGAACAGTGCTCTGGTATATGTGGCTGTGCAGGCTTCTGTGCAATTTCAGTCAACATAAAAACATTGGTTGCCTAGGAGTGTATGTAGCTCAATGGTAGAGCACTGGACTAGCATGCTGGCTCTGTCCTCAGCAACACCACACACACACACACACACACACACACACACACACACACACCCCACTTAAATATTACAATTATTTTTAAAAATACTTACTATTTTTATTTTATGTATCTGAGTGCAATGCCCACATGTAGGTAGGTGCATCCATGCTGTGCAATGCCTGAGGAGTTCAGAAGAGGGCATTGGTTCTCCTGGAACTGGAATCTATGGATGGTTGTTAGCCACCATGTGGATGCTGGGAATTGAATCCGGGTCTTTTGCAAGAGCAGCCAGTGCTCTTAACCATTGATCCATCTTTCCAGACCCCACATTCTACTTATTTTTCAAATTTCACTGTAAACTTACTGGAAATTTCACATTTCTCATGGACTACCCAGTAGTTAATGTATCCAGTGTTTAAATCCTTGAATGAATCATATCAAACCACATGATTTTAATACAAGTTTTTGGAAATTAAGAACTTCAAGCAATGCTTGTGGGCATGATTATGTATTACGTTCAAGGGAAAATTATCAACGTGTGCTTAAAGTTATGAGTTTTAGGAATTATAAAATTGATTATAAAATTCAAAGTAAATAATTGCTGAGGTTGAATGATACGTCTTTTTTCAAATTCTTTTTGATTGATTTATTTTTATGTGTTTAAGTGTTTTGACACCATGTGCATAAGTACACTCATGTGTGCAATGCCTGAGGAGTCATGAAGAGGTGTCAAACCCCCTGGAACTGGAGTTATGGATGGTTGTTAGTGGCCATGTGGGTGCTGGAAACTGACCTGAGTTCTCTGCAAGAGAAGTTGGTGTTCTTAATTGCTGAACCATCTCTCTAGCCTGTGATGATGACTCTTATGAAAAGACAGTGATGTGCTGACCCAGTTGGTGTTGATACACATTGGTGGACAGTCAGAACACAAAGAAAAACACAGCAGTTGGAGACTTTCTTGGGGTGCAATAATTGGGTGGAAACTATACTGTGCTAAACCTGTATTTTTCTGTAAATGTTTATCACATATATGATAAAGTTGACAACCCAAGAGTTTTAAAAATGTACAGAAAAGAACATTTAAATTTAGGAAGTAAATGGTAAATCATAAGAAGGATTTCAAAGTAAGCAACGAAGCATTCATAATCTTATTTTGTAATTGTAGACAGTAAGAAAAAGTACATAAGGGTTCTAAGTTCAAGGCCAGCCTGAGCTACATTTTGATGTTAGGCGAGCTACATAGTGAGAGCCCATGTAGATAGATAGATAAATAAATAAATAATAAATGAAAAGGAAAGAAAACATGAATTCACAATTCAGAACTGAAACAACATAAACAAGGTATTAAATCACCTCTACTCTCTTTGATTTGCTTTGGTTAACTGAATTTTTAAATAAATCTTGTTGGATATAATGGCAGGAATTTTGTGTTTCTTTTTTTTTTTTTTCTTTTTTGGATGTTTGGTTTTTTTGAGGTAGAGTCTCCCTATAGCCCCAGATGGCCTGGAACTAGATACGTAGACCAGGCTGACCTCCATCTCACAGCAATTCCCCTGCCTCTGTCTCCCAACGATCCAGTGCTGAGGTTAAAGGCATGTGCCACCATGCCCAGTTAATGGTAGTTTTTTAGAATTTAATTTTTATTTTTAAATTTGTGTGTGTGTGTGTGTGTGTGTGTGTGTGTGTGTGTGCAGAAGTGTTGGGAACTGAGCTCCAGTCCTCTACAAGAACAGTGAGTGTTCTTATCTTTTGATAGATATCTCTCTCTTGCCCTAGGAGAGACTAATCAGTGGTTTGTCTACATTCAATACTTATTTTTCTATGTTTGTGGCAATAATTCTTTCACATTGATTGAATGCTAAGTGCAAGATAATATACAGAAAAGTAATCACCAATCGAGGTCCAAAAGAAATAGAAACGACATAACAAAAATTAAAATGCTAATATATAAGATTTAGCATATAGTCAATATGACTTAAAACATTTTGTATATGATATATATGCATATACATAACATTGTATATATAAAACTTTACTCATATATTTAGAAAAATAAAGACTGTAGACCACGAAACAATACTAGAATATTAATAATCTTTTATTTTTAACATTTAAATTAACTAAAATATAATAAATAATTTTCAAGAGAAAAAAACCAACATGTGACAATACAACAGGATTACTGTTAATACACAAATATAAATTTTGTTTTATTAGAACTATAAGTTTTGATAAATTTAGCAAGGAAATGAAGACAAAGTTTCTTTTCAAAAACAAAATACATGTGATGAAAATAAGTGCAGTTTTAAAGTTCTGTATGATAAAAATAAATGACAGAATCTACACATTAGTTAACAGCACGAAAGCATAGAATTCATAAATAAAAAAGACAAGAACTCTTTCCAGTTACCAACAATTTACCTGCAACGAAAAAGCCACTGCAAGAAGTTTTTATGAGAAACATATTTTTAAAAATAAACATATTTTAAAAAATATAAACAGGGTTAGAGAGTTGGATCAGTGGCTAAAAGCACTGACTGCTCTTGCAGAGGACCCGGGTTCGATTCCCAGCACCCACATGGCCGCTATGAACCGTCCTTAACTCCAGTTCCGGGGGACTCTGAAGCCCTCTTCTGACCTCTGCGGCATTGAACGACATGGGTGCACTCACATACACACTGGCAATACACTCATACACATAAAATAAAAATAATAAATAAAATATTAAAAAAACCAACCCCAGCGTGGTGGCACACGCCTTTAATCCCACCACTCGGGAGGCAGAGGCAGGAGGATCTCTTCGAGTTCGAGGCCAGGCTGGTCTCCATAGGGAATCCAGACCAGCTAGGGTTACAGGGAGACCCTGTCTCAAAAAGACCAATATATATATATATATATGTGCGTGCGTGTGTGTGTGTGTGTGTGTGTGTGTGTGTGTGTGTGTGTGTGTGTGTGTGTGTGTGTAGTTTCGGGGCATAGTTACCTCCACCAACATTATTTAATGTTTGTTAAGTAGAGTCCTGACTCTAATGCTTTTCCATCTGGGGGAAGACGGCCCAACCAGGAGAAAGCCAGTTTTGAGCACAATGTCACAATATGAAAGTACGACAAAAGAACAACAGCCTCTGACGAAGTTCTCGGCCATTAAATAATTTGCCGGCAATCTACTATTAGAACGTGTATTAATCTACTTAAGTATATTAGTACATCAGGGGAGAAAATTTACACCCATCTCCTGGTAAAAGGGTTTGTAATAAAATTCAACAATCACTCCCAAGAAACAAAATCCAAAGCCACTAGCTATTAGTATGATGGAAATTAGGCTTTCTTTATTAACAGAGACGCTCTAAGTCCCAAATCCGCAGCGGAGTGATACTTTAGAATGAAAAACTGGAATCATTTCTATTTAAATAAGATTCCTCCAATCTGTGCCATATTTAACAAAGATTTTGAAAGCAGTACTGAATTAATTGTACATGCAGATAATGTTCGAGGCAGTATTTCCCAGCATGCATGTATTTGTATGGTGATCAAATTGGATCTCTGTTTTTCAGCCTGTTCACCTCTCCCAGTCTTCTGGGACAAGGTCATCCCTTACGAATTTCCCATAAGGTGCATGGGGCATTCAGAATAGTGTGGGAAAAAGTGAAGAATTTTGGGGCTGGAGAGATGTTAAGAGTGAGTACTGCTCTTGCGGGGGCTCAAGGTCGATTCCCAGAATCCTGGGCAGCTCAGAGCTATTTTTCTTTTAACGTCCATGTAGCAGAGAGGAGGCGAGCTGTTTGTGTTTCTTTTCTGGTTTATTCATTTAACAGAGTGTCCTCTGGGTCCATCCATTTTGCCGTAAACAGCAGGATTTTGTCTTTTTTTTTTTTAATGACCGAGAAGCACTCCATTGTACCACAATTTCTGTTTGCACACACCTGTTGCTGGGTGCCTAGGATGACTCCACATTGCAGCTATTACAAATTGTACTGAAGTAAACTTGGTTGTGTGGCTATGTGGTGCACTGACTTCCTTTCCTTTGGATATATATGCAGAAGTGAACATGGTCTTGAAATTGTGGCCCATTGAATAAAAGAAGAATAAAAATCTAAAGGGGTTTGCTTTGAAATTAAACAGCATGAGTGTTATCATTTACATGTACTAGAAATATCTAATCTGGAGAACGTGGGAGAGCAAACAAATTGATACTACAGTGCTAAATGGGTTCAAAAATAAAGGGTTTAGATAAAATAAGAATGTCATAAAAATTATAGTTTTCTGCATATAAATGATGTCATAGTTTTAAAAATATTATGCTCACTAGCAATAAAAGAAGAAACAAAATACCAGCATAAAGGCCACAGGAAATATGTAGAGATGAATTAAAAAAGAATTAGGGGCCAGCAAGATAGCCCATCAACCTGACGACCTGAGTTCTATCCTGAGACCCACATGATGGAATGGACTCCCATAAGTTGTCCTCTCACCTTCACATGTGCAACATGGCAACAAACAAACAAATAAATATTAAAAGAGTAAGGAATATGAATAGAAAAACGTGCCATGTTATTGAATTAAAATATTAGAAGACAGTGTAAAGCTATCGATGATGTCATGATATCTACAAGTTAATGGGATCCAAGTGAGACTGTTATCCCTGAGGCTTTGGAGGGATCACACTTTATAAATCTATTCGGCATGCCAGAGTTCCCAAGAGTATGCTGGAAAAAGTGGAGGGATGGAGAGTGGCTGGAGGCCTTGGGTGAGCGATGTGGTGATGCGCTCAGAGCTTTGTGTTTATTGGGACAGCCTGGTTTAATTGCAGAACTACACGTAAACCAATGAACAAACAGACAAGCATAAGCAATACGAATTTCACATAAGGTGCATGGGTTTTGGGCCTGGAGAGATGGCTGAGTGGTGTTAAGAGTGAGTACTGCTCTTGCAGGGGACTCAAGATCGATTCCCAGAATCCTGGGCAGCTCAGAGCTATCGGCAACTCCAGACCTAGGGGATCTGAGGCCACTGGCCTCTGCAGACACCTCTCTCTCTCTCTCTCTCTCTCTCTCTCTCTCTCTCTCTCTCTCTCTCTCTCTCTCTCCTCACTCTTTAGCCCAGGCTGGTTTTGATCTCTCTTCCCTTTCTCATCTCTCCCTCTTCTCTCCCCCTCTTGCCCTTCATGCCCCCAGCAGTTCTCAAAACATGTACATAAAGGTATCCTTCCACCATCAAAGGCAGAGTGAGGGAAGTTGATTTTTTATAGCTCATTCAGTATAAGCTATTCAGGCACTAATTATAATTGGTAACTTATCTGCTGACTCCAAAGATCAGAAATGTTGTTAACAGGATCCAGTGAGCTCTGCATTTTGGAGTCAAAAAAAATGTAGATTTCAGGGGAAAGTATTGGAAAGTTCATATTGTTTAGAGGAATTATCAGGAACTTTTCCTCTGAA
>NW_008330062.1:669242-681411 GCF_000622305.1 Nannospalax galili
CTGAAGCCAAGGCCTATCACTTGTGAAGCATGCGCATTATAACTGAACTACATCCCCAGTCTTAATTCTCATGAACTTCTTCAACACTTATCCATTCTTCCATCCAAGGCTTGTCCAGGTCTTGTATCTTTTTAAAAATATTTTATTATTTTTATTTTTTTTTGTGTATGAGTGTATTGCCTACATGTATGTGAGAGCACCCATGTCACGCAATGCCGCGGAGGTCAGAAGAGAGCTTTGGATTCCCCTGGAACTGGAGTTAAGGACTGGTCATAGCCACCATATGGATGCAGGGAATCAAACCTGGGTCCTCTGCAAGAGCAGTTAGTGATCTTAACCACTAAGCCATCTCTCTAGCCCCCAGGTCTTGTATCTTATAGCATCTTATCATGGCTGAAACCCCAAGGTTTGGTTTTGTAATTTCTCATTTAATTGTCTCTCTTACTGGACTCTCAGACATGGGGTGATGGTGTGTTGTTGTGTGACACTATTCCTGGGGAGACATAAAGAAGCATCTACTCACCTCTGTATATGAAACCAATGACAGGCCAAAGTAAGGATTACCACCCAAATCCAACTTGGTGAACCAGAATTTTATTGGTGTTACTTATTGAAGCACAGGGTAGGGATTATTTACAGGAGTAGAGAGAGTCAAAGACAGCTGCATTATCAAAGACCACTCCAGTACGGTGACAGTTCATGAAAGCTAGAAACCTGGAGCCTGATGCACAGCCTGGAGCCTGATGCACAACCTGGGGCACAATGCACAGCCTGGAGCCCAATGCACAGCCTGGAGCACGATGCACGGCCTGGAGCATGATGCATGGCCTGCAGGTATCTCAACAGATTGCTAAACATCTTTTCAGGCAGCTCAGCTGGTCTCTGTTTCTTCCTTTTTAAAAAAGTATTTTATTTATTATTTTTATTCTATGTGTATGAGTATATTGCCTGCATGTATGTAAGTGTACCCCTGTCATGCAATGCCCATGGAGGTCAGAAGACAGCATCGGATTCCCTGGAACTGGAGTTACAGATGATTGTTAGCCTCCATGTGGGTGCTGGGAATTGAACCCAGGTCTTCTACAAGAGCAGCCAGTGCTCCTAAGTTCTGAGCCATCTCTCCATCCATGTTTCATCCATGTGGCTCAGTTGGTCTTTGCCTCTTCCTAGCAGCTTGATTGGACTGAGAGTCATCTAGGCAACACAGCTAATCTGAAACTATTTCTCAGCAGTCCTTAAGGCTTATATATGCTTGGGGAGGAAGGCACCCAGTGAATCTGGTTAGTTTCAGAGACTTGCAGAAGCTTTTGCGTTGTTTACTTCTGGAATTTTGATGAGCTTCCGTGTAGGGTGGAATACTTCATCTTTCTTTAGAACATCCTATATCTTTTCTTGTATATTTTTACTAAATTTTTGTGTATTTAATATACAACATCTTAATCATCTTTATACCCTCTCCCCCACCCACACTCTTCCATAATCCCCAACTGGATTTCACGTATTCTGTCATTTATTTTAAAGCCTATCAAGTCAAGTTAGTGTACCCAGATGTCCCTCAGTGCAAGTTCATCCACTGGGGTCTAGTCAGCCTATCTAGGGTCACTCCCTTAAAGAATATTAGCTCTCCCTCCCTCAGCAGTAATCAGCTGCCAATAGTTCTTTAAGATTGTGACCTACTGCCCATTTCCCCAGTTCTATGCTGGGGAATCTTTGAGTTTGCATGGGTCTTGTGCATGCTGACACCATTGCTGTAGACTCCTATGAGCGAGGTCCCAGGAGCCTGTAAATCTCTGTTTCCATATTGTCATGCACCTCCACCCATGGCTCTTACAGTCTTTCTGTCCCCTCAATGGCTCTTGAGCCCTGGGTGGGTGAAAGCTTCTTTTGCAATGGACAGAGACTGTTTCGGAGTTCCACAACTGTTCACACACAGAGCTTAAGTGTGTAAAATGCCCAACACTAAGACACATCTACAATGGAACCTCTACGCCTAAGGCTCATGTAACATAGTGGAACAAAGGGTAGCGTGGATACTAATGCCTCTCTCAACTCTCATCAACACAACTCCCTCATGCAGCAGAGGTCTATAATCACAAAAGACCACAAATGGCCAAAGCGTAGAGAAGAGTCTGCAGAGTGTGGGTCCTTGGACAGGACTCCTATATTAAATATCCTGCATCTTAATGAATTTCCCTCCTGGATGGAAGGTTTTATCTCAGAGGAAATTGCGATGTAACATGTATCTGTTTTGGCTACTCTCTAAACTAGTTTATGGCTGTCAAGATCTGTGCATGAAAACCCCTCTGAAGGTTTGTGTGTTCAAGGCATGGTCCCCAGCCATTGGACTCAGTGGCGGACAGGTGAATGGATAGTGAGGATACTAACTTAATCAACGGATTCATTCACTGATGAGTGGATGATTAGCTAATGTTAAGAAGCATGGCCTGGAAGGAGGAAGTAGGGGGTGTGCCTGTTTCTCTCTTCCTCCTTACCACTCTGTGCCCCATGCCCCCCAAACTTGGCTACTTTATGGTAGGAACTTTGTTCCACCGAATGGTTCTGCTGTTATAGTACCTTACCAGGGACCCATAGCAATGGAGCCAGCTAGCCATGGACTGAACCCTCTGAAACCATGAGCCAATTATTGAACCAATGATTGAACTTAAAATGAGGAAGACACAACCCCTCTTTACACAGAACTTACAGGGGAGACAGATTTGTGGCATGTATCCAAGGGTTGGTCTTGTGGGGTAACAGAGGAATAGAGAGGTGATTGGTTTATTCTAGCTGACAATAGTTGAGTCCAGAGCCTGCAAGCTCAGTGGGCAGATCTGAAGGAGTCATGACCAGAGAGTGTGCTATAAGCCAGGAGGCCTGGGCTTCTAATCACACACCCAGCAAGAGTGAGCTCCGGAATGCTCTGGAAAGTGTCATTGCTATGTGAGGCTAAGCTGGCTTTTGCAGAGTTCCTACTGTGTGCCTGGCAGTGCAAACTTTGGGAGCTCCAGGCCAGCCCTCCCTTGTGCCTGCACTGTTAGTCTCTTTAACGGTCTCCTGACAGCCAGGCCTGAAGATGCAGCTGAACCTGGCCAGCAGGGGAGGGAAGCTGGCCTTGCCACCAGCGGCACCATATGCCCACGCCTCGGTGTATTCCAGTCATGTCCCTGGGCTGCCCAGCTGTCAGAGCTATAATTACCCATCGGCCGCGGCAAGTATGTGGTTGTGGGGACCCTCCGGTCTCCTTAGAACTTTACTACTGTTGTTATGGCTTATCAGGACACAGCCCACCTTCTGCTGTTCTCTTGAAAACGGCTGTAATTCCCATCCATCATGGGGGCAAGCCAGCTGCTGCAGAGGCAGCTGTCAGGAGGGGGCTCTGTGCGTGCCCCACACAGCCCCACACTCTGGCCCTGACCTTGAGGAGGTGACAGCTCCAAGTCAAGGGTCTGTGTTGGGGTGACACTTGAACCAGCTCTTCTTCCTGGACCAGGGGTGACTGCTTTCTGTTTATACTGTGGCCCTGACCTGCTTGTCTTTTGCCTGGTATTTACTCTGGATCATGAACTTCCCAAGGGAAGGTGCAGTGCATGACAAAGCCTGCTGCTATGAAAAGCTTTGTGTTTGATTTTAAAATGTTCTTTGTCCCAATGTGAATGAGAGACATAGTGAAAACTGTAATAGAAATAGGTGATCTTCATAGGATACACCTTAAAACATAGTGAATAGCTAATATAGATCAACATGAGGTCAATATCGGATTTCTATTTGGCAGGTAAGGAACCCCATCCAAAGAAGTCAGGTACCTTATTTAATGTTACAAAGTAACTAGTGGGGGGGCAGGGATGCATGCTGGGATCTCAAACTAGTAAAGTCTTCTTTTAGATCCTTCACATTTGCCTCATTTCAGGAAATTTTGAAAATGGAAAAGCAGAAAAAAAAATCGCCAAGAATTTCACTTTCCAAATACAACTCATTACGATCTTGATCTATTTCTATCCACGGCCTTCCTAGTCCCTCTCTTTTTCCATAATCATGATTAACTCATGCAATCAATTTTGCCTTGTGCTTTGAAAATGAATATTTTCACACACACAGTTTCCGTATTGTGGGGCTTATTGCCCTTTACTCCCCTTTCATTACTAATTGGGTTGTAGCCAAGTTTTCCCTGGAGAAACTAACAAGAGACATTGTAGAGTGTGTGTGTCTGTGTGTGTGTGTGCGTGCACACACACAAGAGAGAGAGAATAATTAGTTCTTCCACTGAAGTTCATACATGCAGCATTGAATCTACTCTTGAAGCAATCCTACGGAGTGAGGAACCCTCCCATCCTGAAGATAAAGAAGAAAAGAATTAGTTTAATAAACCACCCCGGGTCATACTGCTGATCAGAAACAACACCAGAATGCAAGCCGATACCATTTTGACAAAGTTCATGCTTTTGGCCCTTAGTTTATGCTTTGACTATAAAGATTTTTCCCATACCATGTTTTATTTATTTAAATATTTTATTATTTTAATTTTATGCATATGAGTGTATTGCCTGCATGTATGTAAGTGCACCTGTGTCATGCAATGCCTGCAGAGATCAATAGAGGGCATTGGATTCCCTGGAACTGGAGTTGCCATTGGTTATTAGCTGCCATGTGAGTGCTGGGAATTGAACCTGGGTCCTCTGCAAGAGCAGCCAGTGCTCTTAACGACTGAGCCAACTCTCTCCAGTACCTCGCGTTTTATTTTTAATTTGGGGGATCTACTTCCCTAGGGTGGATTTGTAGACCAGAGGGCTTAATAATCTTAAGATGGCTTGGAGGAATGTAGAATACACTCCATTCCTGTTGAATTTACTCCCTGGTAGCACCAAATCTGATCACTACATCAGTGGGTAGGGCTGCAGTGCGCCCCTGGGTTCTTACTGGCGTGTGATAACGCAAGTTCTTTTTTGCGCATGCTCTGTGCCCATCCTGTCTCAGACAGGTCTCAGTACTGGGACCACGGATTGAGCAGTGCCATCTGGAACACCCTGTGGTCACTTACAGATTGAAAGGAAGCTCTGGGTGTCTCCAAGTAGCATTCAAGTGCTGTAGTTCAGAAGCCAAATAACACTTCTTTCCAGAACTTACTGGCTGAGAAGAGTCACGTGGCCACCCCCCCCCCTACTCAGAGACAGGAAGTGGAAGCTTTCCTATGCCCTTAGGGTAGAAAGAACTAGTAGTCTCTGTTGGAGACCCCAGTTGCAAACACAATGGTAGAAGTTGCGCATTTAATAGCTGAAAAAGGTTACAGGGTGTTGCTTTCTTTGATATTTTTTTTGGCTGCCTCTAAGTCCTCTTTTGTAACTTGTTTGTCCTGTTCTTAGGCCCTTATCTGACATGTTAATGCTTTTCACAAATGGCTTCCTGATGTGTCCCCAAAGGAGTCGTCAATGAGTGAAAACACATGGTGTCTCAAAACCCAATTGCCCTGATGTATTTTTAAACCTATATATGTAAATTGCCTTCCTATTTCCTCTATTTCCCCAGAGAAGTGACCCAGAATTTCTATTAACATCAGGGTGAGCTAATGCAGTTAACTGCTGTTGTCTGCATGGATTTCCTGAACATCGAAAGGGTTTTGACATCTGCACATCAAAATTCTAGTTCCTCAGGCTTTTTTCTGCCTCTCTGGCCCCACACATCTGGTCACAGCCATGTTGGTTTAAACTCCACCTTTTCCTTTTATTTCCACTTCTTCCATCGAAGTTCTAATCAGACCCAACCTTGCTTAGCTTCTGAGATCAGAGAGGATCAGGTGGGTTCAGGGTGTTATGGCTCCCATAGGTCGGTTCCCACTTCTCTGTTTCCAGATTGTGGGGAGGGTGTAGGGGACGGCTGAACATGTGAAATAATTGCTCAATCTCTATTACATGGTTTATTTGTTTCTTTTCTGTTGCTGTGATAAAACTCCATGACCAAGGCAACTTATAAAAGTTTGGCTCAAGATTCCAGAGGGAAAAAAGACCATCATGGTGGGAGAAAGGTGTGTCAGGAGGCCGCAGCAGCAGGAAGCTGAGAGTTCACACCTCCAAACACACACAAGACACAGAGAGAGAACAACTGAAGTAGACCAGGCTGTGAACTCCCAAAGCCCTCCCCCAGTGACATACTCCCTCCAGCAAGGCCACACCTCCTCAAGGTTCCATAAACTTCCCCAAATAGCACCAGTGATGGCCACATGTTCAAATACTTGGAACCTATGGGTGCAATTCTCATTCAAACCACCACACATGCTGTATCAGTTACTTTCCTGTGACTGATAAGATACCTGATAAAAACAATCTGTGGGATGAAGGATTTCCTTTGGCTCACAGCTACAGAAGGTTTCAGTCCATCACAGCAGGGAGCAGCTCACCTCATGGCGCTGGGAGTGTGCAGAAGAGCTGTTCACATCAAGGTGGCCCAAAAAACCGATTATGGGATCAGAACCAGGGATGGGCTATAACCTCTAAGGTCCGTTCCTGGTCACTCCTGCCTCCTAGGCTAACCTCTTAAAGGTACCATGGCCTCAGAAAATACCAGAAGCAGCAGTGAGCTAAGTATTCTAAACAGGAGCTTGTGGGGACATTTCATATGTAAACCACAGCAGAAGGACTATGAGGAAAGAGCCTTCTGACCATTTGCTTCCTTCCATCCTGGCCCTCCACAGTGGATTGCTTGCCCGGTGGGCCATTTACCGTGTGCAGACACAACAGCATTTTAGGTGGACCACAGAATATTTACATCCATTATTAATTATAGTTATAAATACACTTTAATAGTGTGCTTATACACTATTTTTGCATACTAATAATTTTATAGTTATAAATAAACTTTCATGTGAACTGGAAAAGTGTTTAACTGGCATATTAAACTTGTGCATTGGTGAAATATCACTACCCAAGATGTAAATACTAGCAAAAGTGAGTATATATGTGTTTATAAGAACTGTACAATGGATAAAATAAGAGGGTATGCTTGTCTTTGTGGTGAGCCTATTCAGTCTGTGTGGTGGTTCGAATGTCCCCACAGGCTCCAAGTATTTGGACATTTTTGTCCCCATTTGGTGGCTTTAAGAGTTGTGACCATGCCAGAGGAAGCACGGGCCAGATTTCCAGTCACTTTCTGTTTCCCATGCCTGCTTAAAGATGTGAGCACTCAGCTTTCTGCTCTGGCCACCTCCTGCCACCACACCTCCCTGCCATGATGGACTCTGATTCCTCTAGAACCATAAGCTCAAATAAACTTTTCCTTCTATAAGTTCCCCTGGTCACAGTGTTTTATCACAGCAACTGAAAGGAAATTAATACAATCTATCTCCTCTGAAATATGCAGAGAAGCTTCTTTTAGCTTCTTTTTTTAAAAGAAATATTTTATTTACTGTTATTTTTTATTTTTATTTTTGGTCTTTTGGAGACAGGGTCTCCTTGTAGCCCCAGCTGGTCTGGAACTCGCTGTGTAGACCAGGGTGGCCTCAAACTCATAGAGATCCACCTGTCTCTGCCTCCCAAGTGCTGAGATTAAAGGCAAGTGCCCCACACCTGGCTTTATTTATTATTTTTACTTTATGTATATGACTGTATTGCTTGCATGTATGCAAGTGCAGTGGTGTTGTACAATGCCCTTGGAGTCAGAAGAGGACACTGAATTTCCCTAGAACTAGAGTTACAGATGGTTGTTAGCTGCCGAGTGGGTGCTGGGAATTGAACCCGGGTCCTTTGCAAGCAGCTGGTGCTCTTAACCGCTGAGCCATCTCTCGAGCCCCCAGAGAAACTTCTTTTTTGCAATACATGGTGTTCAAAACAGAAACCCTAACCAGTCAGTGTGCAGACAACAAGCAGCCATGGCACGATCAGCTCTAAATGGGGCATCTGTATCATATCCCCACCCCTCAAGGCTCAGGGATCATTGTGGAAAAGGGGGCAGAAAGACTGTAAAAACCAGAGATAGTGGCTGCCTGCAGTGAAATAGTATTTGCCAGGTATGACAATGTCATTGCCCATGGGAACTCCCGGTGGCTGTGACAGCATACACAAGACCTGCACAAGATCAAGCCAGACAAAAATCCCAGCACGGTTGGGAGAGGTGGTCATGACATGCCACATCTGACTGATGAGTTACTGGCAACTCGTGACTCCTTGGGAACAGAGAGTCACTTTTCTTCAGGGGCATGGCCCCTGAAAGGCTACCCATGTTCCAACAGATGGTCCTACACCCATACACACATAGGTAGCACTAAGTGAACTCAGTGGGTTAAAAAAAAAGAAGCACAGAAAGTTGGGAGTAAGTAGTTGGGGGGAGAAGAGAGAGGTTGGAGGGGAGGGACTGGAGAGTGGATTTGACCAAAACACCTTCTATCCAATCCTCATAAGTCTTGTCCCTTCCTGGGGATGCCCACTGTACACTCAACTCCATATCGGAGTTTTGCCTTCCCAGCAAACCAAACTCTCCAGATGTTGAGTCTAAGCATATTAGGCAAGGTCCTGGAATCATTGTGGTTTGTATGTTTTGTTTCTGATTCTGCAGGAGATTTTGATACTGGCCAGACTTGGGAATGATCCTCACTGTCACCTGCTGCCTGGAATTCAAGAGCAAGGCCCATGGCAAGCTCCTTACTGCGTGTTAGATGCTGTGAGAATGATGCTGAAGAGAGATGTGCCTTCAGGTGTAAGCAAAGGCCAGGTGATAAGCACATCGAAAGCTGGGTTCTCAGGGACACAAGGGGGGAACCAGCTGAGGAGAGGAAGTATGTTGAAAGGAGACTGATCACTGGAAAACCATGGAAGCCATGGAAGCATCTCAAATTCCACCTCGGAACGATTAGCACCTTGTCTTGTTTGCCTACAGCTGGGGAAGGAAAGTAGGGTATATACAGGACTGACTTAAGAACTTCAATCTAGGGGTGTGGCTCAGTGGTAGAGCACTTACTTAGAATCCACCTAAGTGAGGGTCTAGGGGCATGGTTCAGTGGCAGAGCACCAGAGCAGTCGAGCTTAGGGGCCTCAGTGGTAGAGCACCTGCCTAGAATCTCCCAGTGAAGGGTTGGGAGTGTGGCTCAGTGGTAGGGCCCCTGCCTAGAATCCCCCAGTGAGGGGCTGGAGGCGAGGCTCAGTGGTAGAGCACCTGCTTAGAATCCCCCAGTGAAGGGTTGGGAGTGTGGCTCAGTGGTAGAGCACCTGCCTAGAATCCCCCAGTGAGGGGCTGGAGGCGAGGCTCAGTGGTAGAGCACCTGCTTAGAATCCCCCAGTGAAGGGTTGGGAGTGTGGCTCAGTGGTAGAGCACCTGCCTAGAATCCCCCAGTGAGGGGCTGGGGAGTGGCTCAGTGGTAGAGCACCTGCCTAGAATCCCCCAGTGAGGGGCTGGGGGAGAGGCTCAGTGGTAGAGCATCTGCCTAGCATTTACAAGGCCCAGTACTTTATCCTCAGCACCGTAAGCATTTTTGTTCTACTGTGGATTGTCAGACCCTGCTTCTTTACTGTCCTGGACCTCTTTGGTTTTTCAGAACCCAAACTTGGCCACAGGAGGAATTTGGGGAAAGTATCACACTGATGTCACTCAGAAGAGATGAACATGCATTAGAAGTTTGTGTGTCTAGTAGAGATTCCATTCTGGAGACTCAGGATTAAGGATGTTGTCAGCCCAAATTATAACAGCAGCCACGCCTTAAAAGGAGACTCTGGGTGTGCTGATTAAAGCCAAGGGGAAATGGTATGAGCTTCTGGGCAGGATGAGGCTGGGTCCCTGGAGGCAGGATGGTAGACGAGGAAAGCAGGAGTGAGGCGAGGAGAGGGCCTTCCACAAGGACATCAAGCCGGCCTTGGCAGTGACGGATGCTGACAGTTACAATCTGACCAGATGAAAATGAAGTCCCATCTTTTATGGACTGGCCAGGGCTGGAGATCTTGCTGGCTGTTACCATGGTCTATACCTTGCTGTATGCAATTTTGTTCTCAGCACCTGGTAAGGAGTAGACCTTACAATGGGCCAGCTGTGCTGTGCCTGGGTTATATTTATGCATATCTGGAAGGTTGTGAGCTGGAATAATTGATTGCATTCTGCAAGGCAGCACTGCACTGTGACTTGTGAGAAATTCACACAAGACCATGTCCACTCAGCTTGACTGAGCATTCCCCCACCTTAGGAGAATCTGCTCTTTTAATTAGCAGTGTGTGAGAATACATCTGGTGTAGAGATGCAGTTAATAAAGAACTGGTTCAGACTATTGGGTGAGACTCCTATAAGGGGCTTAAAATATGGACCGTCTCTACTAAAGACCTTCTCAAATCTGGGCTGTGTGAAGCCGAGGATGGGACTGTGCTCACAATGTGTGGTGACGCATAAATATAAGCCTTAAATAACTGTGAATACCTTGTTTCCTAAAAGATTAGTGGCTCTTCCCTGTGTGATAAATTGTGTGAATTACAGTGCGGACCTGTCTTCTCACTGTATTATCCTACAGTCCTTTAAATAATCGAGTCCAAATTACACTCAGCAAGCCGTAGGCAATGCCTGGGCAAGCTTTAGACAGAAGACTGTGACTTGGGTTCATCTTTCTCATCTCTCTGCCTCTATCACCATCTGGGATCATCTTCTGTCGCTCTTGCTTCCTCCTTCCCCCATTTCCTTCTAAATCTGACTTGTCTATCCATATATCTATGAGATAATGATTTTTTAAACTTTATTTTACTTTTGAGGGTTTCATATGTGAATATTGTATTTGAATTGTTTCACCTCTCTCTATCCCTCTCCAACTCCTCCCATGAAAGAGAGAGAGAGAGAGAGAGAGAGAGAGAGAGAGAGAGAGAGAGAGAGAATGCACTGAGTCTATTTAGTGGTGCTTATGTGTACCTCTGTTTAAGGCTAACCTTTTGGGGTTTTATAACCTCTCAGGGAGCTAGTCCCTGGAGAAAACTGAGTCTCCCTCCCTCAGCACCCATTGACTGCCTTGGCATGTCAACTGGTTTTCTCATGCAGATCTTGTTAGACTGTTATACTGGGGAGATTTCATCGTGCGGCTTCCCTATCATGAATAGGGTACGTTAACTAGCAGCAGGTGTCCTGTCTCTCTGCCTCTTACATTCTTTCTGCCTCCTCTTCCATGATGTCCCCTAAGCCTTAAAATGGTTAACTTCTCTGGTTGTATGAGATCTTCGGGTTGACATTCTAAACCTTGTACTTCTAACATAAGTCATTAACTTCTAACACTCTTGACGGGGATGGCGATGTAGCTAGACTGTACCCATTATGGAGGTGAGTTTATTGAGGCACGCAGAGGTGAAGATTCTGGCCCAGGGTCATATCACACAGCTACTGAGGAGGTGGAACTTGGCCTTGTTGTGGGCCATGTTTCTGACCTGCTAGTGTTTAGGTAGTAGTTGGATGGGTGGGGGGTGCTTAAAGATGGGGTGCTGCTGCACGTTTCTTACTGTCCCTCTAATATACTGCCTGGGATAGGGAATGAAAGAGTTGCTTCAGGGATGAATTGAAATATCCAGACTCCTTGGGCTTGGTGTCAGGGCAAAGGAAATGGCAGGCTGGTCATAGAGAGAAGAGGCATCACTATGTAGCCAGCTCTGACTACCACCCTTTGGGAGTGTTGCAGGGTCCTCCCAGCTATGCCTTTTGGGCAATTAACTGAGTTTTAGGTGGGGGCTTCAGTGATAGAACCAAAGTAGACCTGGCTGCTTGGTGACCTGGATGTAACCAGACCTGGCGAGCCAGTCTTCCTCTGAAAGAGATAGTTCACTGGGCTTTTAATGTTGTGGCTCCAGTCTGCCATGGAACACCCTTTCCCCAACAGAGCCTAATCTAAAGAGGAAGAGCATCCCTCTCCTCCTCTTTCCCGTCCCCTCTGCCTCTCCTTTCATCCTCCCTCTTCACTTTTGCTTTTTTCTTTTAGTTCTCCTCCTCTCTTACCCCTTCTTCCCTCCTCCCCCCTTTCTGCCTCCCCTCCCCTTTCCTCCCCTTAAGAGATAGTTCACTGGGCTTTTAATGTTGTGGCTCCAGTCTGCCATGGAACACCCTTTCCCCAACAGAGCCTAATCTAAAGAGGAAGAGCATCCCTCTCCTCCTCTTTCCCGTCCCCTCTGCCTCTCCTTTCATCCTCCCTCTTCACTTTTGCTTTTTTCTTTTAGTTCTCCTCCTCTCTTACCCCTTC
>NW_008330062.1:685012-700524 GCF_000622305.1 Nannospalax galili
GCTAGGATCTCCATATAATACATCTTAATCATATTGAGATACCCTCCCTGATCCTTCCCTTCCCTCCCATAGTCTGCCCACAGGATTTCATGCCTTTTGTCATACATATTAAAGCCTATTGAGTCAAGTTTACATACCCAGATGTCTCTCGGTGTGAGTTCATCCACTGGAGCCTGTTCAGCGGGTCTAGTGTCATTCCCTTAATGAAGATGAGCTCTCCCGAGCCCAGGAGTAATCAGCTGCCAATAGTTCCTCACCAAAGTTGTGGTCTCCTGCCTATTTCCCAAGTTCTATACTGATTTTTGTCTGATTGAGTTTGCATGGGTCTTGTGTATGCTGTCCCCATTGCTGTAAGTTCATGTGAACAAGGTCCCAGGAGCCTGTAAGACTTTGTTTCTTAATGGTCATGCACCTCCTCCCCTGGCTCTTACAATCTGCCACTCCCTCTTCCTCAATAGCTCCTGAGCCCTGGGTGAATGACGTTTAATATAAGAGTCCTTCTCAAGGACCCACACTCTTCAGACTCTTATTCTATTTTGGTCAGCTGTGACCATGTATTCATGGACCTCTGTTTCATGAGGGAGCTTCATGGATGAGAGTTGAGAGATGTGGTTCCACTATATTCCATGAGCTTAGGTGTAGAGGTTCCACTGTAGATGTGTCGCTTAGGACTGGGTATCTCACAGACACTTATTCTCTGTGTGTGACCAGTTGTGGAATTCTGTCATAGTGCTATCTGTTGCAAGAGAAGCTTCTTTGATGAGTGGTGACTGGCATACTTATCTGTAATTATAAGGATCCATATCTAGCATATAGTAAGAAATTATATTTGTCTAAGGATGTGATAGCATTATTAGGCCTTAAAGCTGGGGTTGACCATTGATTGATTTTTCTCCCTTACCAGCTTACATAGTGTCCTCCAAAACTATGAGAGCTGGTCTTCAAGGAAGAGGCTTCCAGGTCAGTTCCAGCTCCATTGCTCCACGTCCTGTGTGGGAAGTATGTTCTGTCTTCATCAGTTTAGAAAGCCTATCCACTGTATTTCTGTAAAACAATTTGTTTATCTACTTCCTGGTTGATGAAACTGGATTATTTCCAGTTTTTGGATATTATGGGACTAATGCTACTGTGAACATTTGTGTGCAAATCTTTTTGTAAATAAAACTTTGCTATCCTCCTCCTCTCCCTCTTCCTCTTCATCTTCCCCTTCCTCCTCCTCCTTCCTTCACTGGGGATAAATTTTCAGGGCCATGCACCAAGTGTTTATTTAGCTTTATAATAGTTTTCCTAAGCGGTTGTTCCATTTGACACTCCACCAGCAGCATAGAGGCCCTCTGCTCTATAGTCTTGTCTGCATTTATGACTATCTTTTCAGTTTTATTTATTATATTTCCCTGATGACCAATGGTCCTGGACATTTTTCTTGCCCATAATATTTGTGTTCCCCCCCCCTCTCCCCCCCCATTCAAGCTTGAGTTGGTTTGGTTTCCTTCCTTCCTCCCTCCCTCCTTCCCTCCCTCCCTCCCTCCCTCCTTCCTTCCGACTCATTATATATTACAGAATCGGGTCCTTTGTTAGATACACAGGTATGCATATTTTCTCTTAGATACTGTCTTGCTTTTTACTTTTCTTAATATTTGTGTGTGTGTGTGTGTGTGTGTGTGTGTGTGTGTGTGTGTATGTTGGGGGAACACTGCTTTCTGGCTTCGTAAGCACCATTCCTGTGGGATAAAAGTTGATAACTTCAGGAGCTGGCTGGAATTCCTAGGGTGGTTTGTATTAGAATTAGTTAAGTTGACTCAAAACGGACTTGGGCCAGCATTGGCAGGTGGTGATTTGTCAGAACAGAGACGACAGACCTCATTGAATCTTAAATATTCTCAAGAACATAGGGAATAGAATTTTCCAGCTTAGCCAGAGTCCAGTTACTCCCAGGCTAGTGAGATATACCTAGTAAAGAGCCTCAGTGGGGTCTCCTCTCTCCTCAAGATATGAGTCCTGGGGGCTGGGGGCTTTCCCAAACACTCTCTAAAATTTGAGGGCTCAGTGCTTTGCTGGTATTTTACTAAATCCTCTTAATAGCAAAAGGAGCTTTCACAGAACAAGTGGAGTAAGTTGCCCAGAATTCCACATAGTAGGGAGCACGGGGACCTGGGGCAGGGTCCCTGGCTGCTTTGGTCTGGGGCTCAGATCTCTCTACCACTCTGCACTACCTTCCCACATCCACATTCTAGGCACCATGTCTGCTCCATGCAGCTGACCTCAGCAATGAGATCCCTCTGCCTGTGATTACCATGGCACCGTGTGTATACAAACAGTTGCCATGATGCCCTCCCCTCATCCTCTCCCCCTGCTCAGTGCTCTTGGCTTTTCTGGTTGCCTTCCTTTCTGGGCTTTTTATTACTCTCACCGCTGTGTTCTGATCCAGCTCTGCTTTCTCAGAGGAGATGCCTAGTGTTGAACACAGTGTACCAGTGTGTGTGTCAGAGTTCTATCACTGTGACCAAAATACAAGCCATAAACAATTTAAGGGAAGAGTTTGTTTTGGCTCACAGTTTCAGCAGTCTCAGCCCACGGTCACTTGGCTTCTTCATTCATGGGGCAGAGCATGATGATGGCTGTAGTTTTGGGGGGAGAAGTTTCTTTACTCTGTGGCAGACAGGAAATTAAAAAATGACACAGGAACGGACCAGGGACAAGATACCCCCAAGACCCACTTCCTCCAGCAAAGTCCCACCTCCTAAAGTTTCCAGAACTTGTCAAAATAATGCCGTGAGCTTGGGTCCAAGAAGTCTGTGGTGTGAAGTGATAACAAAACCATAGCAGTCAGAATATGCTGTCTCTATATAGTTATTGTCTTCCCAGAGTGATACTATGGCCTCACACTGCAGGACTGCGGTGAAGCCAGGACCACACTCACTTTCCTAACTGGTGACTGAGTCAGTTTCTGTACTTCTTGGCACTACAGAGGCCAGTGGCATCAGGCTGAGCAGTGGGCATAACTGAGATGTCCTGTTTCTACCCTGCCCCCATCCCAGCATCTATTTTAGTGGCTCACTCTGATGATAACGATTGAGAACACTATCAGATTGTAGATAAATTATGTAACTTTCTCAAATATGATACAAAAAAATTGAGTGAGGTGACTTGTTTAGGACAGGGTGATCAGAGAAGTGATACAGGAGTGTGACTCAAAGCTGGAGAATTCCCAGGATGGGAATGGAGCATGCCCAGTACAAGGCGCCCCATTTGTGACATGGTAAGTTAGAAATGTTCATCAACTACAGGAGCTGGATGCAGTGCAGGTCTGGGATGGAGATTTCATGGTGGGAGACACTAGCACAGGACTGGTATTTGGTACCCTAGGATGGGATGAGATCTCAGGTGAGTGTGAAAAGAGGAGGAACAGAACCTTGGACGCTTTCCTGCTTCATTTTTTGAATGGACAAGGAACGAGAGGAGAGAGAAAAGAGCAGTGGAGAAACAGGAGGAGAGGTGAAAGTCGGTATTCACAGCCACACACACACACACACACACACACACACACACACACACACACACACAATATCCAGAAAGAGTGTGCTAGCCTGGGCCACCTGCCATCTTATCTTTAAGCAGAGGGTGGGGCCCCAGCTTTCCTAAGGTTTTCCTTGATCTGCTCCTGGATCTACACCTCCATCCTCACACCTTCTGCAGGTATGTGCTGCAACTCTTGCCCAGTGCTTCCTGAGAAACGCAGGGAGGATTCCAGACAGGTCATTTTCAGCCTCAGAGGGAGAAGCAGCCAACTGTCGATCCCAAGGTGGACCGTTGCTGTGAGTAGAAGGCTTAGTAGCTGTCCCTCCTTCTCCCGTCGGTAGCTGTGCTCCAGGTCTCAGCACGGCCCTCTTTACCGTTTCTTTCCCAAATTCCCACGTTGACTAAAAGCTTTCTTGGCCAAAGCCACACTTCTGATTCCTTTGATTTGAAATTCCCCTTAGCTTCTTCACACAGGTTGCTGAGAATTCGTTATCTGTAAACTCTGCCTGCTGTCTTCATGAACAGGGCAGGAGAGGCTTATATGCAAGTGGAAGAGAACACTGAACAGAAAGTGCCACACCCAGCATTACAAGGACATCACGGAAAGCCCCAGAGCCTGAGTCACGGGATGACAGAGACGGTCATGTAATAACAAGGTAACCGGCTACCCCTCCCTCCATAGGCACTAAGTACCACACCAGACCCACAGACTACGACTTCCCCATTGACATCTGCTCCACATACAAATCCTGACTGTCCGGACTTGGGAACAAGTGCTTTAACCTTGAAAGATTAAAATATTTTTACGCAATCGGTAAATTCTCTTATTAAATGTTTCAGCAGCTAAATTAAATGATAAGAATAACCAGTATTTTGAAGTTCTGAACATCTTATAATTAGACCAGCCTTTAAAAAAATATTCCAAGTTAAAGCACATTAGAATGTATTCTACAACACAGAGACAGCCTGACAAAGAAACATTATTCTTAGATTTACAATTAATTACCCTTATGTCTATACCTTGCATTCAATTTGCATATCTTAAAAGTGCTGTAAATTCCACAGGACTTCTTGTTATTTAAGATCGTTCCGCTTAGCAAAAGTTTCTTCTGTGATAACTTTCTCTTGACTATGGAGTTGGGAGGTCAGTAAATCTGGCTCCGCTCTGCTCCCCAATGTTGTAATTTTTCTTTGTGTGTGTGTTTTTCATTATTTGCCTCCTTGTTCCTTCTGCCCTCTCATTTATTATTCCCCAAAGAACCAACAGATAGAGAAGCCGGCTGGAAGACTAAGTGAGTGGTCAGACTCCGAGATGGTATCTTTTCCCCACTGTGCGTTGGTACTGGGTGTCTGATGTGTTCTATGCATCTTTCTAGTGCCAAGCTCATTAAACAAACACGGCTTGATGTATAGCTCTCAAGAAGCGAAATTCCCTGCAGCAGGTCTGTTCTCGCCCAACTGGTGATGGGTGTCCTGCCTCTTTACGTATGCCCTCTCTCTTTCTGAATCCCTCACTTGCCAGGTCAGCTGCTTTATTACAATTTCTTCTTGTGGTTGTGGGTTAGTCATTGGTCATTTCACAACCTTCCATTTGAGTGACTTTTTAAGCCCACTGGGAATGTTCTGCTTTAAAAAGACCACAGTGGGTTCCCCAAATTATTCACAAGAAGCTGTCAGCACCCCATGTAAATTGGTATATAATATACGTATATAACATATATATGTTATGAAATGGGGTGAGGGGCTGGAGAGATGGCTTAGTAGTTAGGAGCAATGACTGCTCTTGCAGAGGAACTGGATTCCATTCCCAGCACCTACATGGTAGCTAACCACCATCTGTAATTCCAATTCCAGGAGATCCAACACCTTCCTCTGACCTCTGAGGGCATTGCATGACACACGTGCACCTACCTACTGGCAAGCAATCCACTCATACACATAAAATAAAAATAGCAAAACGTTTTTAAAAGAACGGGGTGAGATATGTTTACCTTGAAAAGCCTCACATGCATGGACTTTGATTTTGAATCCATATCCACACATCTCAAGGACACATTAGAATGCTTTTGGATGCAAGTTGGATTTCAGAAGTGACTTTGTTTAAAGATGCTCTGTGAGGGAGTCCCTTTGGGAGGTATGTGAGCTTCCTCAAAGCGCGTGGTTATGCTATGCTTCTGCAGAGTTGTTTAGTGAGACAGTTTTGCTGTGTAGCCCAGGTTGGCCTGGAACTCGTGATTCTCTTTCTTCATCTTCTGAATGCAGGGATGACAGGTATGTGCCACCACCCCTGGATGGTTTTCATTTTTATTTATTTATTTACTTCTTTAGAATTTTAAGTAATACTTGGAGTCCACTACAAATCAAATAAAGGATTTAACATGAATGTTTTAACAAAAACAAACCAAAAAAAAAAAAAAAAGATGACTAGAATTGGTGTGTTTTTCAAGGTAATTTCTTTGTAATCATTAACTGAGCCTCAGCTAATGCTCCACTTTGGAACAGAGTAATTGTATTGGGTGACTAGGTGATGCAGACAGGGTAGGTTTTTTTCTTATTTAAGAGGTGTTTGGTCTTTAAAAGCACAACCTGGTGTATTAGACTGCATTTCTTGTGCATTTGGAGAAATGAGGAAGGAAGAAAGCCTCTTCTTTTCCTTTAATTTTATTTTAAGCACAACCAGGTAATTTCCTGGGACCTCCTCTCCCCACTTATTAATTGGCAGTTTATTAAAGCAATTTTTAAAAAGTGGATGCCATTGCCATTTCTCCATTACAGTCTCCAGAATCAGGTGTTAAAAAGGATGTTGTGGAGGAAGGCAAGTAGCTGCCAGGAAGGGTTGTCCTGGCTCGAGTATGCCAGGCACTAGGACTGGAAGGTGAAACGGCCTGTCCCCCAGCCCTCCAAACCGTGACGTTAGCTGACCAGCAGGAGCGTGCCTCCCCAGGGTCTCATTTCACCTCTCCTTCCCTCTGTCTTCTAGGCTGTCTTTTTTCCTCCTTCTGGGAGGTGGTTGAATGGAAGACTTTACTTTTTAATTTTTACCAATTTATTCATTTCTGACAGCACCATTCTTTGTGACAATTCAATAGGTATGTGAGTCTCTGTGACTTTAGAAAACCCATTTACCCTGGCTTTTCATGGGCTAATAGGAGCGTGTATGTAAACGGCTCTCCCCTCGTTGATTATAATATCATATTTCTATTAAAACCATTTCTAAAAGCCTTCCAGAAATTTAAATGACACATGCATAAAAAATCGAAAGCTACATCTCACGTGAGCCGTCTTGGAACACCTTGGCCAAAAGAACCCAAGTAGCAAGAGTTTCCCGAGTCTGATGTTCTATATACATCTGTTAAATTACTCTGAGATCTCATTAAATAAAGCTAATGTACTTGTAAAACAGTAGGGAGAGACAGTTTATCATTGTAACTGTTAGAGAGAGCCATTCGGGTAGGGAGGGTGCCAAGAAACTAGGTATACGCTGGTCAGTGTGGATGTTTCAAAGTCGTAAATCTTAGCTCCTTCCCGCCTAGTTATTGTGTATTTCTTTACAGGAGAGATTGATTGTAGTAGCTGAAGATGAATTCCCTCATAGTCCCTTTCTTCTTCTTTCTTTCTACTTTTTATTTTTTATATTCCTGGTGCTTCATGAAGGTGATAATACTTTTTCTGCCTCCCCACCCCCCGAAATCATTTGTTTCAGATTAAAAACAAGAAATGGCACAAAGACACACAGAGGGGTTGGTCTCTGTGGCTGCGCCAACACGTTTGGACATGAAGATGTACCATGTCCTACGTATGGGGAGGGTAGTGCGGCCCCTCAGGGTTTATAACAAGCTCACCTGAAGGAGACATGGGGTGCTGACTGCTTCAGATACCTGGAGAGACACTGTCATTTCCTCCCGGCGGAGCCTGCAAACAGATGGCAAAGGGGGTTTCATTTGAAAACATGGAAACACAGTGTAAGCTTGAAACCATGACAATTGCAGTTTTATTGTCTCCACTCACAGAAATGTGTGTGAGGCTCATCTTGTGGCCCGAATGGGGAGAAAAGGTACTTTTCATGAATATATATATAGATGCTGAATTTATAAGGATCAATATAGTCACCAAATGTTGTACAACATGTCAGGATATCATAAAACGCAGGCAGTTCTACATAAAATACCAGCTTAATCTTGGAGGTTTTAAAGCCTCATTAAAATGTGGATAAAGTCCATATATGGAAAGGCAGCCTTCAAAAGGTTGAAGTTATATATCTGCAGGGCGAGAATGGGAGCCACTACTTCTGAATGTCAGTGGTCTTGTGGGTTGTAGCTGGTGGTGGTCAGAGGCACAGACTGTACACTCCCCTCATTTGGGGGGCACATCAATGTGGGGTTGGGGGACCAGTGTTGTCCTGTGAGCCGGGATTCCCTAGCTTTTCCTTCCAGGACTGTAGATTTAGAGACTGCAGTATGACTGGGCCACATGGTGCTGTGATTGGCAGGCTGGCACATTTGTGGATTCCAGTCTTTTAAGTTGCAGGTTGGCATCTCTGTCACATGCTGTTGGCAGCAGGAGTTTCCTTCCAGGCTTGGGCGGATGAGATAGGGAGACAGAAATTCTCTGTGATCATCTTAGGGGTAAAGGCTTCTCACTAAGTGGCATCCTCCGCGTCTTGGCCCCCGAGGCGAAGGTGTGCACTAGAAACTGTCCACTCAAAGACAGCAAGGCCCTAGCTTTCTGTCCTGTTTCTTCCATCCACGCTGTTTCCCCTACACAGTTCTTTCCGGAATGGGGTTGGCGGGGGCAGCCTGTCACCGTGGTACGAAGCCCCTGCCTGAGCCCCTGTGGGAGGTTTGGGTGGTTGGGGTGACTGGCTTGTTTTTCTGGAGAAACTCTGAAAGTCAAGCAAATGCATTCATCTTGACCTTTCTGCTACACTGGCCCATATTCACTGCTTGTCAGCAGCACAGGGTGGCTAGGAGTCATCTGTCACTGCCATCCGTCATTCTCCCGCTCTTCCCATCAGTCCCACTACGGGGATCAGGAGAGAGCAGAGCCCTGCGTAGGAAGGATCATTAAACTTGAGGCTCCTAGGTAGCGCAGGTAGGCCAGGTGGTCTGTTGTTATTTATAATAAAGGCGAGAGCAGCCTGATGGTGGCCCAGGAGGCCAATGGAGGATGTCTGAGCAGTGTCACCGTTGAAGGACAGTTAAAAGTGGACTCTCTCCCTCCCCTCACTGTAAGCAAAGAGGATTTATTGAACATCTGTTCTGTACATGGCTGGGAAGATTGATTAATTTAATTGCTCACACTTTGCTTAAGTAACATTTGAATACTTAATGTCAAGTTTGAAGGATATGCCAGCATTTGCCTGCACACCTTCTTAAAGTTGTAGAGGAGGCTTCGGGTGGGGAAGGCGGAGTGCGGCCACATGCAAGCTCTTTCCTACTTCTTCAAAGAGCCTGCAGGAGTTGCTAGTGGGAAGTGCTGCCTCTTTTCATAAAAGCAACTAGTTACTTTCACATTTTCCCATTGTGATAAATCATTAATGTAATGAGGTTGGATCCTCTTCACTGAGTGGTGGTAATTTTCCCTCTGGTATCAACTATAGAGACAGTTGAGCGTATTATATATTTCTGTACCCTTTAACATAATACCGTAATCGTAGGAGAGTAGCAGATGAGTTAAAGCTGTAATAATTTATTGTGGGTTACAGTCAGGCAGTGTGTTTAGAAGGGAGTCCTGAAAGTTCCACAGGAAACTGGCCTTTAAGTGGTTTCACCTCAATAACACTTGTCTTCTCTTTTATTGGTTGATTTTTCCCCCTTGTTATTTATTTAAAGAAATTTTATTAAGGTATATGCACTGTACAAAGTGAGGGGTTGCATAATGACATTTGCATTCAAATATCTCATGGACTTTGACTAAGTTCAACCCCATTACTCTTTATCTCAGATCACAGACTCATCCGGGTTCAAGGTGGAGGGGCCTCAAATATCTGAGCTTGTCTTTAATGAAACTTTGTATTGGGGAGGGCTGGAAATAGCTCTGTGTCTCAGGTACTGACAGTGTAGTTTCTACATTCCCAAATAAAAATCAGTGTGAATTACTGAAAATTTGTTCCTTTAAGGAGTTGTTTTCCTCCTCAGTATCTTTAAACCATTTTTTTTCCCTTTTTTTTTTGCAGTTCTAGGGATAGAATCCAAAGTCTTCTCATGATGAGCTACAGCTCTGACACTGAGCCATGGCCCCCAGCTCCTCCACTGGGGGATTCTAGGCGGGGGCTCTACCACTGAGCCACACCCCAGCCCCTCACTGGGGGATTCTAAGCAGGTGCTCTACCACTGAGCCACGCCCCCAGTCCCTCACTCTTGGATTCTAGGTAAATGCTATACCCTGGAGCTATAGCCTCAACCTGAAAGATCTTCAAACAGATAAAATGGAATGCCATTCACAAAAATAGCAGAAAAAACTACATCCCAGGTGTTATAGACATAGATCAGCAAGGAGAGCAAGATTGGCCAGGGAATGCATTTGGCTTGAAAAATGACAGAGAAAGTTTTTATTATTTACAAAAGTGAAAATATGCCTGTGTTTCATTCCTTTAAGAAACCCATCTATCAATCTGTTAATTTAGCCTTCATGCAGTCACATATTTATTTATCCATCAATGACTGTTGCTTGGGTGTCCAACTTCTATGGCAGAGAACACCCTGTTTTATTACAGGCTTCTTTCAAAATTTGGTATTTCCAGTCTGACTATGTATGATTATTTTTGAAATGAGGTACGATGAGGCAGGAGGGGGTGACTAGTTCCCATCAGCTGAACAATGGGACAACCTTGTATTTCGATGCCACTGGTGTATTTGGGAAGGCTGGGACCTGGGAGGCTTTCCTAGTAATTTTTCTGTGTAGAAGGAGAGAAAGGCAGAAAGTCAGAGCCCAGAGGGCTAGGAAGGGCTTCAACATGCTGAGATTCAGGTACCAGAGAGAGTTCTTAATAGGCCAGGGACATGTTGCAGAGAACCCTACAAGCCCAAATGACTCGGAGCAAAGGATAATCTCTGGTCACATCTGATTGAAGTCAGGTGTGGTAGGGCTGATTTCTTTGAGGGATACCCATCTGTCCCCCTCTGACCGCACACAATACATCCCACACTGGGCCTGAGACTGTCAAGGCCAGAGCCAGGTGCCTGGGCTACGCGTATCCCTCTCCATCAGTCATACTGCAGGGAGCAGACAATTAATTCTGGAGCAAAATTGAAAGTCAGAGGCAGAGTCTGAAAGAACAGAATGACAATAATAAAGTGCCCCAGCTTCGCATTAATCTCCCTCACTTCAGGCCTGTCACAGCCGGCCTAGCTGTGACTAATGCCAAGCTTTGCATACAGTGGTCACAGACACGAGCAGCATGCTCCCTTTACAGCACCCGCGATGTGCTTTGTTGGGTTTTTGACTCCTGTGGAGTAGCCGAAAAAACATTGCTGCTGGTCATAGGTGAGGGGACAGTTCCTTCATCAAGTGTGGGTGGTAGATGTCTGGACATCACTCCTGCTGTGGGAGCAACAAAAACAAAAGTTCTCTCTCTCTCTCTCTCTCTCTCTCTCTCTCTCTCTCTCTCTCCCTTTTTTCCCCCTCTCCTTTTCCCAAATTTTACCTACTTTCTGTTTGCCGAGGGCAGATTAGAGGGGTCGGTTCAAGCTTGCCTGGGTGTGGAGGCTTCAGGGTTGAGTGTGTTCACAGTTGGCTCCTTGACCACTCATTGAGACCTGCTGGGACTTCCCTGTGAGCTTTGAACACATGCAGATGGGAAGATGCAGCACATGGGCCAAAGGTGAGGCAGGTCCCCACACGCCAAGGCTCCAAAGTACGTTCCTGCGGCTCAGAGAGTTCGATGGCCCTCGTGGTGAGCTGGGAAAAGGCAGCACAGGATGAGCTTCTTGTGACTTTAATGCATACTTAGGTGAGTGGAGGAGAGGAAAGTGGTTTCGCTGATGGGGAATAATCCCGCCCTGGCTCAGTTGAATTTTCCTGAGTGCTAGGAAAGGAGTCAAGGGAGCAGGCGTCATGGTGGATTTCAGATGGTTTCCCCCCTGAGCTGTGAAAATTCCCATTATTGGGGGCATTCATTGGCATATGCAACTGTTTGGGGGTTAGAAAACACACACTGGGTTTAAAGGTCCTTCCCTTCCCTCCCTCCTCCTCTCCCCCCACTCTTGCTCTACCTCCCTCATTCCCTTGAAAAATAACCAAGGATTTTTATTTGTTCATAAAAGCAAACATATACCTATCTGTGTTTCATTTGTTTTAAGGAACTCCTTTCTTTCTTCCTCCTTCCTCCATCCAGCCTTCCCTGCATCCTTCCTTCCCTCCATCCCTTTCCCCGTCTCTCTTTATGTGGCCCAAACTGTCCCTCAATTCATAATCCTCCTGCCTCAGCCCCTGGAGTGCTGGGATTACAAGTGTGCACCACCATGTTCAACCCTGGGATGGCCCAGATTGGCTAAGGTAACAGTGTGCTAGTCCCTTTCCCCTGGCCTTTGCTTCCATCCTGTCTTCCTCTATCTTTGACACACCATTAGAATAATGTGAGACTGCGAGAGATGGGGGCATCTCTGCCGCAGGGATTTGTTGACATTCTTCAGACTCTGTGTCCATGCCCCGCTTCCCTTCATCCTAGTATGCTTCACATGTTCTAGACAGGGAGACAGCTGCAGCCACATTGTGGCTCTGGACAAGGACACAGTGAAGAATGATTTCTGATTTCCTGACTTGGCTCTACAGCGCCTTTCCCAAGCCTGTTTCTGTAGGACTTGCTGTTCCACAGTCACCAATGACCCACTATGATGTTGATGAATAGGGTTTATAGTTTGGCTTTCTTTGACACAGGGCCTTGCTATGTAGCCAAGGCTGACCTGGAATTCACAATCTTCTTGCTTCAGCCCTAGAGTGCAGGGGCTATTAGGCCTGAGCCAGCACACCCAGAAAGGAATATATTTAAAGTTGTGCTTATCTCAAATCCCCCCACCAGTATGATACACTTCTCTATCTACCCAAATAAGTTGCATGTACACATCTCAGAAATGTGGGTAAACAATCAAACCCACTGCTTATTGTGAGAAGCCTAAGAACCTGAAATTAGTGAGTGTATGCTATGATGTTCTAGAATGGAAACTGTCAGGACATCTTCCCCAAACTTCTCTGAATATAGAAGACTTTCTTGGCGCCTGTATTTGCTTCGTGCTGAGGGGTTCTTTTTAAGCCTGCCCCCCTGGTTAAACGTGTCACTGTGTTCTAGGAATTAGTGGCAAATAAATAATAAATAAATAAGTAAATAAATAATATCATTTGAGTTAAAAAACAGTACAGGAGAGTATATGATTTCAGACCAGGACCCAGAAGTCATGGGATCTAGTGTTAAACCCACTACTCATTTGCTGGGGAAACTGCTCCCCTTCTCTGTGTGTCACTTCCCATTCCAGATGATAGAGTTGGAACTGTCAATTCCTAAATGCCTTTCCACTTACGGTTTTGTGATTTTATGTACTTGTCAATCCTCTGTTGTTTCCCTTCTCCTGTTCCAAGCATTCTCTAACCTGACGGCCCCAACCAACTCTTTAGAGTGAAGAAATTGGACAGCCAGGGGCTAGTAAGGGAATGAAAGGACGGTTTCCTTGCTCCAGCTAGGCACATACTCACTACCATGAGCTCATACCTCTTCCATCCACTGCTCCATTAACATTGCAAACGACTTTGACGGACATCTGGGAATCATGCAACATTGATTTCATTGTCATCTTTTTGCACAAGCAGTACGTAGGCTAACATTTTAGGTGCAGAGTAATTATTCCCGAAAAGCAAGACATCAAAATCAAGTTTATAGTTAGAAGCTTGACATTTTGACAGGAGCTATGTGTGGGTCCCAGGGATGCCTCAGAGTTCCTGAAAAGGTTGAGGATCGGTGTTCCATACAGGCAGGAGCGGGGAGGGTGGTTTTAAGGGTGGTACAGCAGAGCAACATGGGCTACAGACGTTCTGGGCAATCTCAACTCACAGAAGGACCTCTGAGGGCCTCTCACTTCCTGTCCAAGGCTCAGCTAGCCCCTTCCTTTAATGAAAGAGTCTTCTAAGGAGAATATGTAGCCTGGACTCACTCAGCTATTGTTATAACCTTGGGCCTTTGCTCACAGGAAGCAGAATGCACAGGCCCAGGGACTTTATCCTGCTCTGAGATCTGTTTGAGGGTCAGCAGTGAGCAGAATATATTGCTTATGCCACCAGTGCAGTCTTTGCAGGCCGGCGCCACTTGCTTCTAAGCAATGTTCTTTTTGACATAAACCAAATCCAAAGGATTACACGGACTTTGATTGCAGAACATAATGGCTTTCTTTGCATTGTAGCAAGCCCGCTTTGCTAGCAGGCCGTGTCTCTCCCTTGAAGACTCACTGGAGCTGTTGCACAGTGGCTCTGAGTGAGATTAATCCAAGCGTCCAGGGGAGACTGTTAGGTTTAGTGTCTGGGTAGCCCTTCACCTGACTGCCATTCCTGGCTGCCTCAGTTTCCTGTTTTTGACCCTGAGCTTGTGTGTCCGTACAGGAAGGGGGTCTGAGGCCTCATGTGACCCAGTGAGCGGACTTGAACACAATCCTCCAAGCACAGTTCTTCAGTGTTGTCAATCTTTTCCCACCCAGAGGCAATTGTGTGTGTGTGTGGGAGGATTACAATTGGTACTACGTAAATAAGGGTTACATGTCCACAGATTCAACCAACAAATACAGAAAATATTTGGAAAAATATGGCTTCTGTACTATATATACACAGACTCTTTCCATTGTCTTTAGTCCTTAAATTACACGATGTAACAATGATGTACACAGCACTTACAGTGCATTGGGTACCATAAGTGATCCAGAGATGATTTAAGGCCTATAGGAAGACATGTATAAGTTGTATATAAATAGTATGCAACTTTATGTCAGGGTCGTGATTTGGGTGTCTATAGGGGAGAACCCATGGGAGAGCTGCTGTATTAGTTACTTTATTGTTGCTCTGACAATATGCTTGACTAAAGCAATTAGGGGACGGATTTATCTTGGTTCATAGTTTGATCATATAGTCCTTCAAGGAAGTCATGGTGACAGGAGTGTGAGGCAGCTCGTCCTCAATCAGGAAACAGAAAGAGAGGTGAACCCTGGTACCCAACTCACTTCCTTCTCTATGTTAAGTCCGGGATGACAGTCCATGGGGTTACCCACATTTAGGGTTTGTCTCCCTAATTCAGCCCAGTCTAGAAACACCCTCACAGTATGTGCTGAGGTTTGTCTCCTAGATCATTCTAGATCTTGCCAAGTTGATACGCAATACTAATCATCATACGTCCACCCTTTGTCAGCCTGACACTCAAACATCACTTCAGCCATTCCCTCCCATCCAGGGCTCCTCCCAGACCCATGTGACCCCTGAGGAACAGATCCTCAAACGGCCTTAAGCGTTCAAATAAATTGGTTTAGCTGGGCCAACTGTATGGCCTTAAACACCCAAAAGGAAAGTATAACCAGAGATTAAAGGGGCCAATATAATTTCTTAAGAGTCCATATGCATAGCTAAAGGCTATATAACAAGTAACAATGCTAGACAGGTGATACCTTCTTTTGAGTTGTTGGCCAGGGTGGCCCAAGGGACCCCCAAATAGTAACCCAGCATAGAGCTGGGAAAATGAACAGCAGACCCCAATCTTATCTAAAGGAATATTGGCAACTGATTGCTGCTAGATGGGGAACAGCTGACCTTCCTAAAACAAAGACCTCTAGATAGGCTGACTAGATTCACCAGAAGGGCAAGTAGTAGGGAATGGCTGGGGTTGCCAACAACACAGCAGACAGTAGCGGGGATTTCAGAGTATAAGGGCTTTAGTGAGGGGGAGGGAGGCTATGGGAGGGTGCCATCTGGGAAGTGGGTATATAGTTGAATAAGATGGTTTGGGATGTTCTGTGTGATATACACAC
>NW_008330062.1:700809-709594 GCF_000622305.1 Nannospalax galili
AATGGAGATCTTTTTTAAAGGTTAAAAACTCATTCAATTTTATGTCTTACAGGGCTTATACTGAGTTCAATATTGTATAACTATTACCTCAACTGTGAACCTAGAAACTTGCACCCACTTGTGAAAGAGATGTACTATTGCTCTGGAGTGTGTTACTGAATATGTTAAAGCTGTAGTGAAATGCTTCTTCTAATCATGTAGTTATTAAAAATTAAAAAAGTTCAAAGTCCAAGTCTCTTTTGAGAATGAAGGCAGTCTATTAATTTTGAATTCCTGTAAAATTAGAAAGAGATTGTACCATTCTAATACACATAGGCACAGAATAAACATTCTCAATTCTAACAGAAAGGAGTGGAGCATAGTAAGGAAAGATGGGACCAAAGGAGGGCTGAAATCCAGCAGGGAAAACACCAAATCCTGTAACTCCATGTCCTGCATCTGGGGCTTATGATGAAATCTTCCTCCACCTCTGCCACCCACAACACACGTAGCTCTTTCTTGAGTGGGCTCCGCTCTGTGCCTACAATTATCCTTCGTGATTATCCCATGCTTTTGGCATCTCCAACTTCCTAGGGTCTCCATTGCTCCTTAGACTGCATCTTCATAGCTTCACACAGTGGCCTCTTAGGGCCTGCTTGCAGGGAATCCAGCCCTGTTCTGCATTAACCAACATCGGTAGCTGTCTGAAGCCTAGGCGCAAGCTTCCATGACCCCTCACTCTTGCATCTTTCATGGCTTCCAAACCAGTCCCATGTGGACTGTGCTGCCAAGTCTGTTAGCAGCTCAAGATGTACCTGGCCCCACTGGATCACAGTAGCAGTGGCTTATGTGCACATTTGAGGTTGACACTGAGGAAATATGATACCTCTTTAGTGGATTCTCAGTTTAGATTCTCTTCTTACAAATGTGCATGCATTTTAAGAGTTGGAGCCTTTTGTAGGTGGGATCTCACCCTCAGGGAATCTTTCCTAGTGTCTTAATGCAGAGCATGAGGTTTCTCTTTAAGAATTATAGCTGCAGGGCTGGAGAGATGTCTCAGTGCTTAAGTGCACTGGCTGCTCTTGCGGAGGACCCTGGTTCAATTCCCAGCATCCACATGGCAGCAAACAATCATCTGTAACTCCAATTCCAGGGGATCCGACGCCCTCTTCCGACCTCCGTGGGCATTGCATGACATGGGTGCACTTACACACCTGCAGACAATACACTCATACATGTAAAATAAACAAATGAAATATTTTTAAACAAAAGAATTATAGCTGCTTTTGCACCATGTTGTGTGTAACTTTAAAATTCACCCATGTGCCCTTTTCACCAAACTGCACATTTTCCCCATCTTTTCTACTCCAGCTGTTTCTCCCTCTCATTTTAGATCTGGATCTGAGTAGTGAGCAGTAACCATGGCACAGCCCAAATGTTGGCCTGTTGTGAAATCCCTCCACCAAACGAATTAATCCTTTACTTTTGAATTCAGTTTCATTCAGTCAGAATGTTGGCAGAACAAAGCCAGATTCTTTGCCAGAATATCACTCAAAGGGGGTGTAACCCAGCTTCTAATAGAGTACCCACTCCCCTCTGAAACCTTGAGGGCTTGGTCTCCACTGTTTCTTTCAGCCTTCTATCTTCCAAACTCCCACCAGAATGGCTCATTAAGCTGTACTTACAGCACCCTCTGGGCTTTCTATCCCAGAAGTTCCAAATTTGCCCATGTTCCTCCTTCAAACCAGTTTCAAAGGCCTAAGAACCACACAGTCTGGTTTATCACAGCAAGAGTCCTGCTTTTTTTTAATTCCAATTTTCTGTATTACTTACTTTCTTGTTGCTGTGACAACACATTTGGTAAAAGCAAATTAAGGAAGGGAGGGTTTATTTGGGCTCACAGTTTGAGTGACAGGCCATCAATGGAGGAGAAAGTCCTGGAAGTAGGAGCAACTGATCTTATTGTGTCTTTATTCAGGAAGCAGAGAGAGATGAAACCTGGTGCTGACCTTCTTCACTTCATCCTTTTAATTCAGTTTGTGACCCTATCTCAAAGAATGATGCTGCCTACATTTAGGGTGGGTCTTTCTAACTCAATTAGCCTAATCTAGGAATTCTATCACAGACATGCCCAGAGGTTCGTCTCCTAGGTGATTCTAGATCCTATCAAGTTAGCAACCAATATTATTAATCATAATTGTATTTCGTTTGTGGGTACCTTTTGGTTTTCTTCGTCAGTGTACTTCTGTGTTGGTTATAGATATCTGGCCTCCTTTCAGACGTGAAAACATACATAGGAAAAGTCAGTATTAGCATCATTTTTGTGAGTCTTTGCCTAAGGCAGACACTCAATGTCTTATTAAGTGAAAGTTTCATTCTGAAAATAAGCTGTGTCACCTACTTCCTGTATGTGAGTGAATCAGCTCAGAATTTCCCTTCTCTTTGACCAACTTCTCTAGGGAACTCACTGGAGTCCCGAAAATCACATACTTAAGGAGGTGTGGAAAGAGATGCCCTCAGCAGGCATCTTCACACAGCTTTTTGGAAGGACTTCTGCAAATGGCAGCAGGGAGTAGGAACTCGGGTTCACCTTTGGCCTTTGCCATGGTCCAGGCCTGGCTCCACCTCTGACTGATGTTCCATCCTCTTTATCTCTGGGCCTCTGCACCTGCTCCTCTCTTGGCCTGGAATGATCCTCTCGTCCTTTGCACCACGTTTCAACTTAGACATATTGGTTTTACTGTTTTTCATTTCTTTATTAAATATTCAAAATAATGGGGTTTTAATGACATTTTCATAAGTGTATATCACTGTATTTTCTCATCCACTTCTCACTGTCCTCCTTTGCTTCTTCTCTCCCCTCTTATGGGTGCTCTTCCTCAACCAAATAGTTCTGCTTCCCCCCGTCTCTCTCTCTCTCTTTCTCTCTCTGTCACTCTCTCTAAATCTAGGTTCTGTATATGAGAAAGAGCATGTGGCATCCTTTTTTTTCCTGTGTACTATTCTCTCTCGTTTCTCTGCTTCACTATTCAAAACAGCCAAGAAGATACAGAATCAGCCCAGATGCCTATCAACAGAATGGAAAACGACAGTGAGGTGTACACATACAATAGAGTTCTTTACTCAGCTGTGAGATGGACTGCTGTGCCATTTGTAAGAAAATGGATGAAACAAAATCACTGTGTTAAGACAGACTCAGAGAGACAGAGCCTGAGTGTTTTCACAACTAATCATCTTCTCCTGAAGAAGGGCCTTCTGTGTTTGTCCATTTCCAGGGCTCTAAGCATTTACCAGACTTTATGCCGTGGACAACTCATAAAGGAACCTCAGTTTTATCTGTCAGGTAATCATAGTTGGCCCTCTAGATCTATGGGATGCTTATTCGTTGATTCAACCAAGCTTGAATGCACACAGTCAGGCCTATGGTGATCATGTGACATCTGTATTGAAGAACTCCAGCCCTTTCTTGTCATTCCTCCCTAAGCCCTTCTGTAGAACAACATAGCATAGAAATTGCATTCTGTATTATATAAGTAATCTAGAGGTGATTTAAGTATACAGGAGAATGATACCAGGTCATGGGAAATACTATGCATTTTATATAAGGAAGCTGGGTGTCACAGACTCACAGCCTTGAGATTCCTGAAACCAACCCCTTTATGCTGGCCAGCTTTAACTGTCAACATAACACAATCTATAATCATCTGGGAAGAAAGTCTTAATGAGGAATTATCTTGATCAGGTCAGTCTGTGGGTATGTCTATGGGGGGTTGTCTGGACTGTCAATTGATATAGAAAGACCCGGCCTACTGTGGGCAGTGCCATTCCCTAGGCAGGGGGGTCTTAAACAGGAGAAAGCGAGTTGAGAGCAAACGAGCAAAGATAAGTTTATTCTTCCTCTGCTCTCGATAGTGAATGAGATGTAACTAGTTGCTTGAGTGCCTGTCTTGACTGCTCTGACCAAAACTTGGAGTTGTAAGCTAAAGGAACTCTTTTTCTCCCCTGCGTTGCTTTTTGTCTGGATATTTTATCACAGTAACAGGAATGGAAGTAGAACACTTCCACAGAGGCAGAGGATGGATTGTACTGGAGACCCCTGAGCTGGGGAAATGTGAATATGAAGTGAGAATATTTTGTCAGTTGTCCAGGGATCCTTACAATTTCTCTAGATCCTCATCTGTAATTTTTCATCTTTAACCCAAAGATTCTAAGAAGCTACAAAAAAGGGGTTTTAAACATTTATAATAAAAATGAATAATAGTTACTATTATTTAAAATGCCAGCCAGGCCAATAATCTAAGCTGTCTTAGGGGTGACCCAGGAGGGTTGCAAGCTCCAGGATTGCCTGGATTCCATAGTAAGTTCAAGGACAGCCTGGGCAGCTCACAGAAAACTTGTCTCAAAATAAAATGTAAAAAAGTGGGTTGAAGATGAAGCTCAGTGGTAGGACACTTGCCTATCATTCATGGGGCCCTAGGTTCAATCCCTAGTACTTTAAAAATAAGTGAATAATAAATAAATAAATAAAATAAATAAATTAACCAATTAATTAAAATGTCAGCTAGGATTTAAAGTGAACTGAGGGACACTCCACGGCAGCCTCTTGTCTCCTAGTCGTATGTGAGGTTGAGGAGTTTATCAACCCATCTGCTGGATTAAGGGCATCACAGTCCTATGTTCATGTTCTTCTCTAGTCTGGAAGCTTCTCCTCCTTTTTGTCCAACAAGCAGGGAAGGAAAAGATGTCCTACCCTTAGTATATAGCTTTGTATTCTCCTGAGCTCCACAGGCCCCTCTCCCACCCCGTCAGTGATTACCTTCTTTCTAATGAACTATGGGAGGAGGCAAATGGGAAGGGAAGGCGGGAACAGGCGTCTGAAGGCTCATGTGTTCACCCTGTGCCTGAAACATGCAGTCACGTGGAAATGTTGAACAGCTACTGGATGTGGTCTCTGTAAGCCCAGACGATCATGGGATTTGCCAGCACTATATACCACTTTACGACAGTACTTTTTCATTACTTTAAAAAAATTTTGTTTTCATGTTTGTGTGTATGAGTGTATTGCTTATATGTTTATAAGTGCAAGTATGTCATGCAGTGCATGTGGCGATCAGAAGAGGGTGTTGAATCCCCTAGAACTGGAGTTACAGATGATTGTTAACTGCTATGTGGGTGCTGAGAACTGAACCTGGGTCCTCTGTCAGGGCAACCAGTTCTCTTAACTGCTGAGACATCTCTTTTCATTGTTTTTGTCAATATTTTATTTCATGATTTTTTTTATCATGATCATTATTATTCTTTTAACCCTCTAGTTTTGATATTTAGAAGATTACTTTCTCAAGGCAACTCAACTGGGCAGACTTTAAGCCCCCGTTCTGTCATTGGTCACAAATATGACCTGGGGCAATTTCCCCCAGCCTCAGGTTCATCATTTGTACATGAGAAAATACTGGTCCCTGCTTCCTTAGCTGATTTCTGGTGTGAAATAGGACTGTATGTTAGATGCTGGGTGAAGCTGTGCTCCGTAAACTTGACTGGGAAAGCCTGTGTTTGGCAGAGTCCCTGTTGCTGCTCATACCACTTGACCTCGGAGTCTGGAGTCTAGAGTCTGAGGATCAGATTTCCAGTCCCTTTATGTGTCTTGACTTTCCCCAGCAGTTTTTGAGGAAGAATTGACCCAACATCTTCTTGTGTTCTGTGAGCTCCCTCCCAGGAATCTATCTTCCTGGGCCATGGGAAATCAAAACCAGGACATCCAAAATGAGACACCTTGTGGTTTTTCTTCCTTCAGAAAAACACAAAACAACACCATCCCTCCCCCTAGTCACTCTCCTTTTGTGCCACTGCAAACATTGCGACGGTTTTGGCGGGAAGAGGAAGATATTTTGTGTATGTGTGAACCAGCATTTTGATAGACAGGATAAGTTGCAATCCAATTCTAAACTATAGATTTTTCAAGCAGATTGATGCAACAAATTGTTAGCAAATAGCAGTTTGCAATTTGATGCTAATTAGACATAAGGCAAATATGTGCCATGACAAATTAGCAGCGAACCATACTGCAGAGGATTAGCAAGAGCTGGCACAGCTCACCCGATTCTGCACACCTCCCCACCGCCGTCACCATTGGGGTCTGAGCCAGCCTTGCCTCTCTGGGAGTGGAGCTGGGGAGACCAGCCACATCCCAGCTGGCTCTCAGTGACACTCCATTCCTTCCGTTTCCACCTGTGGCCACTGCTGGTCAGCACGTGTTGCCCTGACATTGGCAAAAGATTCTGGGAAGCTCATAGGGTATGCATAGGTTGTTCTTAAAATATAAAACAATTGTAGAAGTTTTAAGAACTGCAGACAAGAAAGAAAAAAGGAGAACAAAGAGAGTAAACAAAATAAACTCAGCAGTAACCATCCTTAGTAATTTTGTACTCATTCACTGAAATTTCTGTTTCTATGAAGAACATAGAATTTTTATTATTTTGTAGTTTCTTCCTTGAAAAATTAATACAATATATTTTAAAGAATTTTTTAGATTTATTTATTTTTATTTTATGTGCATGAGTGTTTTGCCTCCATGAATGTAAGTGTACCATGTGTGCAGAAGAATGTGTTGGATCCCCTGGAGCTGGAGTTACAGACGCTGTTAGCTGTCATATGGGTGCTAGGAACCAAGCCTGGGTCCTCTGCAGGAGCAGTCAGTGCTCTTAACCACTGAACTATCTGTCTCCCCTCAGCCCCTACACAATATATTTTGATCATATTTATCCACCATTAGCTTCTTCCACCTCCCCCAATGCCCACCACCCTGTCTTCCTATTAACTTCATGCCCTTTATTTCTGTTGTCATTAATGATTCCATGAGTCCAGTTAGTACTGCCCATACCCATATGCACATGGATGTGATCATCCACTGGGGCATGAGCAACCTACCTGTGGCTACAAGATCTTGTGCAGGTAACCACAGGTGCTGTGAGTTGATGTCTGCAACAACCAGGTCATGTCTAGAAGATAGCACTTCATGTCTCTCCTCCCCAGCCACTGACTCTTACATTCTTTCTGCCCCTCTTCAGTGATGTTCTCTAAGCCTTGGATGGTGAGAGGATAATGAAGATGATGACCTACCCACAGATGAACATAATTATTTCATATTTTACATATGCCATAATAATATGGAATATATATATATAACAAAATGCAACATATATGCATTTTATTGATGCTATGTGTCTTCACATATATTATAGGCATAACTATTATTGAATAGAACTTATACACACTCTTAATTTTACATGAGTATTTTTCCAAGTCCACAAACAGATCCACATTCCAATGTAGAAAGTTTGCTTGAAATTTTCTCTCCCTTCCAAGCATCCATTTGTGGATATCTGACCTATACTGGTTGCTATTTTAACTCTTTGCTAATTAAATATATCTTCAAGAATCTACCTGTTCATGTTTGTTTGCTTTTATTCGTAAAGGCTGGCCACTTTTCAAGAATCTTATATCTTTGTGTGTACTTGGAGTTCTTAGACCTTCCATGACTAATTGCTGGAAATTTAGTTCATGCTCAAAATTCCTTTGCCAAACATCTTTGGTGTAGAGACCTTCATGAGATCTTACAGACATGGATGTTAGGAGACAATGTTACTGGTGTGGATGTGCAGAGTCAATGATTGGCTGCCTAAAGTGGCTCATCAGAAAAGCCCATAGTTGTGTTCTGAATTAGGTTTCCCTTGTCCAGCAGGCCTGGGGCAGGAGGAGGTCCAGATATTCTACATCAAGTTCTTACCATCTGAGCATTTTAATGACCATCACTGAGATTCGACGAATAGTTCTGCAACCATTCTCCAGCATTGTAACTATTATTCCCAGTGATGAGGGATCAAATCATGGAGCCACAGGGACTTAGGGAGACTTGCCTCTCTTATCACAGGAAAAATGGGCGAAGTGCATGGTTTGGGCAATGTAACTGTCCCAACCTTGGCACGGCATCTGGAGGCCTTGGTTCTGGTCTCCAGGCTTGGGAACTAGAGGGAGCCTCTTACCTTCTTAGAGCCTTTGTTTCTTGGCTTTGCTCTACAAAGTTATAAAGTAGAGTTCCTATGTGTGCCTTGTGAGGTTGCATGGCAGGTAAAGATCTCATTTGTGACATTAGAGAGTGTGTGTACGTCCTCGCCATGTATGGGTAAGCATGATTCTATATGAATTTGACTAGTCATCTCTTTAGAAGCATATTGTTTTTTATTTATTTTATTGAACTATAATTACCTTAAAATCACTCTTTAAAACTGTACAATTCATTGGCATTAAACTTGACGTCTAACTTAAAGCTGTTATTTTCATTAGAAGGAACCAACTTATTATATGACCATTTGTGAGGCTCCTTTACTATTTACAAATTTTTAAATTGTTTTTAATTATGTGTGTATGTACATGTGAGTGCGGGTGCCAGCAGAGGCCAGAGGTGTTGTATTCCCCCAGAACTGCAGTTAAAGGAAGTTGTGAGCAGTCCAGGAAGGGGTTGTGATCCACATTTGGGTCCTCTGCAGAAGCAGTAATATGTTCAACCATTGTGCCATTTCTCCAGCCCCGAGAAAGTCTCCAGCAGTGGAGGATGCTTTCACGCCCTCTGCCTCCGGGTTATGGGCCCAGCATGTTTGTGCTGGGCCACTCTGTTCACCCCTCCTTTACTGTTTATTATAGCTTCAAGTAAAAACATTCATAGTGATCATTTAAATAAATAGAAAATATCATGGCATAAGTACAGAGGATATTACTTAACATATATATATATATATATATATATATATAT
>NW_008330062.1:709619-740323 GCF_000622305.1 Nannospalax galili
ATTGCTTTATTTCAAGAATATGATTAATTTTTAATGTTTGATATTTGACTACCTAACTAAATTCTTTTACTATGCCTAAGACATATTCACAAAAAATTTTAGGTATCCAATGCTAAGCTTTGTAAATAATGACCCCTCTGCTGTCTTCTTTCTGGGACTTATATTTGTGTAATTCTTTCTTGTCTCATTTTAAGGATAGAACTTTTAGCAAAAGGTCAAATAACAATGGTGATAATGAACCTGAGTAAAGATTTTCCCTTTAAAGGAAGGAGGAAAATACTTTATTATTAGATATTAGTTAAGAGGCTTGAGATCATTGTTTAATCATGTAAAACACTTAGCATTTTATTTTTAGTGCTTTATGCATTTAAAAAATTAGGAATGTCTATCACATTTTATAAGCTATTTCCCCTGACTATGGATAATATTATTTCCTTTATCAAAGTTGATATCCTATTTATGTGTTTATGTTATATTTCTTAATGTTGAATCGTCTTTACGTTCCTTAACAGACTCCATAATAGATTATTCTCCATTTTTTTATTCATTTATCTTATTTGCTTATTTATTTATATTAGAGAGTCGTACTATACAGCCCAGTACTCATTATGTAGCTCAGGCTACTACAATTGCCATCCTCCTGCCTCAGCTCCCAAGTGTCTGGGTTACAAACCTAAGCCATCATGCCTGGCTGCTCATGTAGTGGAATGCTGTCTATCATCTGTTGAGGCCCATTAGACAGAAAAACTAGACAGTCAGAACTATGGGTGTGGGTTCCAAAGGTTCTAGAATGTTTACTGAACAGAAGCAAAGTAGCTGACTGAATCGTAGATTCTGTAAGAGAGTCCTGGGAAGTCAGAGTAGTGGGAGGTGACCTGGGGAAACAGATCAGAGCGTTAACAGCCTGAGTCCTGCATCAAAGGGGCCAGCTCTACATAAGCAGAGAGATGGTGCGTGAAGCCAGGAAAAGAGGCAAATCTCAGGAGAGTGAGGGATGAGAGGAGAAAAGTTAGAGCTTGGAAAAGTATTCAGATTTCTGAATTCATGGAAATGGAGACAAGGACTTATGAGCTCAGAGAACAGAAAAACCGGAGAGATCAGCAACAAAGAACAGGGCATAGAGAAGAACTCCTTGAAACTGGCTGTGGCCAGTGGTGGTCAGTGAGAGAAGAAACAGGTCTGGGGTTGGCTATTTGTGGATTTGGATTTAGGATGGATTAAAACATGACGAGGTGGTGGTTGAGAGTGACGTGAAGGGTGCCTTATTATTACTAACATTATTACTACAGTTACTCACACTCAGATTGGTGACATATGCTCCAGAAGTTTCCTGAACTACCTCAGCCATAGTAAGGCATCGTGTGGCTGTAGGAACACATGCAATTATGGGAGCAAAACCAATGAAGTAGAAAAACAGCAGGAAGCAGCTCAGGAAAACCATGTTTAATTTCTTTCTTAAGCCCTCTGGGGGAATTCTCCAGACAGTTTTGAGAATGGTCAATAACGAGCGTTGCCGTGAATTTATTTTCCTTGCAAATCTTTATTTAAACAGGATGTAATAAACTGTATCCTGCAAGTCCTCTAGGCAGCCTGGGCCACTGGGAAGCCCAGGGGTCCAGAAAGTTGGCTCCTACCACAGAGTATTCGTCTATGAATGACACAGAGGCCAATCTCTGGCTGCTGTGAGGTTGTGGTGATGATATCACAACCAGCTGAAGCATCTACCAGGAGAATTGTTTGTGCTAATGAGCGTTAAATAGGCCTGTTTGTGAGTGATTTCCTTAAATCAGATCATAACATGTAATATATAACCTTATTGTAATATTTTATCTCCCTTACTTTCCATTACTTTCAAGGTAAGGAGGAAAGGGTTGTGGCTTTCAGACAGACACCCAAAGCCACGAAGAATCCCAGTATGTCCTGTGGGTAGACACTGGAATGCACCCTTGGGGAACAGTACTATGACAGATGACCATAGTCTTTCATGCCTAGGAATATGCACACTGTACAGTGTCACATACTTGAACTTCACCCTTAACACATGTGCTTTGGAAAGAAAAAAAAATGAAAGGTGTCGTGGATTCATATGTGCTGTTATTTGCACACATCGGCTGTCCCTTCATAAAGTGCCTGAAGAATTGTTTCCAAAGAGTAGAATTCCAGACTTCCCACATAAGTCAGCAGAGGATAACTTCTCTTGGGGACTCACTGCCTCTGCTGTGAAGTGGTATAACTGGGGCTCCCCTTTGCCTCAATTACCTGGAGTCATGTTAGCAAAGGTCAAAATGTCATTATGTATTCTTCCCCCATCGGCCCCAGTTTTCATTCACTATAGTTGGGATGGGATGTGAGAATTTAAAATGGCAAGCTTGGGTCTGGAGAGATGGGTCAGCAATTAAGAGGACTGACTACTCTTGCAGAGGACCTGAGTTCAATTCTCAGAACCCACATGGCAGCTAACAACCATCCATAACTCCAGTTGCAGGAGAATTTGACACCCTCTTCTGTCTTCTGTGGGCACTGCACGACATGGGTGCACTCACATGCATTCAGGCAATATGCTTATACACACAAAATAAAAATAATGAAAAAATATTTAAAATGTCAAGCTCCTTCTGGAATTGGGAATGAGTGATTCCCATCTTCCTCTGACATCCTTTCAGTACTGCAAACGGTTGTGACGACACCTCTCATCCTTGTGAAAGCTGTTCTCTCTGTTTCTCTCTTTTTCCTCCTTCCTTCCTCTCCTTAGTACATCTACCTGATGGTTTATTGATTTTACTGATCTCTTCAACCTCCCAGGTTTGGTTGTGTCTTGGTGCGGCGAACCAGCTTTCATTCCTATTGGAAACGTCATTGATTTTTGCACTGATTTTCTCCTGTTTCTATCCAGTTTAACATATTTTTTCTCTGTTTTCTTACAGTGAGAACATTCATGATTCATTTTAGACATTTCTTTTTTTCTGTGTCAGCATGTGGCATCATAAATTCCCTTCTAGTTGCTGCCTTAGCTGTAATCTACACATTTCAATATGCTGTTTAATCAGTTCAAAATATTTGCCTTTTCCTCCAGTTTGAAATATTTTGCAACTTCTTGTAATAGTCATTTATCTTTTAACCCATTTGGGTCTGTACTATAAAGTATGGTTCCTCATGAGAAAGTAGAGTTGATACTGTCATATATTTTTAAAACCATGTTGAAAATCTCTGCCTTCTAATTGGAGTGTTTAGGCCATTTATAATTAATAATAGAGTCATGTTCTAATTTGCCATCTCTATAATTGTTTTCTATTGGTTGCATCTGTTCTTTTTTCCCCTTTACATTTTTCTGTCCATATAACAATTAAACATAGTTCATGATTCTATTTCATTTCCTTTGTTTATTAGTTATTTGCTTGGTTGCTGTTGTGACTGTTTTAGCATTTATATTATGTCTGTAACTATCACAAGCAACCTTCAGTATGATGCCACATTTCATATGTTAAGGAACAAAGTTCCTTTCCAGCCTTTTTGTTATTGTCTAAGATATTTCACTCATAACACTTAACATATGTTGTCAACCCTGTGACATAGTATTGTTTTAAAAAAATCAATTATCTTCTAAAAGATTTATGACTGAGAAAAACATACCTTTATCTTTACCATATATTTATTATTTCTTTATTATTTTGTGTGGATTTCAACTTCTATATGCCATTACTTTATTTGTTCTATTAGAGAAGATAATCACCTCATCCCCTGTATATCTAAAGAGCCTTTATTTTACCTTCAATTTTCATAGATATTTTTTCTGGGTATAGAACTATATGGATTATTCTTCTATTCCAGTAATTAAACTTCTGCTTTCTTCTGATACACACCAATACAACATTTTGTTTTTTACCTGGGTTCTGAGTATCTGCTATCATTCTATTTATTTTTTCTATATGTAATATGCCTTAGGTTCTCTGGTTGGTTATCTCTTTATCAAGTCCCATAACTGGTGAACATGCAGAGAATAAGAGACTATGGAGTGCACAGCTCTAAATGGGACATTTATACCATACCCATCTCCCAGAAGCTAAGGGGGGCCAGAGGTGGTGGATAAGTGGAGGACTACAACAAAACAGTGTTTTCCAGACACAACAGGGGAGTTGCACACATGAATTCACAGCGGTTGTGACAGCACACACAAGACCTGCACACGCTCAAGGCAGACAATATCCCAGCGTGGAGGTGAGCACAAAGTCCCACCGCTAGCTGAGGAACTACTGGCAATTGATAGCTGCTGGGAGAGGGAGAGCCAGTTCTTTAAAGGTGTGGCCTCTGGTAGGTCGACCATGTTTCGGAGGATGGCTCCACACCCAAGAGTATTTGTGCAACACAAATTGGATTCAATGGGTTGAAAGGAAAGAGGACTTGAAATTGGGTGGTTTGTAAGGTGGGGGTGGATCTGAGAGGAGGAGGAGCAGAGCTGAAGATGATCAAAATACACTGTATGAAATTCTCAAATAATTAATAAAAATATTATTTGTATAAGAGTGGAGAAAGTGGGCTGAGTGCAAACATGCACTCTGTTCTTGACCGTGGGTATAACGTGGCCCGATTGTTCAAGCTCCTGCCCCTGTGATGTCCCTGCATGGATGGAGTATAACCTGGGATTAGGAGCTGAAATAAACTCTCCGCTCAGTTGCTTTTGTCTGGGTATTTTTATCACAGCAACAAGAAATAAAAGGAATATGGAAGGCTTGTCGTTGGTATGGTGATTTACTTTCCTTTAAAGAATTACTTCTTCCTTATTCTGTTTTTTTCTTTGCAACTTCTATGTTCTCCACAGTCCACAGTGCCAATAACTGTTTGCCAGAGTTCGTTCCCTTTTCTTCACATGCTCTCCAGGATTTGCCATTGTTGTTTTTATAATGGCTTTATTTTTATCTATGCCCGTGTGTGTGAGAGCTTGCACACATGAGTGCAGGTGCCTGTAGAAGCCACACGAGGCTGTTGATCTCCTAAGACCTGGAGTTTCAGGCAGTTGTGAGCCATCTGCAGTGGGTTTTGGGAACTGAACTCTGGTCTTTTGCAGGAGCAACAAGTGTTTCCAACCATTGAACTGTCTCTCCAGCTCCGTTTTTTTTTTTTTTTTTTTTTTTTTTTTTTTTTTTTTTTAAAAAAAAAATATGGGATGAGACTGTAAATTGTGTTTTTTATTTGCAAGCATTCATCTGACAAAAATTATACACAGAATGTACAGTGTATTAAGACACTTGAAAATCAAAAGAAATGCCAAGTGATCCAATAAAAAATGGGCACATGATCCAAATCGACATTTTCCAACAGAAGAAATACAAATGGTTTGTGAGTTCAAGGCCAGCCCGGCAAACTCAGCAAGCTCCAGGCCACCTGGTGCCACAGGGAGACCTTTTCTCAAAAAGACCAAAAATAAAAAAATAAAAAAAAGGATTTGCCAACATGAAGTCAACTTTGGTGGAATAATGAAGGTTTCTATTAGGTCCTTTTTGTTTTTTTCTTTTTTAAATTCTAACGAGTTCATTGGGTTTGCTAGCTAATAGACCATAAGGTGGAGGGTTATTTACAAACAAGTTGCCTCCCCCCCCCCCCCCCCCCCGCATTTATGGCTGTGCTGGAACGTCCACACTCAAATATAGATCTTGTGGCTTTCCAACAGCTGTGCAAAATGGCAAGAGCGGTGCCTCATGGCATTCTCAACTTAGATACATGCAACTAAGGTTGACTGATTGGGTGGGAGGAGTAGTTGACTCCTTCCTCAACTCTTTGATGAGCGTGGGAAGGAGGTGTGACTATAGCTTGTTAGCACAGTGGTTGGAGGACACTTCCAGTTAACATTCTGCCTCTTCCTCCAGCTCTTACAATCTTTCCACCAACCTCTTCCACAAAAGTCCCTGAGCCCTGGAGGGGTTATAGGTGTGGGATGATCTTCCTCACATTGTGGCAAGGCACTGAACTTTCAGATCTCTGTAGTCTGTTTGCCATGTGCTGTTGGCCTATGTCAATGAGATTCCATCTACTATAAAAATACAAACAAGAAACAAGAACATCTAGACAGTGGCTGCTATACTAACTTAACCTATGGGTGTAAACACAAATGCTTGGACAATATTTTAGTAGGTGTATCACATCCATCTAACAATTGCAGTGATTTCCCACTAGGGCCTACATCCTCCCTTGCCACAGGGGACTGGCCTGGTCTACAGTACCAGATGTGTGTTCTACCCCTAAGAACAGGCATTATATACAATTGAAAAATTGGCTGGTTGTACATACACTAGATGCTCCACTACTGCACCAGCAGGAATATCTTGTTTGGCATGTTGATAGTGCAACATGTGGGGTCCGTTGTTGAGCAGAATTATAGGCGATGATTCTCCCTCAGTCATCTGCATATTGCCCTCTGGCACCCTGAAAGCCACCCATCGGGGGCAGGGAGTTTCCAGCTTGGTCCAAGCTTGATTTCTCCCTCTCTGATGCTCACGTCATGCAGTGTCTTCAGCAATAGTGTTTTTCCATCCACTTTCGATGTACAACCAGCATTATTAACAATGGCCTTTGTTGTTTTGGGGACCTCTAGGGCCCTTCAGGCCAACAGCTCATGGGGGGGGGGCAACCCACCTCTGACACTGGGATTTTCATTTAACAACCATATTGCTTCTGGAAGGGCTTTCTTCCATCCCCATAGGGTTCCTTCTGGGCTTAAGGTATTTTTTTTTCTGTGTATCTGGAGGATTTCCTCCTTCTCCCCTCCCCTTTAATTACCCCCTTATTGTATACTTCTATCTTAGTAACACCTTTATCCTACTAGTCTTCTCTCTTGGGTTCCTTCTTTCCCTTTATCTCCCCGGTTCCCTTCCGGATTCCTAGTCCCTGCAGTTGCATCAGGATATGCACTCACAAGGATTTGGTGCTAGGATCCACAAATGAGGGAGAACATGTGTCTTTTGTTTTTCTGAGCCTCACTCAGCAGTCCTACTGCTGAGTAGAACTCCACTGTGTAAATTATCCACTCATCAGTTGACAGGCACTTAGGTTGCCTCCATCTCTTAGCTAATGTGAAAAGAGCAGCAACAAACATGGATGTACAAGTGTCTCTACAATAGGATGAGTCTTTTGGGTATATGCGAAGGAGTGGTATAACTGGGTCGTATGGTAGGTTCATTTGTAGTTTTTTAAGAGTTCGCCACACTGCTTTCCATAGGGGTTGTACAAATTTGCAATTCTACCAGCAGTGGATGAGTGTTCCCCTTTCCCCACATCCTCACCAACATTTGGTATCATTTGTTTTCTTGATCTTAGCCAGTCTGACTGGGGTAAGGTGAAAACCTTAAGGTGATTTTAATTTACATTTCCTTAATTATTAATGGTGTTGAACACTTTTTGAGATGTTTCTTAGCTGTCTTTATTTCCTCCTTTGAGAACTCTCTGTTTAGATCTTTAGCCCATCTTTTAATTGGGTCATTTGCTTTCTTGCTTCTTTGTTTTTTGAGTTCTTTATATATTCTGGATGTTAAACCTCTGTCAGATGTGTCACTGATGAAGATTTTTTCCCACTCTGGGTTTTCTCTTCACTTTCTTGATTGATTCTTTTGCTGTACAGAAGTTTTTTAGTTTAATGAGGTCCCACTTGTTGAGTGTTGACTTTAATTCCTGAGCAATTGCTGTCTGATTTAGAAAATCTCTCAGTTTTACTTCTCTCTATATTAGTCACCAGATCAAGTGTGTTTTTACTTTTACCGTGAAGAAATGGATCACTTTATGTCATACCGGTTTCTATCTATTTTTTGTTCTTTCTGAATTTTCCTTCTCTTTTTCTCTGTATTTGGAGAGTTTTACTTACTGTGTAAGATGCAAATTATCTTAGCTTCCTTTTGTCCAAAATGTTTTTAGATGAAGCAGGAGAGACGACTTAGCAGGAAAGAGTGCTTCCTGCTCTCGCAGAGGACACAAGCCTGGCACCCTCGTTGGTGGCTTCCAACCACCTGTAGCTCCAGTTCCAAGGGACCTGATACCCTCTTCTGGCTTCTGTGAGCGCTGCCCTCACCTGGTGCACACACCCATACACAGACATAGACATATACAATTTAAAAATTAAAATAAACATTTGGAAAAATGTCTTTTGACCTGAGGATATAGCTCAGTGATGGAACACCTTGCCTGGTATGTGCTTGGCTCTGTGTTCAACAGCCAGCACAAAACAAAACAAAACAAAAAACCCCAAAAAACAGAAAAGAAAAAAAAATGATCAAGAGCAGTGAAAAAAATCTATCCCCATTATTCCTGAAATGTAGTTTTGTCAGATCAAGGATTAATGGCCGACAACTATATTCTTCAGTCCTTGCAAAATATTGGACCATTCTCTTCTGGCCTCTATAGCTTCTAATGAAAAAACCATTTTCTTTCAAATTGATGTTTATGTATAGTGAGTGGTACATTGTGACAGTTAAATTTCCATGACTATAACAAACACCTTAGTGGCTCCACCTCAAAACAGGAAAAAAAATCAATTGGATTGACATACTATTTCTTAGATTTCAGTCTGTAGAGAATGGGCCACATTGCTTTGGAGCCTGTGGTAAGGCAGCAGATCATGGTGGAAACACAAACTAGAGCAAGCTGTTGACCTGGAGGCGGCCAAGAAGCAAAGAGTGAGGAATAGGAGGGGCTGGGCTTCAAAATCCCCTATTGAGGGCACACTGCCATGACTGCTGGCCTCTTGGGCCCCTCCTCTTTCCAACAGCCCTCAGCTGGGGATGGAGCTTCAACAAACAGGTCTTCCAGGGACAGTTTTACAATCCAAGCCACAGCGTGCTTTGTTTTTCTCTAACTGTCCTTAAGGTGATTTCGTTATATTTCATTTTCAGTCCAGATAATTCTCAGTTTATGATGGGGTTAAATCTTGATACACCCATTTTAAGGTAAAAATATACATGAAGTCAGAAATATATTTTATAGTATCATAGAAAGCCTACTGCATAATGACAACTTGAGTAGGTTGTGTAATTAATGAACACTGTCTTCCAAGCAAATAAAGGAACAGTTGTATGTTCTCTATCATCATCAAGGTGAAAGGTCATAAAGCTGAGCCTTGTTAGCCAGAGACCCTCTGTGTTTTAATTGTGATGAGTCTTGCTGTAACTGGGGGAGGGAAGCACTCAGTTTCACGACTCAGAAGGTTTTGTTTCTAACCAAATTTTGACGTTTTATTTATTATTTCTTTGGTGTGATTCTTCTTCCTTTTTCTTTTTCTTCTGGGAGATCACATCTTCTGTCTCAGTCTCACAGATCCTAGAGGCTCTGCTAAATGTTCCTGTTCTTGCTTAGAGTGAGTTCTTTTGGTCTGTTTTTACCCTTTGTCACCCCTGGCTTTCTATTGAGCCCATTGGTGGGTTTTTTTTTTTTTTTTTGGTTATTATAGCTATATTTTTCTGTTCTATAATTTCCTTTAGTTCTTTTTACAACTTGTATTTTTGTCTTTTATTGCCTTTTTAAAGAATTTTGGTGTTTGTTGAAGCATTTTGGTAAAGATTGCCTTCAAATCTTGTCAGATAAATTCAACATCTAATTGTTCTCAGTTCGGTCAGTTGATCATCGTTCACTCAAAATATGATTTTCTAAGTCCTTGGAAGTGAGTGTGTTGTGAGAAGTTATCGAGTATCCAGTATGGTGATAGCAAGTCTTTGAATCATCTATGTTGATTGGCAGTCACTGTGCTTACTGTACAGTGTTTGACCTACTTTTGTGAACTTTAGATTCCCAAGCTCTTGCAATGTTGCTCGGGTTGTGTTGCTCTCCCTCATGATCAATCTTTGATGGCCTCATCTGTGGGAACAGAAGGTGCTTCTTGGGGGTGCCTGGGGGCACTGCATCATTGTCCGTAGGACAGATGCAGACATGGGTGGTCCCAGGTCTCCATAGGCTCCTAGAGGTCAAGGAGGCACAGGGCTTTGCTGTTGCAGATTGGACTGTCCTTTGGTGCCTGGGGTTGGGGCCTGGGATTTTCTGGGGCTTGGCTGCTGTCACTGAGGACAAATGAGAGCCTTTTTCTTGACTTTCATTGTAAATCAATGGTGGGGACAGTCCGGCTTTCACTGCTGCCTTTGGGTCCGACTACTGCCCGATCCTGGGATGCACAGCATGGTTGGCAGATCCAACTAGGGCTTTGTTGGGCTTTCTCTTTCCCTGGACCTTTTACTTACATACTCAAGAGTGTGTGTGTGTGTGTGTGTGTGTGTGTGCATATGTGTCTATGCATATCTGCATATATTTATATGTACGTGTGTGTATGTATGCATATGTGTATGTATGTATGCAAGTTGTGCATGTATGCGTGTGTGTCTATGTGTATGTATGTATGCAAGTTGTGCATGTATGCGTGTGTGTCTATGTGTATGTATGTATGCAAGTTGTGCATGTATGCGTGTGTGTCTATGTGTATGTATGTATGCAAGTTGTGCATGTATGCGTGTGTGTCTATGTGTATGTGTGTCTGGATCTGTGTGTGGATATGCCCGTGCACATACACTTACTGGCAGAACTCAGTTACAAGTTTAGTTGAATCCAAGTCTTGTAGACTATAAGAGATAAAAAGTAAACCTAGGGTCTATGGAGATGGCTTAGCAGGTAAGTGTGCTTTCTGGACAAGCATGAAGCTCTAAATTCAGATCTCTAGCACCCACGTACAAAGCTAGGCATAGCTTGTGCGTGTGCTGTCGGGAGTGGAGGCAGGAGGCTCTCTGGGGCTAGCTAGCTGCCAGCCTAGCTTCCAGTTCAAGGGAATAAGGGGTTTGGGTGAGAGAGCAGGACACTTGATGTTCTCTGGCCTCCGAGTGCAAATATGGGTGCATGCTTTTCCTACGTGTGCATACACACCATACACATGCATCACACACACACACACACACACACACACACACACACACAAACACACACACAAGTGTAAAAAATAGAAAAAGCAAAACGGGGGCCCCCTCATTGCCATTAGAATCCTGAGTTCCCTTGGCAACGACACTCTGCTTGCCGGCTTGATGGGTCCTTCACTATTGTCTGCTGAGGAATTTGCATAGTATCAATGGTATGTGGAGGGCTGGGGCAGGGGAAGGTGAATCCGTGCCCCACCCCGGGCTTCGGACCTGCAGATCTGCTCTACGGTTTTGCCTGTTTTGTTTAGGTATTTTTATGTGCGTATGAGAGAGACAGTCTTGCTACTTAGCATGGGCTGGCTTGAACTTCTGATCCTCCTGCTTCAGCCTCTCAAGTGCTGGGATTCTAGGAGCACAGTACCACACCCTGCTGATACATGACTTTAGCATTAAAATTAACAGAATGATCACCTTTTGATGTTCAAACCAATGCCTGTCCCTTTCCATTGTGTAAGAATGCCTCTGGGATCCAAGAGTTGCTCCTACCCAAGTCCCTCTTCCTCCCCTTCCTATACCCACTATGTCTTAGTTGCTTTCCATTGCTGTGATAAAACTGACCAAAACGAACTTGGGTAGGAAAGGGTTTATTTCATCTTACATCTCCCAGGTCACAGTTCATCACTTAGGGAAGCTAAGGCAGGAATTCAGGGCAGGAACCAGGAGTACAGACCAAGGACGACATTGCTTTCTGGCTTGCTCCCCTGGCCTATGCTCAGCCTCCTTTCTTATACAACACAGGACCACCCAGGGCTGGCACTGCCCACAGTGGGCTGAGCTCTCCCACATCATTCAGCAGTCAAGAAAATACCCCACAGGCGTGGCCACAGGCCAGTCCAGTGGAGACAATTCCATTCCTTAATTGATGTGCCCTCTACCCAGGTGTGTCAAGTTGAAAACTGAAGCTAGCCAGCACACAGGAGAACCTTCATACCCTGTGTTTAGCGCAAACACCTTTTAATGTTGCCTTTTGGCTTAACCCCTGTTCTGACTGCCTGTCAGCTTTGCCCCTGTCAGGTCTGGTGGATCTGTACTTCTGCCAAGGAGACCTGTGTCTAATTAGTGCACTGTCCCAGCCCTACCTTGGTACTCCTTGCAGATGATGCACTGGATAAATGGTCCTGATGATGGGTGGGGATGCACACTGGAAGTGACAGCGTTTGCTGAGTCCTGCATCTCCTCTGTTTGGCCACAGTCTCCATCTGAAAACTTTTTGACATGCAGAACCACCTTTATTTAGCTGTTGGTTGGCTTCATGATGCTTTCTCTGGGGTAAGGCCAGTGTCCAGGATACCTCTGGGAAGGAACCAGGACTGCATGCCCATCAGAGAGAGAAAGAGCTAGGGGCAGCTCTTTACCCTTCAGGGCATCCATGAAGGCACTTAATGGGGCTCTGCAGGGAGTGTACTAATGACCCCCTTTCTGGTTGTCAGGGAACTCACTGTCATGTTCTTGTGTCCCCAGAGCAGCAAGCTGCCAGGACAAGCTAACTGTGAGTAAGGGCAGCAAGCCAGGCCTGTGTGTGGCCAGGAGCAGCATACCAGCCCCTGATTGGTAGGGCTCTTGGCTAGGTGCCTTTCTGCCTGGATTCCAGGCTCAGGTCCTGGTGGTATCACCCAGGACCAACCCCTTGAGGGGCTGGCCAGGCTCCAAGGAATGCAGATCTGTTCTCAGGAGCCCTGCAGGTTTGAGAAAGTATTGCTGTTAAGAGCCTTAAGCTTCATGAAAGCTGTGGTTCCAGAATGGTTGGCAACCCTGCCCTGAAAGAAATGAAGGCAGGCTGGACAGGTTGTGCTTTTCCTAGGATACTTTTTGGGGGATGGCCTAATGCCTAGTTAACTCACCTATATAGCAGCTAATGAGCCTGTGTCTCCTGTCTAACCCGTGTTCTGTTTCTGCCTCCCTTACTCCCTCTCCTGCTGATAGCCTGATCTTGGGATCTTGCTGACCTCCTGGGAAAAAACCAGGTCTGAGGCAACCTCTGGTTCTTCAGACAGAAGAGATAAACTCAGTATAGCAATTTGATAGGAAACAAGCTTGAAGACTTCTATCTACGTGTTCTTTATTAAGGAAGCTATGAGTCAGGAGGGCTAACCCTTGTTCCCAGGGCTCATGAGACAATGAGTCAGGGAGGACAAGCCTGTTAGTGACTGGACTTGTCACTGTCACAAAATACTTGACAGGATGACTTAGGGGTGGACCATTCATGGTTTTAGTGGGTTCAGCCCATGGTCATTTGGCCCCCTGTACTTGGGCAGAAAGTCATGGAGGGTACATAGGGGAAGCTGCTCTTGATAGAAAACAGAGTGGCCGAGACAGGAGCCAGGGGTCAGCTAAAGCCTTCAAAGTCCGGTCCCTCCTCCCTCTTTCAGAACCTCCTGAGAAAGCATCCACAGTTAGGAGCATAGCATAAGCCTGAGGGGGGCTGTGGGGAGAGCTTTCCTACTCAAGTTGTAACAGAGAGTAGTAGATTAAGAGGAAGCAAGGTAGAGTGGAGAGAAGGGAATAAAGGAATAAAGTATGGGTCACTTTAAGTTCACGGGCACATGCAGGGACAGTTCATTAAAGGCAAAGGTAGGTAGACGGGGCAAATCTGTCAGGCTAGGGAGAAGCCTCTGAGTTCCACTGCTAGCTACCAGGGTGAATCGTATGGGTAGCTTGTACAACCAGCAACCCCTGGGCCCCTCCTCTGCTATAAGAAAGCTAAACTGGTATTTAGAATGGGCTGTAGGTATCATAAAATTATAAGAACCCACTTGCATTAGTTACTTTTCTGTTGCTCTGATAAAATGCCCTGATAAAAAATAAGTTGGTGAAGAAAGGGTTTAGTTTGTCTTACAATTGTAGAGGGGACACAGTCCATCATGGTGGGGGAAAGGAAAGCACCAGGCAGGCTTGGTAGTCAGGAAACAGAGAGATCACATTTCAGCGGTATACAGGAAACTGAGTGTGGGAACAGGAAGTGGGGCCAGGCTACAGAACCTCAAAGCCCACTCTCAGTGATGCAGTTCCTGCATCAAGGCTCTTCCTCCGTGATCTTCCCAAACAGTGCCACCATCTGGAGACCAAGTGTTCAAACCCAAGAGCCAGGCATCTTGTATTCAAACTGCAACATAGTGCTGGGAATAAACTCAAGTTTACTCCTGGATAAAGGGCCAGAGGAGACAGGGTGGCTTAAGATTCATAGCTTGGCTAACGGAAGGTGCCATGTGCTCTATTGGGGTGGAAGTTGGGAAGAAACTGCCGGTGTGGCACAAAGAATCCCTTCTTCCACTGGGCCCACTGGGGTGGAATCATGCCTGCATTGAAAAGCCATTTTCTGTTTCTGTTTTTTTTTTAATTTTATGTGCATGAGTGTATTGCCTATATGTCTGCAAAGACACTTGTGTCCTGTAATGCCAACAGAGGTCAGAAGAGGGCTTAAGATCCCCTGGAATTGGAGTTACGGACAGTTGTCAGCCACCATGTGGGTGCTGGGAATTGAACCCAGGTCCTCTGCAGGAAGAGCTGGTGTTCTTAACCGCTGAGCCACCCCACCCCCAAAAGCCAGTTTCTGTCACTGCCTTCCTGGCACTGTTCTTCCTATCTCTCTGCCTCCTACTCAGCAGACCACCCCAGCCCCAGGGACTTTGAAAATGCTGTCCTTCTGTCTGCAATGTATTTTCCTTCAGATCCCTCAACTCAAGTCCCTCCTCCTCTCCCACCTCTTATCCCTGTCCCCCTCGCTCCTTGTCTGTATTCTGTGTCAAAATTGTTGATGTTCTCCTTCATTATTGGCCTGCCCCCACTAGAATACCAGATCCTGGTAGTTGGAAACAGGTCTGGTATTCTGGTAAATAAATGGACCAGCTCCTGGAACCCCAGGTTATTTCTTCCCAAGACATTGTTTGACACAGCGGGAAGCTCAACCCTGTCAGAAAACAGAAGGATTTGTTTGGGGGAAAAAAATGAAACCAAATATATTTTTAAGCTCCGTAAACATATGATGAATGTTAACAGGTATTTTCAAAATAAGAAGCACAGAGAAACAGCTTATGTTTCTGGTCAAATGAAGTTGTAATCAAATCATTATCAAAGCAAAAAAAAATCAAAATGAGTCAGAAGAATTTTTGGAAAGATTTAACAACTTAGTGGAAACAGACTAGGAGAGGTTTTCCTTCATTAAAGCTCATTGATTTTTAGGGGGACACAGAGGACAGGGGAAGCCAAGCCAAGTTGCAGTGACCTACAGGTACTCTGGAGGGAAGATGGACTACCTTCCCTTAGGCTGTTGCTTTCCAAAGGTCTGTGGGAGAGGCATTTCCCTTCAGACGAGAAAGACTACAACACTAATGCCCAGACTGGCAGAATCACGCCTTCTTGTTTCGAAGAAGTGAGCCAATTAGTGGCCCTGGTTATTATTTACATTTCCTGCAATATATCACTAAAATCGTGTTGATGATTTATCATGGATATTATGGTATTGTCAGCATAATTTATTCATATCATGCTGAGATACCTGCAAAATTAAGTAAAGGAAACGGCATCGGATCCATCGGTTTCCAAAGATATTTCTAAGTCTCTATCTTCCCCCCTCCCAGCACGTCTCCCTCTTTCCTTTTAATGAGGATGTATGTTAAGAAAAATCATGGACCGTTTTAGCTATTAAAATGTTCTGGGATCATCTGCATTCCAAGTTTGCTTCATGTTCTTTTTCCCCTTTGTGGAACAGAATTTGGATTTTCATTTGATTTTCTTCTGTGTCCTTCACTTTCAGTCTAGCGTTTTAAAGAAAAAAAAAAAGTGCACTTTGCTTTTAGACTACGGATTAGAGCATAGCAAAGCAGAGCTGTACGGATGCGCACAGGAGACTTTCTTTTCCGTACGTACATAAAACACCTTCCTTTTCCCCTTCATCCCAACACCCTGCTTGCTGGGAAATAATTGCCGTCTACCCTAATCAAAGAGAAAATATCCAGGGTGTCCAAAATATCCTTGAAATCGTGTGTTATCTGGGCACTTCAGGAAGCTGTTCACGGCTGAGGGTAGGCAGGGTTTGGGGCATCAGGCTCCTGAGTTCTAGTCCTTGCTCTCTTTGCTGGAACCTCGGTGTGGTTCCAGGGGTCAGGGCAGCACGTGGGCCTCTCCTAGGAAGAGGGTGCACGGTGAGATCCTGGTTCCTCGGCTGATGGACACCTGGAGCTGCCCAGAGTGTCTGGAGAAAGCACACGGTGCGTTGGTGGATGGTGTCATGGTTGATATTTACATACAATGAAAGCTTTTATCTTCCTTGTATCAGCACAAAATAACGGATTTTATTATGACATTTCCACACATAAACGTACTGCTCTGTGTTCATACTCACCCCTCACCGTCGCTTTCCACGTCTACTATTCCCCTTCCTCTTTCCGAATAAGGCGCCTTCTATCAACTCTCCTGTGCTTAAGAAAATTTGGATTCTATATATGAAAAAAAAAAAAGGATGCAGTATTTGTCATTCTGAGTTGGTCGGTCTTACTCTGTTTTAATACAACGAGGCCCAGTTCCATTCATTTTCCTGTAAATGTCAGCGTCACCCTTCTTTATAGCTAAATGCTTATTTAGTGACGAGGCATCACATTCTCTGTGTTTGTTGATGGGCATTTAGGCAGATTCCGTAACATGGCTGCTGGAATAAATGCTACAGTAAACTTGACGTACACAATGAGGTTTAAGAATTAGCAAAAAATCATCTGGCAGGGATAGTCTCGTGGTTACTTTCAGCTCTAAATATTCCCAGTGTATGGTGTGTTTTGTGTATTCCCAAAACCATGCAGGAAAACTAGACTTTGGTCATTGACTCCTATTTAAAAACCACATGAGGGGCTGGAGAGACGGCTCAGCGGTTAAGAACACTGGCTGTTCTTGCAGAAGACCTGGGTTCGAATCCCAGCACCCACATGGCAGCTAACAACTGTCCGTAACTCCAGTTCCAGCCTCTTCTGTCCTCCACAGGCATTGCACGACATGGGTGCACTTACCTACATGCAGGCAATACATGTATACACATAAAATAAAAATAAAAAATAAAAAAATAAAATAAAATAAAAATTAAAAAAAAAAACCGCATGAAATCTTGACATGAAAGAACTCTGAACTGTATAGGTGTCCACCACTGTAATGAGTACCTTGCTCATCTGCTACCAGATCAATGATCTGTGTTTCCTCCCTGGGTCTGTTGTATCTTCTAGAACCCCTCCCTAGTAGGGCATACAAGAAGAGATTTCCATAATGCGGTCACTTCAGTGTCCTGATGTTGACCAGATGATTTTCAGTGGGATCAAATGTATGGGTTATAGATCTGGAGTCTGTAGGCAGAGACAGTGATCTGGAGTCTGTAGGCAGAGTCTTGAGGTCCCCATGTTGTGACTGCAGCTAAGAATCTTTGTTCTCTGGGCTGGAGAGATGGCTCAGCAGTTAAGGGTACTGGCTGCTCTTGTAGAGGACCTGGATTGAGTTCAATTTCCAGCACCCACATGTCCGCTCACAACTGCCCACAACTCTAGTTCCAGTGGATCTGATGCCCTCTTCTGACCTCAGAGGGCATTGCCTGTCACAGGTGCACTTACATACATTCAGGCAATACACTCACACTCATAAAATAAATATAATAAATACAATAAAGAGTCTTTGTTCTCTGAGCCTCTTGGAAGTCCAAGTTCACATTGATTCTTCTCGTTGGAAAGTTTTTTAAAAGAAATATTTTATTTATTTTTATTTTATGAGTATGAGTATATTGCCTGCATGTATGTAAGTTTGCCCATGTCATGCAGTATCGATGGAAGTTAGAAGAGGGCATTGGATTCCCCTGGAGCTGGAGTTATGGATAGTTGTTAGCTGCCAAGTGGGTGCTGGGAATTGAACCATATCTTCTGCAAGAGCAGCCAGTGCTCTTAACTGCTGAGCCACCTCTCTAGCTCTCGTTGGGAAGTTGTATAAGGAATTATCCCAGCATGCTGGAAAGATATTACTGACACTTGTCAAAAGTTCGTATAGAGATACTACCTTTCCAATCAGGGATTTAAAGGAACATGAGGCCTCAACCCTGGGTAGGAGGTCTACTTTCTTCAGTCCAGCTCCAGGTGATTTGGAAGAAGAATGGTTCACCAACTCCTCACCATGTGCTCTGGGTACTTTTCCTGCTATGCTAAACACCATGATCAAACGCAACTTGTGGAGGTAAGAGTTTATTTCATCTCACAGATCACAATTCATCACTGAGGGAAGTCAGGGCAGAAACTAGAAGGCCAGAACCTGGAGCACAAAACATGCTGCTTATTGGCCCGCTTCCTTGCTCATGCTCAAATAACTTTCTTATACAGCCCAGACCTGGCTAACTAGGGATGGTGCTGCCCACAGTGGGCAGGGCCCTCCCACATCAGTCACCAGTCAAGACAATCTCTCACAGAAAGATGTAACTAAAGGTCAGTATGATCTGGAAAAGTCTTCAACTGAGGTTCCATCTTCCCAGGTGACTCTAGATTGAGTCAAGTTGACAATGAAATCTAACCAGCACACCACGGTTGACCCTGTGGTCTTTCCTTGAGTGCACTGTATACAAATCCCTTTGCATATCTTATTGTTTGAGTGTGAAATCTCGCTCATTGACTCATGACTTTGAACACCTGGTCCACAGCTGATGGAGCTGTTTTGGAAGACTGTAGAACCTGGAGGAAATGGGTCACTGGAAGTGGACCTTGAGATTTTATAGCTTGCTGTCCAATGTTTGCTTCTGGACTATGGTCACAATGCAATGAACCATCTCATACTCCTGCTGCCATGCCTCCCCCACCATCCTAGATTACATTCCTTCAACTGCGAACCCAAATAAACCCTTCTTTCCTTAAGTTGCTTCTTGTCAGGTATTTGGTCATAGCATCAAGAAAAATATCTACACGTTACAAGCCATCAGTTCATCCTCCATGTCCAATTTGATTACTTGGCTGCTTGCTTCAATTAGTGTCATAAAGTTTGTCAATTAAATTGGCTGGAGAGATGGCTCAGTGGTTAAGAACACTGTTCTTGCAGAAGACCTGGTTTGATTCTCAGCACCCATATGGCAGCTAACAACTGTCAGTAACTCCAGTTCCAGGAGATCCAACAGCCTCTTCTGTCCTCAGTGGGCATTGCACAACATGGGTACACTTACCTATATGCAGGCATAACATTCATACACATAAAATAAAAATAATAAATATTTTTAAAAAAATTCACTCTGTGCCAGATGTGGTGGCATAAACCCAGCACTGGGGAAATGGAGGCAGGAAGATTGCAAGTTTGGGGCCAGCCTGGGCTATGTAGGGAGTTCTAGACCAGCTGGACCAACAGAGTAAGAGCCTATCTGGAAAAACCAAAACAAAACCAGCTAAAGAAAAAAGAAGTCCATTGCATCATCTCTCTCCCCTGGGATGCCATGTTTCATGAGGTCAGGGACTATGCCTCACTGATTTCTCTGATTGATCATGCTGCCAGGGGTTGTCAAACTTTGAGGATAGCTGAACCCCTGGTTTAGAAGTCTGTTGCTAAGCTCCAGCCCTAGATAATGAAAGCTGGCCGTGACCACAGGGGTGGTAGCCACACCTGTGGCATACCCTTCATTTTCTTGGCTGTCTCCTCTTTTCCCCCCATTGATAGAAAGTGCTCCAGCTCTACCTCCCACATGACTTTGCGTGGCTCTGGGTGATTAGCTTTGATTTTTATGATATCCTGGTGTCCTCCTTAGCTGTCTATCACTGTGATAAAGCACTCAGATCAAAAACAACTTGGGGAGGAAAGGGCTTACGGCATTTCACTCTTTCAAGTGATAGTCCATCTTTGAGGGAAGTCAGGGAGGAACTCAGGACAAGAACCCGGAGGCAGGAGCTGAAACACAGACCATGGAGGGATGCTGCTCACTGGCTTGCTCCTCTGGCCTGAGCTCAGCCTGCTTTCTTATACAACCCAGGACCACCTGCTCAGGAGCGGCACCACCCACAGTGGCCTGAGCCCTCCCACATCACTCAGCAATCAAGAAAATGCCTCACAGACATGTCCACAGGTCAGTCTGATGGAGGAAACTCTTCAGTTGAGGGTCCTCTTCCCAGATGTGTCAAGTTGACAACCGAAGTCAATCTTGACAAAGCTGGGTACCACGGATGGGGTCTGGGGTGGGATTTTTGACAAGCACAAATTTTGGATTTTGGAGTAAGAGAATGAAGTCGGCTCTGCTCAATCATGGACACGTATGGTTGTTTGCTCTGGTGCCCTTATTTACAGAAAGAGGGAAGAGGAAGCCAGAAGAAGAGAAAGTCACCTAGAACACTCAGCCTGCTAGGGCTCTGGTACCCAGTTCTCCATTCTTGGTGACACCTTGACAATGTTTTATGATAACCTAGTTTGTAACTTAGATCACGTTGATGTTGGCTTATGAGCCTTGCAATTAAGACTATGAGATGCACTGAACTTCTTCAGATGCAAACATCCTCTCTTTTCTTCAAATCTCTCAACTTTAGTGGAAACATCTGGATGGAGGTGGGATCCTAATGTTGTTACATATGAGAGATCGGCTGCCGTTCACTCTTTATGTTAAAAAAAAAAACACATAATGTACAAAGTACAGTTTTATGTTAAGGCTTTGGGTTCTTTGTTAGTTTAATGACATATTCATGTCATTTAAACTAGTCCTTTGAATATTTTCTCTTTTGTTCCCAAGGGTGGACAGATTTATTTTCTTTTGCCCTTCAAGTGTATTTGGAATGATTATCAGCTATTAACATTTGAAAAGTCATCAAGTGGAAAGAGGAAGCATCGTGAATGTGTAGGAATGAGGGCACACAGGACTGCGGGCACTTAGGATTTATTTTACCAGTCTGCTGAGTACAAGCTCCTACTAGAGCTAAGGAATCTTGAGGACGTCAGTACTCTTTCACCATGCAGCAAGTCAAGTGAAGGGACCTCTTCTTCTTGGGCTTTCTGGGCCCCACATGATGATTCCAGTTTTCTCCTAGGTTTGGTGCCTTGGAAACTTAATCCCAAGCTACTATGTTCGTGATATTTAGGACCGGGCCTTGGAAGGTCATTAGGGAGAGATGAGGTCAAGGGCATTGAGTTCTCACGATGACTCCGGTAGCTTTAGGTGATGCCTGCTTGTTCTGTCTTTCCAGGTGATGGTGTCAGGATGAAGCAAGCAATCCCTCACCAGATGCTGAGCCTATGCTTCTCAGTGATCTTAGCCTGAACTTCTCAGACTTCAGACTATGAACTAAATAGTTTTTTTGGTTAATAAATCACAGCCTTGAGTATTTTGTTATAGTAACAGAAAACAAACAAATCCAGGCCACATATCTAGCAGGGAGACTATCTGGGACACTTTGTCCTCTATTCCTGGAGAAGGCTTACTCTTAGAGTGTTTGACAATAGGCTCTCTGGACAATTAAAATGTCTAGTCATCAAGGACTACCTACCCAAATCTTTGAATTTCTGACTTAAAGTTTAAAGGAGAAGGAACTTGGAAGGATTTACCATTGGCTTTTAATTGCAGACATTGAAGGTGACTTTCTGTACCAGCTCCCAATATCCACTTTTATTTATTTTAAAATGGAAAGAATGTCCATCTTTCTTTGGGATGTTCAGGAAGTCTAGTTATTAAACTCTTTTTTATGACATCCAGTTTAGGGAGAGTTTGGAAAGTATGCATTCAGATTTGTAGCAGCTAAAGTGTGTACGTGATGGGTACATGTGTCTTTGGATTAAATGGTTTGTGCTTTGGATTAAGTGGTTTGAATTAAATGGGTCATGGCTTTTTGTAGGTGCTATCCTGGCCAGGGGTGATGGGCAATAGACATTTCACACGTGAACTGGGTTCTCTGGGTGCCACAGAGTAAAATGTAGTTGTAGTTGTTGATCTTGTTTGGTTTAGGACAGAGTTCCAGCTTTACCCTGCTACCCAAGATACAAAGCCTCAATCTAATTGCCAGTAAGTTTTCTGGCTTGTCTTTAAATGGGGACCCCCAAATTCTCCAATTCTGCACACAGTCTGATATTCCTGACATACAGAGTGATCCATCTTGGCCAGTGGGGCTGTCCAGCTCAAGTGGTGAAGGGTATGAAGGGGTGTTGGGGAAGAATATGAAAAGAACAGGGGTCAGTAGATACCATGAGCAGAGATGCCTTAGTGGGTCTGGGGCCCAGAAGACAGCTGAGCAAGGGCGCTCCGGAAAGAGCAGGTGTGGAGAGTGAGGAATGGTCTTCGGTGCAGAGAGCCACCTACTTGCACACAAAGGAACCGCAGCTGACTCTGTGCGGCCCTCGGCCAATTTGTTTCTTTGTTTACCTCAAGTGTACATATAAAATATGGCACTGGGGAGACAGGAAGATGGTTTCCAAAACAATACCGTGCCCACAAGGATCCCGGCTCCTAAATACCGAGGAAACAGTGGACTTCATGAGCAGGTCACGCAGGTCCTGGGATATTTTTTCTGTGCATACCAGAGTAGAATTCATCAGCAAAATCACCATTATAACACACAGAAAGCGAAGGCGTCATCAAACACACTGTCAGTCTCCTTACATCGTGCACGTCCCCCTTTTAAATCAGCATTATGTTTTTCAAAGTAAAATTTTCAGTTGCCTAGGGAGCACTCCTCCTCCTCCTTATGAAGTGGTACATTGGACAGATGTACACACCCATCTCTCCTTTCCACATGCACATGCATAAACACGCCACAGACACATGCACACAAACAGGGATGTTTCATAGTTATGACTTGGCCCGGTTGGAACAAAGGCAATAGTATCTCTGTCACCAAGCATACACCCAGGCCTGAGCCTGCCCATCAGCCCCAAGAGCAGCAATTACACAGTCCATGGGTGTTAGGAGCTGCAAACTAAACATTTGTAAAAAGGCTGTAATTAATGCAATTAGCTATTTACACGATAGCCCATAATGAATCCAAAGGCATCGTTATTGACTATTGAGTAAATAATCTGACATTAAAAAGTCAATGATCTGCAAATGAAAAATTCCCTCTCTTCTTTTTAAAGGAGGAAAGGTGAAGGAAAGAAAATTAAGGAAAAGAGGAAAACAAGCAAGAGAAAAAAAAAAAAAAAACCTCAGCAAAGATGTCATTGCATAATAGTCCATTATGTCTCCAATTGAGCCGTCACGAACTATCAAAGAAATAATTGCACAATAGACCGTAATGGCTTAATCGTGTCAACATCTTCACATTTACATATTTTTTTAATCAATGGAAATTAAGTACAAAAATGGGCCTTTTGGTTTGCATCCACCTTCGTGGTTGGGGGTAGGGCCAGCTTTGGATCCCCCTACCCCCACCCGACCACCTACAGCTTTGGATCCCCTCACCCCCCCCATCCTGCCACCTTCAGCTTTGGATCCCCCTACCCCCACCCCACCACCTTCAAGGGAGGCAGTGCTTGCTTGCTGCAGGTTTCCCAGATACGTCTTATGCTGTTTGTGGGCACTGGAAGGGTGCTGGAGGGGCCAGAGAACTATGGTACCAGGACACAAAGACAGGCCACAGTGCCCTGCTGTCTACTACAGGCAGCAAAGACAATGAGCTGTGGTGCTGCCCAGGGGTCTGGTGTGCCGTTGACCCCTGATGTTTTGCAGGTGCACAGGCTTACTCTCACTCAGGCACACTTTTCTCATCCCAGTCATTCGTGCATGGAAGGAGGGACCCATTGTGCTTCTTCTCTCCAGAAGGAGCTGGCCATGTAAACAGCTGACCCCTGAGCCGTACACAGCGAACCTGCCTAAACCTTGACTTTGCCAGTTCTCTTCTTGCTCAGAATTTGATTATGTAACACGATGGTCTGCCAGGATGAAAACAACAAATGCCCTCCTTCCCCTTTCCTGTGCTCCACATTCTCATTTGGGGAGCAGGGATGACTGTTCCCCAAACATTCAACACCTGGGAGCTTCTTCACAAACCATTCTATATAGGTGGTCATGGATTTATTTGCATCCATCTGTCTATCAATCTATCTATCTACCTATCTATCATCTATGTATCATCTATCTATCTATCTATCTATCTATCTATCTATCTATCTATCTATCATCTATCATCCTATCCTAGACATTAATACTATATATCCTAAGGTATATAATATCTATCTATCTATCTATCTATCTATCCATCTATCTAATCTATCATCTATCTATATATCTATCTATCATCTATCTATCTATCTATCTATCTATCTATCATCTATCTATATACCTATCATCTATCTATCAATCATCATCATCTATCATCTATCTATAATCTATATATCTCTATTTATAAATTATCGATCTGTAATCTATCTATAATCTATTTATCTATCTAAAATCTGTCTGTCCATCCAAGCATATACAGTTGGCCCTATTTACAGTTGCTCTTGAAAATAATTCATTTCACTTTGGTTAGCTAATATTTAAAACAAAGAATTAGCTGGGAACGGTGGTACATACCTGTAATCCCAGCATGCAGGAGGCTAAGGCAGGAGGATTGGAAATTCAATGACACCCTGGGCTACATAGTGAAACTCTGTCTCAGAAAACCCCAAATAACAATAAAAATAGAAAACATTACTAATATAACATTGATTTGTGGCCTATTCATGGTCCTTGCTGCTTTTGTTTCTGTTTCTCCTCCTCCTCCTGCTCCTCCTCCTGCTCCTCCTCCTCCTTCTTCTCCTTAGTTGTTGTTGTTATTATTATTGTTATTGTTGTTGTTGTTTTGAGACAGAGTCTTCCTGTAGCCTCAGCTGGCCTGGAACTTGCTATGTAGACCAGGTTGACCCCTACCTCACAGAGACCTGCCTGCTTCTGCCTTCCGAGTGCTGGGACTAAAGGTGTGCACCACCACACCCAGCTTTCCTTGCTTATTTTTTAAAACAAAGTATAGTGATACAATTGGACCTGCATGTCTATGGGTTATGCGTCCCAGATTTAACCAATTGCAGGTAAAAAATTCATATACGAGGGCATATGTATTGAACGTATTTAGACTTTAACATTTTTATTATTCTCTAAATAATATGGTGTAACCACTATTTAATACATCATATTTACATTATATTAAGTGTTGCAAGTAATTTAGAGATTACTAAACTACATAAGAAGGTCTGGGGTGTAGCTCAGTGGTACAGCACTTGCCTAGACTCTGCCAATGAGGGCTGAGTGCTCTTGGAACCAGTGTGCCTTGTACTGAAGAATGACCACACACCACACACACACACACACACACACACACACACACACTGAAGGAACATGAAGTGAAGCAGCACCTTGGGGTTTGGGAGGAGAGACAGTCTCGTGCCCTGTGCCATTCAGGGCAGAAATCTCAAGGTCGTCATGCAGCCTTGGATGGGGGATGTAGCAGGTCTTATGGCAGCTGTCTTGAAACACCGAGAAAGCCTGAGCACAATCCATTGGCCACCCCTTAGAGTGTGACACATAGAAGAAATAATATTAGTTAATGTTAGCAGAGAGCTTTCTACTTCTAAAATACGCTAACATACTTTAATTCCAGTGGCTTCTTGTGACAAAACTCATTAGCCAATGCAAGAGTAATAGCAGCCGTTATGTCCTTAGCATGTGTGCTGGGCTGTGCTGTCTGTAGTTGCTGATGACCACATTTTCTCTGCTCGCCACCAGCAACCAACAGCACCTCCAGCCCTGCAGGGAGCTCAGTACAGGTGGAGACAGTATTTCCTAATGGCCAATTGAGCAAGCGCACATTGAAACGCAAAAAGTCCCATTCACAGGCAGTTCAGAGACAAGCATTAACTTCTCCAGGCTGCACAGCAAGTCATTTGCAAAGGCCTCATGGTCTTTTCTCTCCAGCCTGGGCTTCTGTCTCTAGTCTACAAAAGAAGCCACTGATTAAGTGAAAGTCAAAGCCCAAGCATTCAGGTCCGAGTTGTGCTGAGTCTCTGTGTGTGGTTTGTTTGGTCACTGGGTCAGAGAGAGCAAGATGAAGCCCCTCTCTCCACAGAGACTCCCTCCAGGGAAAAGAGAGTCCTTTGCTTCATTCTTGTGGAAAGTGACAGGGGCTGGGGTTGGGTACAGTCATCAGTGGGAGGGGCGGCAGTGGAGGCATGCTTGTAGCTAACCAGTCTAGTGCAGGAGCCAGAGCAAGGCTGAATAATCTCCCTGGCTTTTTAGAGAACACTCTGGTTTTCCACATGCGGTTTCTCTTGCTGTGTTTTAAGTCTGAAATGCCCCCTCAGACTCCGGTGCTGAACATTTGGTCCCCAGCCAGTAGTGATGTTTTAGGAGGCTGTGGAACTTAGAAATTGAGGCCTTGCTGGTTCAGGAAATGGATTTCCTCTCTTCTTCCTGATCCCCTGATGTATGAGCAGCTATATGTAACTCCCATGCCAGCTCCACCTGTCCTGGACTAAGCCAGTGCCCACCACATGCCATCCTCACAGTGATGGACTGTATTCCCTTAAACCACAAGACAAAGTAAATCTTGCCCTTAATTTGCTTCTGTCTGGTATTTTGTCACATGACAAGAGAAGGTATAATGCACTTGAGAAGGAGCATAATGGCTCCCTTTTCTCTGAGGCTGATAACCGTCTTGATATAAGTGATTTCCATTCACAGTGTACATTTGAGGAGGCTGGAGAGCCTGACGCTGAGGGATGGAGGAAGGCAGTTTTGCTTGCAAACAGGAGCGAGAGGTTGACCCTTGCCTTCTGGGCAGGAGCCAGAGCTGGGGAGTCACTCACTGCAGTACAGGAGCACCAGAGCCTGCTGAGACACACCAAGCCATTAGAGCTTGCATCTGGAATGCCCTCCCTCAGTCTCGTGCATTCAAAACCTGGTCCTCAACTGCTGGTGCTGTTGGAAACCCTTGGGCAGTGGGGCCTGGTTGGTGGGAGTCAATGCTGGAGGCTTGTCTTTATAAGGTATGATGAGATCTCCCTCCTTCCCTCCCCTCCCTCTTCTACTCCCATGAAAGAAGCTGCTTTTCTCTACCGAACCTTTCTACCGTGGTGTTCAACCTCACCATTGACCCAGAAACAACGGCACCAAGTGACCACAGGCTGAAACTGTGAGTCAAAGCCTTTCCTTATTCAAGCTGTCGTGTTTAACTACAGCAAGAGGAAGCTAGCTAAGACACCAGCTAGTGGATTGGTCCAGGTGACACCCAGCATTTATTTGTGTGCAGGCTCACAGGCTCCATGGCCCAGTTACTCCCATTTAAACTCCCAAGACAGATGAGGATGAAATTTATGTAGCTGGGCACCAGGCCTCTGAGTAGGACTGGGAGTTTTTGTACTTTTCTGAGTCACAGTACCCTTCAAGTGGGGCCTATCTGCTCCATCTTTCACCAGCGTGATGGTTTTCAAGTACTGTTGCCTGTGCTGTTGATTAAACAAAACAAAGGTGACTGCAGCAGGTGTCTCTGAGTGGACGAGTGGACAGGAGTAGGTATTGCTACCAGCACACTAAGAAGCCATTTATCAAAGTTTTATCTGATGCAAAGCTCTGGATGATCAGTCACGGCTCACAAATGGCATAGAGCCCTGTCTGAATGTGTCTGGAGCTGCTTTGCTGCTCCACAGAGCATCACGCTTTGAGAACTCGGCCTTGAATAACATGGCTCAGGAGCACAGATGGAGGGAGCAATGTGCATGGAGATTTTGCCTTAGGTAATAGGATCACACAGTGATTCAGGGTTGGGGCCTTCCTTGTAAGGACTTGGGAGGTACCTTGCTCAGGGACATGGGCTTCAAATTTCTTTTTTTTTAAGTTTATTTTTATTTTGTATTTTATACAGAACATCTCAATCAATAGTAATAATCTTTATACCCCTCTCTTGGCACTCTCCCATAGGCCCCTGCCCCCCACTGGAGCCCATATACTCTGTCATCCCTGTAAAGGCCCACTGTGTCAAGTCAGTGTCCCCAGAGGTTTCCCGAGTGTGAGTTCATCAACTGAGGTCTAGTAAGCCTATCTAGAGTCCCTTGTTTTAGGAAGATCAGATCTTCTTCACCTAGCAGCAATCAGTTACCAATATTTTTTGAGATAAGATTGGGGTCTGCTGTTTATTCTCCCATTCTATGCTGCGTTTTTGTCTGCCTCAGGGCAGACAAAACTTGTGTCTGCTGATACCATTGCCATAGAATCATATTAGCAGGGTCCCAGGAGCCTGTAGGACTCTGTTTCGATAGGGTCACACACCTCCTCCCTGGCTCATACAATCTTTTTGGCCCCTCTTCCGCGATGATTCCTAAGTCTTGGGTGGGGCTTCAAATTTCTGACAAGAGAGAATGAAGTGTTAAGGGTAGCCAGATGCTTGAAGAATTACAGAGGGCTCATGACCTGGTGAGATAAAGGTGCCTGGGGAAGGGATGAGTAGACCTTCAGATTTCAGCTTTTTTTATTCAGAACAAAAGAGGGCAGGAGATGTCCCCACCTCCCTATGGGGCAATAACTAAACTCCTTTAACTGGCTTCCTCTCTTGCAAGATTTCAACCTCAGTAAACAGATCAACAAATTTGAGTACATAAAGAACTAAAAGTAATTCTAGAGGCTAGAGAGATGACTCAGCTGTTAAGAGCACTGACTGTTCTTGCAGAGGACCTGGATTCTGTTCCCAGCACTCATGGTTGCTCACAACCATCTGTAACTCCAGTTCTGGGGGTTCAATGGCCCCTTCAGGTTTTCTCAGGTTGTAGGCACACATATAGTATGCACACATATAAATGGAGGCAAAATACTCATGCACATAAAATAAGAATAAATAAATCTTTGTTTTGAAAAAAAAAAAAGAAATTCAAGTGAATACCAATAAAAAACAGCCAAAAAAGAAGAGAAAAGAAATTCCTCAGGAAAATCAACAGGAATACCCCACACAGAGGCAAAAGGCAGGCGTTAGACTGGGCTGTTTGCAGTATAACGATTATAGAAAGCCATCTGTAGATGATATAGAGAGGAACTATGTTCTCTGAAAAGAAAGGACAGAGAAAAGCTAAAGATGCAGGGTGGGTAGGGTCAGGTAGAGCACATATCTAGCATTCACAGTTCCTGGGTTCCATCCCTAGCACTGTGAAAATAATAAATAAGCAAGGAAATTAATAAATAAATAAATGAATAAATAGGGGAAGTAATGGATAAAATAGCAAACGATGTCCCATTTTGGGCCCCAAAGGGGAACACTGCTTCATGGGAGGTAAGGCTCATGAAGACAGCACAAGTTATCTACTGGGAGGATTGTGTTTCTCCAAAACACCCAAAACAGGAAAGAAAGGACAAGTGAAGAAACATGATTTTGGAAGTAAGACGCAAATAGGTGAGTAGGAAAGTTCTGGGGGAAGCTGAGTGTGTTGTGCCTGCACATTAGATCACTGCATCCCCATGGCTCAGGGATCCACTGCGTCTGCTTAAGCAGCTGCTGGGGTGGATTCCTGTACTGAAGATACACCAGAAGACAGAGCAAAAAGACCTAGAGGGGACCTAGAAGACAAAGGATAAAAGAAAACGAGGGGATTGTTCTCAGAAAGCAAAGATCTGGATAACGGGAGTTCCAGACAGAGAGAGGAGAGGAAATAGATGGACGGGGTCACTGAAGAAGCGATTTAAGAAAATCTCTTCTGAGAAAGGGCTGGAGAGATGGCTCAGTACTGGCTGCTCCTGCAGAAGGCCTGGGTTCAGCACTAAGCATCTACTCTCTCTTCTTGATGGAGTGCATCTACCTATAGTTTCCAGATATGGGGGAAGGAAATCAGTTGAGAATTTGTGTGCCTAAAGATGTCTTTATTTACTGTCATAGCTAGCTGATAGTTTGTCTGGGTAGAGGATTTCAAAGTGGAAATGATTTTCTTTGCGAATTTCAAAGATGTGTCTTCGGGTTTTGTTGCTTTCTACCTTCTAATATTGAGGGTTAGAAGACTAAAGCTCTCTCTCTCTCTCTCTCTCTCTCTCTCTCTCTCACACACACACACACACACACACACATACACACACACAAATCTTTAACAAAACAAAAGCAGTTTGTGTTTTCTCTCTTCTAATATAGAGGGGTAGAAGACTAAAGCTCTCTCTCTCTCTCTCTCTCTCTCTCTCTCTCTCTCACACACACACACACACACACACACATACACACCACACACACCACACACACATATATGCATTTCTATTTTCTTCCTCCGTTACTCATAAGTTCACAGGGATGGACCTACATTCATCCTTAGACCTAAGCTTTCAATTCAGAAACTATCTGGGTATGGTGGAACATTCTTTTAATTCCAGCACTTTGGAAGCAGAGGCAGGTGGAGCTCTGTGAGATCAAGGCCAGTCTGGTCTACATAGTGAGTTCCAGGCCAGCTGGGGCTACAGGAAGACCTGATCCCAAAAATACTGAAACGGGCTGGAGAGATGGCTCAGCGGTTAAGAGCACTGACTGCTCTTGCAGAGGACCTGGGTTTGATTCCCAGCACCCACATGGCGGCTATGAACCGTCCTTAACTCCAGTTCCAGGGGACTCCGAAGCCCTCTTCTGATCTCCGCGACACTGCATGACATGGGTGCACTCACATACATGCAGGCAATACACTCATACACATAAAATAAAAATAATAAATAAAATATTTTTTAAAAATACTGAAACAAACAAACAAACAAAAAACAAGAAGCAACCAAAACCCCTCAACATCCAATGCAGAAGCTGTTATGGTGCAAAGAACAGTTCTTCTTTTCAAATTTTTATTTATTTTTATGTGTATGAGTGTTTTGTCTTCTTGTAGATTATATAT
>NW_008330062.1:740358-741300 GCF_000622305.1 Nannospalax galili
ATATACACACATATATATGCATCATGTGCATGCAGTGTGCTTGGAGACAAGAAGAAGGCATCATATCCCCTCAAACTTGAGTTACAGACTGTTGTGAGCCACTATGTGGGTACTGGGAACTGAATCTGGGTCAAACACAGAGTAAGTGTCTGTGAGGTACCAATCCTAACTGACACGTCTACAATGCAACCTCTACACCCAAGACTCAGGGAGCATTTGTGGAACAGGGAGTAGAGAGAACACGAGTGCATCCCTCAACTCTCACCAGCTAAGCTTTCTCATGCAATAGAGGGCAATTAACACAGAAGGCCACAACTGGCCAAAGTATAGAGAATAAGACTGCAGTATGCATGCCCTTGGACAGGTAGAACTCCTGTTTAAACCTCATCTACTCAGGGCTCAAGGACTATTGTGGAAGAGGAGGTGAACAATTGTAAGAGCCAGGGGTGGTCCATGACCATAAGGAAAGTGTGTTCCAGACTTTTGGGAACTTGCTCATATGAACTTACAGCAATGGTGACAGCATGCACAAGACCCATGCAAACTTAATCAAACAAACACCCATCATAGAACTGGGGAAATGGGTAGCAGGCCCCAACTGAGAAACTATTGGCAGCTGTTCACTGCTGGGTGAGGGAGTGCTGATCTTTAAGGGAGTGACAGTAGATAGACTGAGTGGGCTCCAGTGAATGAACTCACACCGAGGGACATCTGGGTACACAAACTTGACTCAGTGGGACTTAGCATATATGATGGGGAGGTATTGGGGGTGCAGATAGGGGAAGGTGTCTAAATATGATTAGAATGCATTGTATGAAAGTAACAAAAATTCAAAAATATATATATTGAAAAAATGGGAGAAAACAAGAGAAGCTGAGCAGTATTTGGTTCTGTTCTTCCCTTCCTTCCTCCCTCCCTCCCTCCCTCCCTTCCTTCCTTCCT
>NW_008330062.1:741429-743508 GCF_000622305.1 Nannospalax galili
CCTCCCTCCCTTCCTTCCTTCCTTCTTCCTCTTTCCCTTCATCCATCTCTCTTTCCTTCCATTGCATATATCTAGTAATTCCAGGCATTAGATTGGAAGAGACAAGGTCACAACCCACGTGGCACTTGCTTTCAGCCTTTTAAAAGCATCATTGATGTCAAAGCTGTATTCTCACCTAGAATGTGGGAATGATTTTTCTGGGAAAGACTTTTTGCAATAAGCCTTTACACACTGGAATTTTGCATAACCTTGTAAACCAAGTTAATCATGTTTTGAGAACATTTAGAACTAGGTACTCCTAAGAAAAACAATACAACTGTCCTACAATGATTTGGACTCCTGATGTCATTTTACAATCTAAGGTGAATGCATAGCTTTAATCTTATACCATGTTCCCTATTTGTGACTCAGTTACGCTCGTGACTCAGCACAATATATATGTGTGAGGTGTGACAGTGATGATGTTGAAAACAACAACATCGCAAACAACATCTCCCCCACAGATGTTGCAAGCAACATGGGGCATAGGTTGACGACATCTGTCTGTGGCTTTGTACACTGTCCTGAGTCATAGGTTCAGAAAAACAACTTCTTCCTTTGCAAATCTGTTGTCAAAGATTGCTCATACCGTGGTTGATATGCTGTTAAATAAATATGAGCTTAGCCCTTGTTAAAGAAGAAGAAGAGAATAAGCATAGTTCTGAGAGGAATCAGAACACCTCAGAACAAGAACAAGCCCACTCTTTGTTAAACTAGTCCAAGAATGAATTTTTACACTAGTGGGGTACCTGCCACATTAGAGGACACATTCAGATGAAGATAATGAAGAGGTCAGAGGCACCTGATCAGCAGGATAGAACCAGAATTCTTATCCATAGCTCCCAGTCTTTCCCAGCAAGTGGCCTTTGGATTGGCCCAGGCTGGTCCATGTCAACGTTGATGCCCCTTGGATTACTTCTTAGGATTAACCAGTCATGTTCTGAATTTCGAGGGGATATCATCTAGGTGTGCTTTTCCTGAGTCCCTTGGCATGATTAGCATAGGACTGAATGGTCTTCGAGATGACCTGCATTGATCATGATATAGATTATTGGGAAAGGGTTTTCTCCTTGGCTGTGCACCGGGCAAGACTGTGTTAGACCCTCATCTTGGCTGTTACACACCGAAGGGGAAACAAGGTGAGGAGACATCTGAAGAATGAGGACAGTGGTTGCCCTGCTATGGGAGCCAGGCTAGGCATGTGCTGTAGCAAACAGGGAGGCACAGTGCCAGGCCATTAGTTAGCCCCTTGACTAACTAGGGAGGCATCCCCAAACCATCTTCCTGGGAGGCACCACATGGAGAGCACACAGGGCTGGAGGATCATGGATAGAAAGGTGATCAATTTGAGCCATTTTTCCAAGAGATGCTTTTGAATTAACACTCAAAGGAGAACCCTCTCCTACCTGCAGGCCTCTCTCCAGGGTAAGTCCATTGCATCTTCCATGCCTTGACTCCTCCAGCCTCATTCACCCTCCCATGCCCCCCTCTGGTCTCTCCTCCTAGTTTGGGTCCTGTCCCATTCCTTGTCTTGGGGCCCTAGACACCTGGGGAACCATGACTGCTTCCTGATCCTTTTCACCCAGACCAACTCAGTGCCTTCTCTGGTCCCCAGGAGAACTGCTTCTGGGCCTGGCCCCGCCCTCACCTCCCTCTGCTTCCCTGGGCCTGCACCACCCACCAGCCTCTTTCCAGGACGCTGGGGCTGACCTTTTCTCTTCCTGATCCTTTGCATCCAGACCAACCCAGCTCCTCAGTGCAGTCCCCGGGAGTCCTTGGGGCTGCTTCCTACCCCTATCTGCCTTTGCATCTCTGGGTGGCACAGCCACAAGCTGCCCTAGACCAGCATCTTTTCTGGGCCCGGCTCCCAGGCCAGTCCAACCCTCAAATTCCTGAGGCCAAAATCTTTCCTGGAGGGATCCAGACCTTAGGAGAAAGCCTAAGAGCATCTGATCCTCATCTGACTTGTGCCTCTGTGGGAACTCCTGAAGACAAAAGCAATCTGGCCACTCCAGTATAAAATCAAAAGAGAGAACCGGA
>NW_008330062.1:744732-745183 GCF_000622305.1 Nannospalax galili
ATGATTAAGATTGTTTGAGCTTGTCTGCAAGAAACCTATCTCACTTTCAAGGACAGACACTATCTTAAAGTGAAAGGATGGAAAAAACATATACCAAGAAAATGGCACTAAGAAAAAGGCAGGTGTAGCAATTCTAATATCTGACAAAAGAGACTTTAAACTAAAACTAATCAGAAGAGATAAAGAGGCCCACCTCATTCTGATCAAACGAGCAATAACTCAAGAAGATATTACAATCATGAGTATTTATTCACCAAACTCTGGTGCACCCAACTTCATAAAACATACTACATAAAACTTCATAAAAACAATACTACAGGACTTTAAGGATTTTAAGAACCAGATTAATACCAACTCATTAATAGCAGAGGACTTCAATACCCCACTGTCTCCATTAGATAGGTCAACAGGGCAGAGAGTTAACAGAGAGACACCTGAGTTAAATAATACC
>NW_008330062.1:745405-747679 GCF_000622305.1 Nannospalax galili
TTGAACACATGGAGATTAAACAACACACTCCTGAATGATGAATGGGTCAAAAGAGAAATTAAGGAAGAAATAAAAGTATTCCTGGATTAAATGAAAAGGACAATACAACACAACAAAACCTCTGGGACATGCTGAAAACAGTCCTTAGAGGGAACTTTATAACCTAACCACTGAAATCAGGAATGAGACAAGGCTGTCCACTATCTCCACTTCTCTTGAACATAGTACATGAGACTCTTGAGAGAGCAATAAGACAAGAGAAGGAAATTAAAAGAGTAATAATTGGAAGAGATCAAATTATCCCTTTTTGCAGATGATATGGTATTATATCTAAAAGATGCCAAAAGTTCCACCCGAAAACTCCTAGAAATTATTAACACATTCAATAAAGTGGCAGGTTACAAAATTAACCTACAAAAGTCTGTAGCCTTTCTATATACCAATAACAAGCAATCAGAGAAAGAGCACATGGAAACACTCCCCTTCACAATAGCTACAAAAAAAATAATATCTCAGAATAAACCTGACCAAAGACACTAAAAAGCTCTACAATGAAAATTTTAAATCTGTAAAGAAAGAAATTGAGGAAGACATCAGAAAACGCAAGGATCTCCCATGCTCATAGATTGAAAGAATTACTATTGTGAAAATGACCATCCTACCAAAAGACATTTATAGATTCAATGCAATTCCAATCAAAATCTCCACGACATTTTTCACAGAATTGGAAAAAAATCTATCCTAAGATTCATATGGAAGCATAAAAGACCTCCGATACCCAAAGCAACCCTGAGCACTAAGAGCAATGCTGGGGGGATTACTATACCAGATTTTACGCTGTATTACAGAGCTATAGTCATAAAAACAACATGGTACTGGCACAAAAATAGACCCATAGATCAATGGAACAAAATTGAAGACCCAAATATGAGTAAATGCAATTTCAGCCACCTGATATTTGACAAAGGGGCCAAGAAAATTCACTGGAGGAAAGACAGCATGTTCAGCAAATGGTGCTGGCAAAACTGGATCTCCACTTGTACAAGAAGGAAATTAAACCCCTATCTTTCACCCTGCTCAAAAGTCAATTCCAAATGGATCAAAGACCTCAATGAAAAGCCTGAAATTCTGAAACTATTAGAAGAAAACATTGGGAAATGTTTTCCCAATGTAGGAAAGGATTTTCTAAACCGAACATCAATTGCTCAGGAAACAAGGGCAAGAATTAACAAATGGGACTTCATTAAACTAAAAAGCTTCTGTACATCAAAGGAGGCAACCAAGGAAGGGAACAGAAAACCCACAGAATGGGAGAAAATCTTCACCAGCGACACATCCGACAGAGGTTTACTAACCAGAATGTATAATGAACTCAAAAAACAGAGAACCAGACAAGAAGCAACCCAATTAAAAGATGGGCTAAGGAGCTGAACAGAGAGTTCTAAAAAGAAGAAGTAAAGATGGCTGTGAAATATCTTAAAATATGTTCAAAAACATCACTAATAATTAGGGAAATGCAAGTTAAAACCACTTTAAGATTTCATTTTACCCCACTCAGACTGGCTAAGATCAAGAAAACAAATGATACCAAATGTTGGAGAGGATGTGGGGAAAGGGGAACACTCATCTACTGCTGGTGGGGCTGCAAACTGGTTCAATTGCTATGGAAAGCAGTGTGGAGAACTCTTAAAAAACTACAAATGAACCTACCATTTGACCCAGTTATACCATTCCTTGGCATATATGCAAAGAACCCATCCTTTTGCAGAGACACTTGTACATCCATATTTGTTGCTGCTCTTTTCACAATAGCTAAGAGATGGAAGCAACCTAAGTGTCCCTCAGTTGATGAATGGATAATGAAAATGTGGTTCATTTATACGATGGAGTTTTACTCAGCATTAAAGAAAGATGAAATCACAAAATTTGCAGGTAAACGGATGGAACTAGAAACTGTTATACTAAGTGAAGTAACACAATCTCAGAAAAAAAAATCGACATATGTCCTCCCTCATATGTGGATCCTAGGATCAGACTCCGATAAATCTGTATGCAAACAGACATAACTGCAGGAACCAGGACACGGGTAAGGAAACAGTGAGGTAAAGGAAAAGAAATAACCTGAAGTAGAAGAATAGTAGGCAACAGAACTTAAGAAGGGAGATATGGATAAAAATTGGGTTAGATTAAGGGAAGGGGGAGGGAAGGGTATATGAGGAACCTATGAGATAAGGAGAAAGAAGAAGCTCAACAGAGGTAGGATCATAGGAGCAA
>NW_008330062.1:747893-748221 GCF_000622305.1 Nannospalax galili
CAAGATTTATCTACATGACACACAGTAATTAAAAGTACCAGACTGGTGGAACTAACTTTCTTGGGTGTTTAACAGACATACTTTGCAGCCTATAATAATTTGGTCAGAGGGACATAAAGGACACTTTTTGCTCCTTGCCCTCCTAGGTCGACTAGTTCCAGGGGACTATGAGCATCTCTCAAAATGCCCTATTATGGTGGTGGGTCACCTGTCATCTTGATCAAGGAGGCTGAGGACACCCTACCAGATGGACTTTAACCAGTGTCCAGTCTACAACGAGAAGGGTCAACACAGAGGAATCACTTCCTCCATGCTTCCAAGTGAAGCC
>NW_008330062.1:748768-749678 GCF_000622305.1 Nannospalax galili
CTATCAGAGTATAAGGGCTCTAGTTGGAGGAGGGAGACTATGGGAGGGTGCCATCTGGGAAGTGGGTGTATAGTTGAATAAGATAGTTTGGGATATTCTGTGTGATATACACACCCACAAAAAAAAATCAACAAATTTTTAAAAAATGTATTATATTTGAGGAGGAAGCATGGAAATTTACATCATGCTAATTAGTAGAGGTGATACACAATACCATTGAAAGCTACCCGGTGACTTTATAGACATACACAGGCGCCAAGGATCCACGTGCAACCGATTATGACTAGTAATAATCAGATACATACAGATTAGAGATGCAAGCGCCAACATCTCAGTGTTAGAAGCAAAAACAATGAGTCTGTCAGCAAGGAACGATATATTCTAAAATAAAATGGAGATCTTTTTTTAAAGGTTAAAAACTCATCCAATTTTATGTCTTTCAGGGCTTATACTGAGTTCAATAATATGTAACTATATTAATTCAACTGTGAACCTAGAAACTTGCACCCACCCGTGAAAGAGATGTACTGTTGCTCTGTTGTGTGCTACTGAATATGTTAAAGCTGTAGTGAAAAGCTCCTAATCATGTAGTTATTAAAAATTTAAAAAGTATAATGATTAAAAAAATAATAATTCTTCAAAGCATAAAAATTTGCTCCTTAATAATTAGTAGATGTGAAAAACATAATCATTGAAATCTGCCTGATGACTTTATATCAGATGCCAAGAAAGTAACCGACTGTGACTAGTAATAATCTGATATATAGAGATTAGAAACACATGTGCATACTTCTTAATCTCAATTGCATTAAAAATGAAGTTTTCTGCATAAAACTCTGTATTTTCATAATGAAATGGAGATCTTTTTTAAAGGTTAAAACCTCATTTAATTTTATGTCTTATAGGGTTT
>NW_008330062.1:749763-750671 GCF_000622305.1 Nannospalax galili
GCAGCCTAGCTCAGAAAATTGTTATTGAATATGTCATTGCTGATGTAATGAAATGCTTCTAAGTATGTGGTTATTAAATAAATAATTTAAAAAAACTCAAAGGAGAGAAAAGAAGGCTGCCAGGATGTTAGATACACGAGCAAGCACAGAGGCACAGAGACTGAGAACTCATGGTGACTCGTGGGGTTGGCTTGTCTTAGAGTGTGATTATAAAGGAGGCTTCATGCCTGTAATGAGTAAGGACATGCTACAGAGAACAGGAAAGCCAGAGTGAGCACCGGGAAATGTTCAAACAGTACTCTGTGGGCTATTCATGCCACTTAAGCAGGAGAACGCCGAGTTCCAAGGGAAGTCCCAAAAGTTCACTCCGGGAGCAGGAGAGATGGTGTAGAAGAGGCTGAGGACAGATACAAAGGCATTTTCAGGGAGGTTAGAGTAGAGGGGTTGGAGATCCTTGGAAGGTGACCGGTTCTAGGTGGCAAGTGAGAAAGAATCCAGAGAGGTTGATGATAACCAGGTGAAGTCATAGTGAGCCTGCACTGTGTGAGGAGAGAGAGGAACCTAAAGTGTGGGAGGAGACAGGAAAGAAGAGAGAGGATTGGAAGGGGAACGAGACAAAATATGTTTCCTCTCATATGAAATCTAGATTTAGAAATGTGTGTATAAACACATACACACATATATATACACATATACACACATAAACACACACAAACACATACACATACATTCCCATATATTTACACACATATAGTCACACACACATATATATATACACATGTACACATACATGCATACATCCACATACATACATGAAAGTAGTTGGAGAAGCATTTGGAAGAGGACCAGCCAGAGGTGGGTAAGATCTCAGCAAAGCACAATGGCATACATATATATATATATATATA
>NW_008330062.1:750730-779262 GCF_000622305.1 Nannospalax galili
ACATGTCACACAATAAGTGTGTATGATAGTGTGTCTGAGTATTTGAATGTCTATGTGTGTGTGTGTGTGTGTGTGTGTGTATACGTATATATGTAAACATGTCAAACTGAAACCTACTTTTTGCAAGGTAACCAAAAATTTATAGGTGATAGCAACATTAACAGCTTGGGAAGATAAAACCAAACCAGGATGGAAAAAGAGAAGATCTTAATCCCAGCACCTGGGTGGGGTATGCTAAGGCAGAAGGATTGGCGTAGTTCAAGGTCAGTCTCAGCTACAGTGTGAGACACTGTCTTAGTCAAGGGCGTAGAAACCTGTTGGAGGTGGAGGACAGCCGAGCTTGTGGTGAGTCGCTCCTGTTGCGGCCTGATCCCTTTGTAAGAGCACCATTGCGTCTGATACTGAGCGCCACTCTGTAAATCTCACACAGCATATTAAATATCCTCTCGGGCTCCCCTCAAACACATGCATTCGAGGACTCCTGGGCAACAGCTCTCTACTATCCTGAATGGATTTCTCTCTATTGACAATTGTGGCCATGCCACCTGGTCACAGACAGCATCTGAAAAAAAATGGAATTTGCCTGGCTGAGCTTAGAGTCATAAGGAACAGAGTGGCCGAGCATCTCTCACTGAGTCTCAAAGGAAACCTGCTTTGGGGTGCCTCCTCCTTCTGTTGAAAAAAAAAATTAATCTGTAAATAGTTTATTAAAGGTTGGAAATGCTGCCAGCGACCCTTTGAAAACGGATACAACATCTTAGAGATTGCAGAGGTAAATCTTATTGTCTGGGGAAATGACTTCGGCTCAGTTATTTCTTTCATTGCTCTGTGAATGTGATGGCATTACTCAGTTTAATAAATCCGAGTGTATCTCTCAGTCCATGTAGCCTGATATAAATATCTCACGTTATGTCACATTATCCCCTTTGTACGGCTATCCTGGGCCCTGATGACTGGGGTCTGATAAATGCAAAACCTCATTTGCTTTGTGAGTGATTGAGCGCTAACACTGTTTAGATTTCTTAATATACTTGTATTAGCATGAATAAGTAATGAGCATGCCAGGCTTTTTTGAATATTTGATTGTATCTTTGTAATGGATTTGTGTCTTTCTCTTTGTGCTAATGTCATTGTAACTTTGTTGGTGTCATAACTCCAAGCCATGGCAATTGATCTTTATCACCTCATCTAGAGTCAATCACCCTCTCCATGTCCAATCACAGCATGCTAGATCTCTCTCTCTCTCTCTCTCTCTCTCTCTCTCTCTCTCTTTCATTTTCTGAGTGCAAGTGCTAGTAACCACCCCCAAGAAATGCCTTCCCGGCTTCATGAAGAGTAGATTTGAGATTTGCAAATTAAATGGAAGGAGGATAGGACCAGCTTGACCATGCCTTCACAGAAATCACCAAATATGAGTCACATCTAGACTCTTAGATCTACCAAAGCCCCACAAACCTGTCCTTTATTGCAAGACCCATGGGTCTGCCACTGTAAAAATAGCTTCTATGTGCTGGAGACCCCAAGGCAGAGAGGAATCCTTCTCTGTGGTTTAAGAAGTCTCCTATATATATAAAAAAAGGTTCTTCTTTTCATAAGAGCCTTCTTGTATAAAAGCATTGTCTTAGCTTCAATGACCAAATGTGTTTTGCTTGTAGGAGTTGTTGTCTTTGGGAAGGCTAATTAACTTCTTAAATGTGTATGTAATTGATGTCCCAGTTCAAATTCCTAAGGAGTCAATTCTCAGGCTCCTGGCCTGAATCCATATGTAAAGGTGGTTCCCAGCATTGATGGTTCCAGGGGTGCCTATCAAGAGTGTGAGCCAGCAGGAGCTCATATGGCAGGAGACTCACATGGGAACACCAGGTAAGTTGGGGATGAACCACAGCACATTCAAAGAACAAAGACCTGTTTGCATATCCTTTGCCTGCTGATGCCTTAGCTAAGTAGCAGCTGTGGTTGGAACTGAATCCAACGTTGATGATGGATATAAAGTATATTTGGACTCTCCCCACCTCCATTCCACAGGAGAAATCCAGATAGAGATGGTATACTCATAAAATGATGACTGTACTACATTTGCAAGATCCTTCTGATAAATAGATAAATAATTATCATGATGATGATAACTGTCATTGTGATAAGTCTGATTTGAGTCTCTGAGTGGCTTTCTGCTCACTAATTTTTTTTTAATTATTTCTTGGCCATAGCCTATGCAAGGTTAGGTAAGCAGTATTAATTTTGTCCTTTTATTTTAGTTTCTTATAATTACTCTTCCTGTCCCCAATGCTGAATACCATTTGCTTGTCTTCATATTGGCTCCTTTCTTTTCTTATCACTCAATGCTATAGATTGGATCTGAGTGTTCCTCAAAGGCCAGAGTGTTAAAGGCTTAGTCCCTGGGTTGGCACTGTTGAGAGGGGTAAGAGTTTTAAGAAGCAGGGCCTTGTGGGAGACCTGGTCACTACTGGGGTGTGCTCTGGTTTCATTTCTGTTGCTGTGATAGACTATCCTGACAAAAGGTAACTTAAGGGAGAAAGGATTTATTTGGCCTACAATTAATTCCAGGTTATAGTCCATCCTTGTTGGGGAATCAGGCAGGACCATAAAGCATCTCATCCACAGCCAAGAGCAGAGAGGACATAAATGCGTGAATCCTTGCTTGCTTGTTTTACTCTTATACAGTTCAGGGTCCTGCCTAGGGAATGGTGCTGCCCACAATGGGCTGGATCTTCCTATATCAACTAGCAATCAAAACAATCCTAGATAGACATGCCTACAGTCCAGCCCAGTGTAGACAACCATGTAGATGATCCCTCACTGAGACTATTCCCAGGTGATTCTCAGTTGTGTCGGGTTGACAGTTCAAACTAACCAGTGCAGGGGTGTGCCCTTGAAAAGAACACTGGGACCCCAGTCTCCTCCCCCTCTTCTTGTCTCTTTTGCTTCTTGGTTGGTGGCACCACATGATCCTGCTCTGGTGTGCTGACTTCCTAGCCCTGCTATGGAGGTCAAAGTGCAATGGGTCCAACTGACCTTGGATCAAAGCCTCAAAATTGAGCCAAAGCAAAATAAACCATGGGAACATAACAGACTTATTATGAGATCTTCCATGAGCCCCTGACTTCCCTGGCTGCTTGCTCAAACCACAGTTATGACACCCTGAACTGCTCAACTCTACGTTGCTATGGTGCTATGGACCAGCAGGATTTGATACGTAGACATTTTTCTGTTCACGGTAACCTGCCCAACTTGCACACTCATTAGATCAGCCTTCTGCTGAAAAGCTACTCTATCACTGAGTACATCTTAGCTCTTTTCTATTTTTTATTTTGAGAGAGTCTCTTTAGTTGCCCAGGCTGGCTCTGCTACTGTTGTGACCTCAAACTTGTGATCCTACTGCTTCAGCCTCCCAAGTGCTGAAGTTATAGACATGGGGTACCAAAATGTCTTTCATCTTAGAACAGAGATTCTTCCACAGTGCACTGGCAGTCTGCGTGCCAAGGGATGTTCAGAGACTTGTGGGGAGTTGGACGGTAGTAAGCCTATTGCCTTCTTTGCTCCCTCTGGAATGCCCAGGAGAGATGTGTGTGGTCACTTTATGATTCTTGCTGGGGGTCACCAGACCTAGCTGGATGATGTGAAAGGATTGTTGGCAGCATTGTTGTGCAGAGAACTTGAGCCAGATAGGAGTTTTTACAAAAAACTGTAGCCAAAGGCAATATGGGAGATAGCACTGGGGTCCCGGTAGTGCCTGTCACCATGGAACCAAGTTGGACCCCAAAGGAAGTTTCTAGTTGACAGCTCAAATTCACCAGCTTTTACCTCCCAGCCGAATGAGGGGAGCTAATGGTTGATGACCCCAGGAAAGGGCCCAGTCACTGGAGGTCCCTAAGAAATGAGTGAATAGACTGGTCTTGGGGGAGTAGAGGCAAAGGGCAGTGAGATATGAGTCAGGGAAGATACCAGCAGTCTGAACCTTCAGTAATGGGGGATGTAGAATGTCCAAGTGCACAGAGAAACTTGAATAAGATGTGGCAGGGAAGTTGTTCAGCATGAATCAGGAGTTTCAGAGAAAGAGTGGTCCAAGATGGGCTGGGCAAGGCTGCCTGCTTTAAGGCCCTCTGGTTCTCAAGCTACCGAGGTGGGGAAAGGTCCCTTCTTCAAATCTAATAGATGGATATATCCCAGATGCTGCAGGCTAGACCCTGGACACTGTTCTTCAAAAAGTGACAGAGCCTGGAGTTCATCTGCTGGTTCTCCTGCAAACCACACATGGATTAAAAATATTTTATTATTTTCTGGGAATCAAATCTGGGTCCTCTGCAAGAGCAGTCAGTGCTCTTAACCACTGAGACATTTCTCCAGCTTCTAGATTTTTTTTTTTGTAGCGAAAGATGAACGGATCTTTGAGGCCGATGGGATATTAGGTATGTATGCTTCATTTCTCAAAAAGCATACAATTACATAATAAGCACTGCTCTGGCCCTGGGAGCCCTCCCCATCAATCCAGGGGCCCCAGAGCCCCACAGCAGCCATCCTGATGCAGAGTCAATATTCTTGCTTGGGCTGGGAACCCCTCTCCTGCAACTTCATCGTTATAATGCATGTCAATGCCTACCCTGATCCTTTTTTAAAATTTGTTTTTATTGTTATATGTATGAGTTTTCCCTGCATGTAGTGCCTGTGGAGGCCAGAAGAGGGCATAACTCCTTGGAACTGGAGTTACAGATGGTTGTTAGCCACCATGTGGGTCCTGGGGATCCAGCTCTGGTCACCAGACTTGATAACAAATGCTTTTGACTTGCTGAGTGATCTCCCTGGCCTCACCCTGGTCCTTTACCCTTTACCTTGGTCTTGCTTGCTCTAAGTAGTCTTTTCCTCTGGTACAGTTGTGTAGAGGACACACACACACACACACACACACACACACCATACATAGCCAGATGCCTTCTCATATCCTCTACCCCACTGTATATCACATGAGATGAAGGGAAAGAAAATGTGTTAGAAAAAAAAAAATCAAACAAACAAAAAAACTTCTCCCATTCTCCACCAACCATCGACAAAGCTGGATGCCTAGAGCAAGCCAACTACTCTGCAGATTCTGTTCTGGTTATTAGACACTGAATGTGAAAAGCTAAGCACATAGTTTATGTAAAGTCTGCAGTGAGAATAAAAATTGTGGTGTGCCCATAGACACTTGTTTGCTTTACCTTATACAAAGGTCTCTAGAGATATGGCTTCTGTGCCTAAGTGGGTTCTCTCTCTCTCTCTCTCTCTCTCTCTCTCTCTCTCTCTCTCTCTCTCTCTCTCTTCCATTCCAAGCAATAACAATGGATTATTTCTGTAAGCAAGCACTTTATCCATTATTAAATTGATTATTCAAATCTCATTTTAAAAAAGAAGCCAGATGGCAATTTTCCATTATTTGTTGCTACTGACAATCACAACCCTAAACAGAAAGATTTTCTTTTTTTATGTCCCTCTCTTCTGCTGGCTGAAGAGCCTGCTCCATTTCCATGCAGGCCGAAGGTAGATCCCATATTGGCAGCAAATAGCCAATTACCAAACAAGATTGTCATTATTGATTATTTCAAAATCATCTTCACATTGACAAAGCTGTTGTTCTTTTGACAATTCCATAATTAACTTATCTATATTCAGGCATGGTAACTTTGTTCCCTGTAGTCATTTGGATGTGAATGCTATTGTTGTTAGTTAGTTGTCATGACAGCAAGAAACATGTTTTTACATGTCCAGCATCCTGGTTATTTTAAGGCCCTAATAACTATGCCTTGTTAATGAATCAGAATAATGGTGATTGTGTAAAACAATGATTTTGAAAATTGTAAGGGAGGCTTAAAAATCTAAATGTGAGATAATTATTACCCTTGTGATAATCACAAAATGTATTTCTTTCTGTGTTCATACACATGCATAGTTGCATGTTTGACCTGGCTGTCTGAATATGAACACGTTGCATGTTTACCTTGGGGGGTTGTCATGTTCTGGGGCTTTCCATAGACTGCCTTCATAGTATTGTCCCATGTCTGGTGGATGAGTTTGATTTGTGTTCTTATAAATCTATTATGAGCATCCATCTTCAAATTCTTTAAATTTGGTTAACATTTTAAATATTCTTGTGGGAGTCAATTCACCTTTTTATTTCGTGCATGTGTGCAAATGGGATCTGTAGTGTTAAGTGACATAAAGAAGATTGTTCATCTAATGAATTATATTCTTGTAGTAGAATTTGCCTTTCATTTCCTGACACCAGTGCAAGCTTATGTTTCGGTTTTTGTTTTTGTTTGTTTGTTGTTGTTATTGTTTGTTTTGCTTTGTTTCTTTGGAATGGGGTCTTGCTATGCAGCTCCTGCTGGCCTTGAATTCACATTCCTTTTGCTTCTGTCTTCCGAGTGTTGTGAATTCAGGAATGGGCCACCACACCGCCTCTATCCTGATGTTCTGACATTCGGTCTCGTCAGGACAAAGGCACTCCAGTTATATATAAAGGGACTCATTTATCCTCTCCCTGAAGTCCACAGACATAAAAGGCTTTGGAGGTACCTTCCAAAAGTTAAAGCCATGGCCTCTCTTGTGTTCCAGACACGTTTTTGACCCTTTCCAATAAATAGCTGATTTTCTTGGTTTGTGGACATCATTCAGATTCTGCCTGGAAGAATTCAGTTGCTTCTGCCTTGTTCAAGTTGGATTTTTTTTTTTTCTTTTTCAGATCATTTTTTGTTGTTTGGGGATGGTCAAGGTAGGAGAGGTAGGTTTCCAAATTGTGGTTCTGGAATGTTCCCCAAAGTCTTTTGAGTTCAAGGCTTGGTGCCAATAGAGGCAGAGCCTAGTGGGAAGTCTACTGATTGGTGGCGTGCCCTTGAAGGTGATGGTGGAACCCCAGTCCCCTCCCCTCTCTGTTTCCCTTCTTATCTACAAGATGAGCAACTTTCTTTGCCACATGCATCCCTCCCACACACCATGCTGTGTTTCCTCATCACAGGCCTCAAAGCAGTGGGGAGACCTGACCACATGCTAAAACCTCCAAGACTCTGAGTCAAAGGAATCTCTTTTATTTCTAAGCTGGTTATTTCAGGTGTTGGATAATGTCTTGGAAAAGTGACTAGACATGGGCTGACTTCTTTTCCTGCTTGTTTTTGAAGAACTCCCATATAATTTAACAGCTACTACTTAGCTCCATTCTGACCATGCCCTATGACTATTCCCTGTCACCCCCAAATGAAATATTTTCTTAGACTCTAGAGGCATTTTCCATCTTGTCACCCACAAATATGCTTCAGTTGTGTAATTCAGAACATCTCTCCTGACAGTTGTAAAAAAATGAATCCTAACATATAAATGCTGTAATGGTACAATCTTGCCAGCATACATGTTAAGTTTCTAATCAAACATTGCAAAAATGCATTAATCAGTATTTCATAGTTCATTACAGTCTGACTAATTTTGAAATTCCTCATGTAAATTGATTAAATGTCTTCTGCAGGCAGATAAATGGGCTTTTGTTTTAAGCAACCTTTACTGAGAAAACCGTAATTCTCTGTGACTCAGTTCTTGCACATTTGCAACCCATGCTCACATAGTTGGCTCCAGATGATCTAGAATTTTCCAGTTTACAGATAGACCTACCAACCAATGGTAACGTGCTTTGTGGGCCCAAGTATTTAGCAAGCATCTATTTCGTGCCCACGATTGTGTGATGTGCAGGGGAGAAATGACACACAAGACACGTTCTTCTCCCACAGGAGAGGGATGACTCATACATGTGAACAAGTCGGAGCAGAAAGTCATGCACACTTAATCACAGCTGGATGATGGAGTGCAGCCCACAGTGTTGCTTTATTTTCTAAAAATATAAACCAACTCTGAGTAGCTTTAACAACAACAACAACAATAAAAAGAAAGAAAAGGAGGATGCTTACCTAGAGGCAGGATTCTGGAGTTGTTTTCCTGATATACAAAGCAGTTCTCCTTAAGACTCTGTATCTATGTCCTCCACTGCTGCACTGAGTGTAAGCCATCAAGAACAGTGGCACATCTTCCCAGAGCAAAGAATCTTTCTTATCATCTCCATTTACTAATTCCATAGGGGGTGGCTCTAACAGGCTCAGCTGGTCACTTGGGCTAATTGGTGTTCTCCAGAAAGACCTATAATAAGCTCAGCTGAATTATTTGTACCAATTGTTGTGGCTTCCAGAAAGAATCTGATTGGTTCAGCTGGTTTACTTGAACCAGTCATCAGAGCCCAGGATTGGTTTGGCTGGGCCTTTGTCTACCACTGACACTACAACACACAAAGGAAAGAGAGTCAGGGTCTCATGCCGAATCCTTGGGTTTTGAGAATGCCGGTGAAAGAGAGATCTGCCACCAGTGGAGGACTCAGTCACACAGATTCACAGATAGGGTCATTAGAGAAGGATCTGCAAGATGGTGATTTAGCTGGGTTGTGAAGTGTGAATAGGACAGAGGGACAGAGGACTTAGGAATGAACAGAAGTGGTCAGAAGAGGTGGGATGATCTGCGAAAAAGGACATTATATGGGATCAGGAGACCAAGTGACTGCAGAGAGGCCCATTATGGAGGGACTGCCAAGATTTACAGAAAACTAAATGTGGAGTGCACTGGGGTAGAGGAAGTCTTACCTAAGCCCAAGTGATGGATAAGGGTGGGGGCTAAAGTGCAGTTCACTGGAAGCTGGTGCTGTGAGTTGGATGGAGTTCACAGAAGTGGGAGTGGGGATGGAAAGGACAGCAGGTCCAATAGCATCCTCCCTGGAAGGGGAGGAGCTGGGGGAGGTGAAGAAAGGCAGAAACTGAACTTGAGACTTTTAAGGAACGGGGTATCTGGGAAAGAGGCCTATTGAGTAGAGTATAGTAATAAATAATGGCTATAGCTCATGCCTAACAAGCATTTTAGTATGTCAGGTACTATACAAAGTCTCTACATGCATAATGATTCCTAGGATGGGTCAAATTGCCACCCCCATCTTATACATAACAAGACTGGAGTACAGAGCAGCTAAGTAGCTTCCTTTGGGTCTCATAGGCCAAGTGATGGAGCTGACTTCTGAATGCAGTCAGAGTCTATGAAAAATGAATTCAGATGAAGGCTGAGGTTCTGGCGGTATTGATCCTTCTTGCTCCTGGTGTCCAGGTAGGTCGAGATGGACATTGGAGGGAGTTGAGGGGAGTTGGGAGAATAGATTGAAAAGAAGGAAGGGAAGTTAGACTCGGGGATTCTGAGCCCCAGAGATTAGAAGGCTGCACAAAAGGCACTCTGATTCATAATGATTTGTTTGTCCCAAATAGCTTCATTAAAGGGAAGATCCTGTTCCAATTTTGCCTTTTGACAATAGAAAGACTAGAAGTGTTTTTCAGTGTGGAACCTGGATCCATACGGAACCTGAATCAATGGACCTAATAATGTCAAGTGGAGGCAAGCATAGGGCTGGGTGATTACCACCATATCACTTGGGAGGCTGAAGTCGGAGAATCACTTGAGCCTAGGAGATCAAGACCAGCCTGGACAAAATAAAAAGACTCTGTATAAATAAATAATAGATAAATACAAAAATGTTTTTAAGTATGGGCAGAGGGGGCGGGAGCTGGGGATATGGGTCAGCCATTAAGAGCACTTGCTGCTCTTGCAGAGGACCTGGGTTCAATTCCCAGAACCCACATGGCAGCTCACAGCCATCTACAGCTCCAGTTCTAGGGGGTACGACGCCCTCTTCTGGCCTCTGTGGATATTGCATGCATGTGGTGCATGCAAAACACTTAGACACATAAAATAAAAATAAATAAATTTTAATTAACAAAGAAATAAGGATAGAAAGCAAGAGAAATAAATCAAAGTGATAACAGATATTTTGGGGGGCCAAAATTTACAAGTTCAAAATCCTTAGTGTGAAAAATCCAAAATCTGAAGTGCTTCAAAATCCAAAACGTCTCAAGGTCAACATGCTGGTAAACAAATGGAAAACCCCACACCTGACTTTGTATGATGGGTTGTAGTCAAAATGCATGTGCACTAAAGACCTCGTGTAAAATTATTTTCAGGCTATTTATATGTATACAAAGCATAAATGAATTTCATGTTTAGGCGTGTCTTAGCTCCACAATATCTCATTATGCACATGTAAATATTTCAAAATAAGAAAATTAAAATCTGAAATGTTGAAAATCAAAACAAATAAACATACAAAAACCAACCAAATCTGAAACATAGCTATGGGTACCCACCAAGCAGATAGCCCTCCACTGAGCATTCACCCACCTACCTGGCAGACTCTCTCCAGGCCAAATGCTCCTTGCTTGTCTCTGTCCCTGGCACTCACCATGGCCCCATAAATATAGCAATAGGCATGACGAGCAGCAGCCTGGGGAGTAAATGAGGTGGTTTTGCATTCTCTCTAAAGAGCCAGCATTTCTATGCTGGCATATGACTGCATTTAGATGACTCACATGCCCCCCGCCCCACAGGTTCACCAGAGTCCCCACCACTGCCTGGTTTGACTTCCTCATCCCTTGCAACAAGCTAGGGAAAGTGTGGGCAGGGTTTCAATGCAAAGAAGTGAGAATGGAGGCAATGCAGGTGCCCTGACTGCCAGGCTCCCCTCTGCCTTGAAGCTGATTTCGCTCTCATCTGTACCTACAGTTACTCCTTATGCAGAACACACTGGGGATGGTCACATCTGAGCTGCTTGAACCTCTCAAGGGACTCTCCATCAGCCAAGCCATGCGGACACATACAAGGCTTTCCTGCTTGTTAAGTCAAGTCAGCCTTGTGGGCACAACCTGATAAAGAACTCTCCCTGTTAGCCTGGATTTGCTGCCCAGTCTGGATCTCCTGACTCTCCCACAAAGTCCCACCATCAGCTAGGTGCACCTGTGATAAAACCTGAAAATGACTGCCTAATAGCTTCCTTATGTCTTGATTTCTCTAGATCTGGGCTCTGTTGCTAAGGATAGGCTGATTTCATTGGATGCCTTAACGCACTCACCTGACCATATATCTGGGCTTCGGAGAGGGAATCAGAAGACCTCTAGTATGTAGGAGTTGGCAGCCTGGGGCACAGGGGCAAGTAATAATAGATGTCTATTTAAATACTAAGAGAGCAGTGATGATTAGTCTTGATTGACAACATGATTAGGTGGAGAGATGTGTAAATTGGTAAAGAACACATTTGGTTGGATCCAGGAGGATGTTTTCAGAGTGGACTGCCTGAGGGAAGAAGACCCAAACTGAACGGAGGTAGCAACACCCAATGGACTGGAAGTTTAAACAAAATAGAAGGTGCAAAGGGGAAAGTCGGCGATGCAGACACCCCCACCTCTCTCTCTCTCTCTCTCTCTCTCTCTCTCTCTCTCTCTCTCTCTCTCTCTCCTGACACCATGCTGTGAAACACTCTGTGCCACCCCCCTCTCTGTGCCAGTCTGAACACAACTCTCACCATGATGTGAACTACTCTGTGCCACCACCCTCTCTGTGCCAGAATGAACGGAAATCTTTGAAACCATGAACACTACATCTTATTTCCAGTAACTTGATGTCAGGCATTTTGTCACAGTGTCAAGAAACTAACACAAGGAGACAGCATACCTGTAAGAAGACAGTGAGGCTGAAGGGGCTGGAGAAGCATCCAAGATGAATTCTTTTCTAACAGCACGGAGGACCATCCTCAGATAGATCATTTGGGACCAAAAAACACCTGGGGCTCAGAAACCGAGTCTGGAGTTCTAGGCCAACTAGAAGATGTACGAATAAAATGCAGACAAAATTTGAAACAGTCTGAAGGCGTCTTTTTAACGTATTAGTCTTAATAAGGTATCTCCTTTCAATTAAAAGTCTGACAGTAGATCTTTGAAGACCCATATGGGTCAGCTAAAGGCTGATAACAATGTCTATTAAATGGTTTTAAAAGGCAAGGAAGGGTTGGGGAGTCGGTTCAGTGGGTAAAGTGCTCCTTGTATAAGCATGGGGACCTGATTTCAGAACCCCAGAACCCAGACAACGCTGGTGACAGTCCTGTGCCCCTGTGGTCCCAGCACTCCTGGAGGATGGAAAAAAAATGCAGATAGCATTCTCAGAAGCTGTCTGGCCAGTGTGCAGTGGTGAACAAGAGCCCCGAATCAAGCAAGGTTGAAGGCAAGGACTGGCACCCGAGATTGTCTGCTGACTTCCACGTGAGTACCATGACTCACTTGTATCATAGTGCACAAACACACACACACACACACACACACACACACACACACACACACATACACACACACACACACATACACACACAATTTTTTAAAAGGAAAGGCAAAAACGATTCTTAAATTTTGTGTTTCCCTTTAATGAGTTTTCTTTTTTATGATTTTTATCAGTGTTCCTCATGAAACCCAAGTAGCCTGGGACTTGAAGGGGCAGCCCCTGGTGACTTTTGTTCTTATCACCTGCACTGACTAATGCCGGAATCTTTTTCACAAGGGGTATGAGGAAGGGATCATGTTTCTCTGAACAGATCATAGGGCGTCCTGGCTGAAGTATCTGCCCGCACAATGACCTGTAATTATTTCTTTATTTTGTTTCCCTTTTGGATCCATCTGAGTAGAAAAATCTCAATGTGGGGAACACAGTGTCTCAAGTTTAGTTTGCTTCTTTGCCTGCTTGTTTTTTTTTTTTAAGTTTTCAGTCTAACCTCTTTCTTGCCAAGTTCTGAGTCCATGGAAAAATTGATCCAATCCTTTGCATGTAATTAATAAAATTATGATTTAAGCTCTGTCCCTAGGACGCCAGGATGGAACAACCATGGTTGCGTAGTTAAGATCTTTCATCCTTGTCCCTGGAAGATGCTACATACAGCTACAAAATTATCACTATTCTGGATGAAGGGATGAATGGTTTTAATGATGCTGTGAATTTTTTTGTGTGTGGATCTCCTCCCAGAAAGCAAGGAGTAAGCCCTAGGCTGAGGTGTCCACATCTAAAATATTAATGCATCTTAGGTGCCAAGTTGCTCTCTGTGCCTGCCTAACATTTTCCTTATCCTGCCATCTAAGGGAAGCTCTCATGCCATGCTTCAACGCCAACAGTGTCTTCCGGGATAAGTGATGACCTCAGCTCAAAAGATGGCTCTCAGGTTATGTTTCAAGTATCGACAAATCAATAGCCAGGAACCTGCCAACCCACACTCCCACTTGCCTTAGTGATGAACTTTAGCACCGCAGAGGCCGTGTACCTTCTTGCGTATCTGCCTCCCATAGGAGGCTTCGGATTCTTGGGGGCCTGGACGTTATTGCCAGGTGTACCTTTATCAAGTTCACATTCCTTCTTGGGGTGAGAATCAAACATGGGCTGGAGGGGAGAAGACCAAGGGCTTGGGGCTGCTTTGTCCCTCTGCGGTGAAATGAAGTGAGCATGGACCTCTGAGAGGTTGGGAGATGGGTGTTCTGGTTTGTGGGGTGGGGAGAAGGACACTGAGCCTGGAGTTCTTTCAGCAAGGATTGGAAGGTTTATGGCCCGACGTCTTCTCCAGCTCTTTAGTTGTGGTTTGCATGATCATTTTCTCTCTTTTTCTCCCGCTCCCCCCAACTCCATACTAGGTCTTAAACCCAGAGCCTCACACTTTCTAGGTGAGCACCCTCCTACTGAGCCACATGCCAGCCTGGCCCTTTTCCTTCGCTGCAATGTCAGATTAGTCAAGGCTGTGAGCCTTATTTTGGAGCTAGCAATGAAGTTTAATGTGAACATGCTAAGTCCTCCTTATCCTTGACTTTGATTTTTCATGGCTTTAGTTACCCAGCTACAATCTGAAATGCCCAAAAGAAAATTCTAGAAGGTAACAATTTGTGAGATTGATTTTTTTTTGAGACAGGGTCTCATATAGACCATAATGATCTCCAACTCAATATGTAGCCAAAGCTTGTCTTGAACTCTTGATCCTCTTGCCGTACCCTCCTAGGGGTTTGGGTTACAGGTGTGCACTGCCACACCCAGTCAATGAATTTTAAGCTGTTTTCTGTTCTTGCTCATATAGTGAAATCTTGTGCCACTCTGTTTTGTTGTGTACAGGATGTAAATCCCATCTCTCCAGTGTATCTGTACTGTATGTGAGACCTCCCTATTCATTACCTACAGTTGTCTTGGCTGAACACTTGTTTGTGTTCAAGTAGCCCTTAAATAAAAATCTCAGGCTATGTCATAATGCCTGGTGCTCCTTCCACTTGACCTCATCTCATAAGCATCTCACATCATCACAAGAAGCATGAATACAGTATAATGGGAATTTTTGAGAGTGAGATATCACCACCAGATAATTTTCATTACAGCAGAGTGGTACTATTTTATTTAATCACTAGTTATTGTTTTGATGTTTTGGTTGTCAGCCTTAGTTTTTAACAGCTGAGCCATCTCTCCAGTCCTAGTTACTGTTTTTAATCTCTTTGAGCCTAATTTATAAAGAACTTATGACAAAAGTACCTTTGTCATAGGTATGAGTGTATGGAAATAAATGTGATGCACATAAACTCTTGTTACCTTTGGTTTCAGGAATTCTCCAGGGGACTTGGAACAGATGCCATGAAAGGGAGACACTGTACTGACAAGGTGGGTTGCCTTGCACTAAACAAGCACTCAGCTACTGCCTCAGCAAAGGGTATATGCAAATTCTGGGGTACTGTTCTGGTTTCATTGTGTTACTATGATAAACACCATAACCAAAAGCAACTTGGGGAGGACAGGGTTTGTGGGGCTTCCCAGGTTGCAGTACATTGTTTGAGGAAAATCAGGGCAGGAACTCACTTGCAGCCAAGAAAGCACAGCAGAACACTCAGAGAGAGCTGTTTGCTGACTCATGCTCTGCTCCTTCAGGGGCTCAAGCTCAGATAGCTTTCTTATACACTTCAGATCCACCTGCCTAGAGATGGTGCAAACCAAAGTAGGCTGGAACCTTCTGCATCAATTAGCAAGACAATGCCTCCCAGACATGCCCACAGGCCAGTCTGATAGAGGAAATTCCTCACTGAGGTTCCTTCTTTCCAGGAGATGCTAGGTTGTGTCGTCTACAATAAAAATCTTAGCCAACACATGTATTTAGGTGTGGTATTTCCTACCTTTAACTATCCAGCCCTCAATGTTTTGGTATGTTTTTTTAAAGAAACAACACCCCAATTTTCTTCTGGAAAGAATTCCCCTTTCACCCTTGAGAATATCACTTGGAGCCCTGCCTGTCAACCTTGCTCTATCTTGGGACTCTGAATCTTGTGCAAAGTGATGCAGGAACATATAACAATAATAGTAATGATAATAATTGAATTAAATCCAGGGGTCCTACCCTGACCGAGGCGGTATGGATCAGTCCAGTTACTAAGATACCAAATTTGTCCTTGTTATGTCCTTTGCTAGGCCTGGTTAAGCCTTCTTCTTGGGCTGAAGAGATTTCTCAGTTATTGAAGGCTCACACTTTTAAACATCAAGAATTTGGTTCCCAGCTTTCTTCTGTTCTTGATTTGTATATATTAATTCTACAAAATAATGAGTTTCATTATCACATTTTTATGCAATATACAATGTAGTTTGATCATATTCACTCTCCCCATTACCCTTTCTTTTGTTCTCTGTCTCCCTGGTCCCTTTCATCTTTCCAAATAGTCCCTCTTTAACTCTCATGCCTTTTAGGGAGGGGCGGTGTTTGTTTGTTTTGATACAAGATCTCCCTGTAGCCCCACCTGGTCTAGAACTCACTATGTAGAATAGTCTGGCCTTGATCTCACAAAGATCCACCTGCCTTTGCCTCTCAAGTCCTGGGATTAAAGTGTGTGCCACCATGCCTGGCTTGTCTTTTCTCTTTTAAATCTAGATTCCACATATGAGAGAAAACACGCACTATTTGTCCTTCTGATTCTGGCTTGTGTTGTTTAACACGATGAAGCTCTTATCTCATCCATTTTCCTGTAAGCATTATGATTTATTTCTTTATGGCTGAATGAAACTGCACTGTGTATATATACCATATTTTCTTTATCCATTCCCCTGCTGATGGTGGATTCTGTAACTCACAGCCTTTCTTTGTGATTCTGGACTCTAAAGCTTCCACAGCATCACGAGTCTTTCTATTCTGTCTAGGAATAGATTCCAATCACTTAAACCAACCAGGCCTTTGGGGAATACAACAGTTTGAGTAGAGAAGAGGTTTTTTTTTTTAATATTTAAAAAATTTTAGAAGAAACATTTCATTACAGCTTTAACATACTCAATAACAGAAGAGTTTGATTTTTTCTGCAAAATTCATACAAATATCTTGGTCATATTTAGACCCCCTCCCCTATCTATACCACTCTTATACCACCCCCCCAGCCCTGCACCAGATTTCATGAACTCTATCATTTATATTAAGGCCTATCAAGCCAAGTTTGTGTCCTCAAATGTCCTTCGGTGGAGCCTGGTTAACCTATCTAGCATCATACATTTAATGAAAACTGACTCTGCCTCTACCAGTAGTTATTGGTTGCCAGTAGTTCCTCATTTAGGGTTGGGGCTTCTTACCTGCTTCACTTCCACGCTGGGATTTTGTCTGACTTGAGCTTACATGGGACTTACACATAATGTTACCATTGCTGTGAGTTCATATGAATAACTTTTAAGTTGTCTGAAAAATTCCATTTCCTTGTGGTCATCTACCATCTCTGGCTCTTAAAATCTTTCTACTCCCTCCTGAGCCTTGGGGGGGCAGAAGTTTGATAGTGGTGTTCTATTCATGAATAAACACTCTGCAACCTCTTTATTTGCTGCACTTTGGCCAGCTGTGGCTTTCTGGGTTGATCAAGCATCTGTTGCACGAGGAAGGTTCACTGGTGTGAGTTGAAAGATGCATTCATGTTCTTTCTGCCCCCTCTTCAGCTATGTTCCTTGAGCCTTAAGTGTAGAGTTACATTGAAGATGTGTCACTTAAGGCTGGCCACCTCATAGATGCTCATTCTCTGCATTTGACCAGTTGTGGAACTTTGTAATCGTCCCCGTGTGTTGCAAAAACAGAGCTTCTTGGACAAGTGGTGAAAGATACACTTGTCTGCAAATATAAGCATATGTATTTAGAATATAGTAAGAAATTATATTTGTCTAGGGATGTAACCAAAGTAGGCTTTTCTCTAGGATGTATGACCTCTCCAGCCATGTGTATTTGACTATGTTTACAGTACCACACATGAGTTCCCTCCTACTGAGTGGGCCTTAAGTCCAAGTAAACAGCTGTTGATTACCTCCAAGATAAAAGTGCTACTACTGTACCAGTAGAGATTATTTGCTGGTCCAGTCATTGTTGTGGTTTATAGACTTTACAGCTAAATGGAATCATTGGTTTTCTCCCTTGGCAGTTTGCATAGTATCTTCTAATACTATGGGAGCTTGCCTTCTGGGAGGAGGTTTCTGAATCAGTGCCAACATGATTGCTCTAAGTATGTCTAAGTATGCTCTAAGTATGTCTGAAGTATGTCCTGTCTTCATCAAGAGGGTCTTACCTTCAAGCTACGGGAGGCAATCAAGTATTTTAGCAACAGCCTGTGTTATTTTGAGAGTCTCTTAGACTACCCTGACCAACAACTTGTATGTGAATTTTTCAGTAGGCTTTTGAACTAACATATTTCCCTCTGGTTTTTCACACCACCTAATTGTTATTAGGAGTGCTATACAGAGGGAGAGAGAGGAGAGATAAATAATGCTCAGATGGTGTGTAAAAATGGAGAAGAGTTCTCGACTAAGAATCAATCTATACGGCGAACACTTCTTGGGACAGAGGTAGCCTGACTTGAGGAACTGGAACCTGCTGTGTGTGTTACAGTGTGATGAAGAGCATCTAGTAAATGCTGGTGATAATAATTACAAGAAAGTATTTGATCTTGATTTCTTGTTACATTGCAAGTTCTGTGCTAAGACATTAATAACATCTCAAGTCTCACAGAAATTGTACCTGGTTGACTTGGTAAACATATGGATGACCCCTGGATAAACAACGATCTGATTTACAATGTTTTAATGTTATAATGGCATGTATTCAGTAGAGATTGTACTTCAGAGTTGGGGTTTGGATCTTTCCCTGGGATAATGATGTGTGATCTGATCATCTCTCAAGAGGTTAGGAGGTGGCAGACAGCCATAGCTTTCGGCCATCCACATGGTCATGGGGGCTGGGGGATAGTCCACATTGTATTTGATTCTAGAGCTAGGTTTTAGTTGTTTTTGAGATTGGAGTCTTGCTAGGAAGCCCAGGCTGGGCTCAGATTCACAGTCTTCTTACCTCAGCCATGTAAATGCTGGAATAACAAAGACACTTGGCCCCTGGAACTGAGAATTGAACCTGAGTCCCTGTCTCCAAGCCCTGTCGATTTTTTGGTAATTCTTCTAAAGATTTCGAGTTTAACTCTGTGTCTAATCCAATGGTCCTCAATCAGAAACGATTCTGCTCCCTAGAGGACATTTGTGAGTGTCTTGAGATGCTTTTGCTCGTCACAATGAGAAAGGGGGCTGCTTTGGGGATCTACTGGGTAGAATCCAAGGATACTGTGAACCACCCTACGATTCATGAGACACCCCTGACGAGAAATACACAGTCCCTGGATACCAACAGGCTGAGGGAGGTTTGCTCGGCTCTTCCCCCACATGACTGAGGCTACAGCTGTGATGCACGGTCCCAAAATCTAGACAATGAAACCCAGACAGGAGACCTCACTCATGTCCAGGTAGCTGCTCCAGTTTTTTCCTTCCTTTTCTTACTTTTAAATGAAATTTTGTAGTAACCGTACAAAATAGTGGGTTTCTTAACATTTTCACACGTTTGCCGTTGGACTCTGCTCATTTTTACCCCCATCATCCGCCCTTGTCCCCCCGTCTTGCTGATCCCCTTTCTCTTCACGAGCAGCCTTCTTTCTGCTTTTAGAACATTCATTTATGTCTTTACTTGTGCCTGGACTCCACACGGGACACAGAGGCTGTGATGTCGCTCTGCTTTCTTCCTCTCAGTATTCTTTCTTGCTCCTTCCTCACTTCTTATGCTCAGACAATATCATCATCTTTCTGATTTCATGGGGGAGGGTCGGCATGGTTATTTTCAAGCAAAAATGGCAATAGATGTTAGTGAGGATGTGAAGGAAAAGGATCAATCATGCAGTTGATGGAAATGTAAACTTATGCAGCCATTCTGGAACCCAAAATGGTGGTTCCTCAAAAACTGGAAACAAGAGCTTCTGATGACCCAGAGATTCCACTGCTATCGGGAGTCTATGTGAACCTATCACAGAGACACCTGCACATGCATATACCATAGCACTTGTCACAATGTCTGAGATATGGAATCAGCCCAGGCGCCTATCAACAGTTGCGTGGATAAAGAAAATGTGACATATATATGCGTGTGTGTATGTGTGTATATGATGGACTTTTGTTCAGCTGTGAAATGGAATGAAACTGTGTCATTTTCTGAAAAGCAGGTGGACTTGGAGTCCATCATGTTAAGTGCAAGAAGCCAGACCTAAAAAGAAAAATACTGCCTGGTTTGTCTCCTCCAGGGAGCCTCTTTCCATTCCCTGCTGTTTTGAGAAAAACAGACCCACCTCCATTATCCTTTACATCCTTTTCCTGTATGAGATAAGATAGCCACTTTAGCGATGTGTGTGCTGGCTGGGAGTCATCCAGCCACTTCTGATTAATCATTTCCCCTTGGCACCTGCCGCAACCTCTGTGTTAATGGCTCAGATCCGGGAGAGTCCACAGTGGAGAAGACCACATCACATCAGGCGCCTGATTGTTCAAGAAGCTAAACTCCATTTTGCTGCCTACAAAGAGAGCTAACTAAGTGCTTGAAGATCACCCAACAGAGCTAAAGGCACCGAAAGAGCTGTTATGATCTATCAGGTAAATAAATAAGCTGTTCCAAAATTATCTAAAGCTTTATTTATAGAAGGAGCCCAAATGGCTTGGAAGGAATCTGCTTAAGCAGCTCTTAGCTCTCTGGGAGTCTTCACAGAGTAGAGTGGAGCACTTTATATTGCTCCCCCACCTTAGTGATGCCTTCAGCAAAGACATGGCCCCTGGTAGTGGTGGGAGCAGGAGAGAGCTTGGTTTCTCTCCGAGGAAGATGTCCCCAATCTCCTCAGGTGTGTCATGTCTTCCCACCCTTGAGCTGCAGCCAGATGGGCTGTGGGGGAGGAGAGCACCTTTCCACCCCCAGAAAGCTGCCAACATCTTCATAGAGGGAGCATACAGCCTCCAGGCCAGGCACTGGTCTGACTCGAAGCAAAATGTGGTTGGCTGACATATTTAGAACTATCATTGACTTGGCTGACAATTCTGGGTCATTTCACAGTAAAATGCTTATTTCTGATTTTTTTTTTTTTTTTTTGGCCTTTTTGAGACAGGGATTCCCTGTAGCCCCAGCTGTCCTGGAACTCACTATGTAGACCAGGCTGGGCTTGAACTCACAGAGATTCGCCTGCCTCTGCCTCCCAAGTGCTGGGATTAAAGCAAAATATTTGATAACAGTGTCAATGGCTGTCTCATGTAGCTGCTCCACTGGTCACTGCCCTCACCAAGTTCCTTTCGCTGAGCTGAGGTCACAGCCCAAGTCTCAGAGAGGCAGCCTGTGTGTGAATCACTTTCCTACAATAGTTAAGGAATAAACAAAGCCCAAAAGGAGGAGCCTCATGATTCTAAGTTAGACCAGGAGGTGTTGGGAATGGCTGAGGGCACCCTTGGGCTGAGCTTTCAGAAAGGACTTCTGGGCTGGGAAGGGAGCTGGGACTTGAGGCTGTGTCAGTGAAGATAGGAGGTATTCGCTGATTTTCTTGTCACTGACAAAATACCTGACGGAAGCTACTTAAGGGAGGAGAGGTTTATTTCGGCTCTCAGTTTTACAGGACATGGTCTGTCGTGGTAAGGGAAGTGTGGTGCTGGAGTAGCTAGGGCTGTAGTCATGGGAGCTTTCAGAATGGTTTGTTCACATCTTAGCAAAAGAAGGGGAGATCAAACCAGACTGGAAGCAGGGGCACACTGTCATGCTCAAATGCCAACCCCCAATGACCCACCTTCGCCAAGTACCACAGCCTCCCAGAAGAGTACCTCCAGCTGGAGATCAGGTGTTCAAACACTTGAGCCTGTTTGGGACATTTATAGGTCTAGGTGGGATATAGGGCTCAGGAAAGGCTTGCAAATACGATGGTAGAGATGAAGCTGGCTCCGTGGGGAGATCACTAGGCTGATTAGATCAAAGTTCATTTGGGAAGGGAAGAAGGATTCAGGCTCCAAAACAGGATCTGTGCTGATGCTCAGGTCACAGAGACCCATAATGCATTTTTTCACATGTGCTTACTCAACAGTCAGCATAGAGGACTTCTGACGTATGATGACACATGATCACACAAGTGAAGGTCTTCCCTGAACACTTCACAAGTAGCTGATTCTGCAGGGGACAGAAGCTGAAGTCCTCTAACTCCATTCAGTCCTGATGACAGCATCACATCTCACCAGTTGAGGTATCCTCACTCCTACTTCAGATGCCACACGCCAGCCCAAAGGGTGCCCGTGCTTCTGAGCTGTAAGTTGAGGTTCTCGAGATGCCCTCCTTGAGTGAGATTAATTTGTTGCAGAGGCTCACAGAACTCAGGGAACTGTGCTTATCAGCGTATTATAATGGATATAGAGGACTAAAAGGACAGGAAAGGTCCAGGGTAGAGGCACGGAGCTTTTATACTGTATTAGTTATTCTTATTGCTGTGACAAAACACTCGACAGAAACAACTCAAGAGAGGAAAGGTTTGTTTGGGCATATGGTTTCAGATGAATTTCAGCCCCTCAGGATGGGTAGGTATGACGGCATAGCAGCTCCATCTCTGAAGGTGGGAGTGTGTGGTGGAGACTTCTCACTTCCTCCAGCCCAGCCCTACTTCCTAAACCCTCCATAACCTTCAAAATAGTGTCACACGATGTGGATCAAGCATTCAGAACATGAGCCCATGGGGCACATTTCAGACTCAAACCATCTCTGGGTGAAAGTATGATTTCCCACTCCAGATTCTGTCATTCTGGGGTCAGTACATAGACTTGAGTAATTGGATCACTGGCCCTAGGACAGGAAGTAAACCATCAACTCTTCTCTTCTGCCTGGAGATATTGGGGGTTAGGACTGGTCTATCTGGTGATTAGCCCCTATTCTGAAAGTTCCTTGGGGGTGCCAGCCCAAGGGAAACTCATTAAGATAACAAAAAGAAACTTCTCACTTTGAAGATTGCCAAGTTTTCAGGAGTTCTAGGCCAGAAATACAAATGAAGGCCAAATATATGTTTCACATATCACAGGCAGCCTCTCTGATTCTGTTCTTGGATTGAGCCAGACCTCAGGCTCCTGAATTTCTTGCAGTATGCCTAGAAAGGTGATAGTTTGGTTTAGAATTGAAATATTCCCCAAAGTTTCATGTATTGAAATTTGTGTTAGGTTACTCCAGAATATAGAATATATACAAATAATATATCTAATAATCATATATCATGTATTACATTACATAAAAATCATAAATACGTTATAGATAAAATATTGTATACATCATGTGTGATTGATATGTGATGTATATTACGGAAGGGGATTTATTGAATTGGTTATACCACAGGGTATCCAGCATTCTGGAGAGGCTGTACAAGAAGCGGGAAATCTCAGCAGTCCCAATCTGGAGCCAAAAGCTCCCTGGATAGTCTGTGGTATTAAGCGGGGAGAAGATGGGCTGTGATGCCCCTGGATCATGGTAGTATCTATAGAAAGCTCATGCAGAAGGAAAAGGTACTTGAACGTGTACACACATGGCCCGCTTCTTCATCCTTATGCCTGAGCTTCAGGGTGGGTCCCAAACACTGTCCCACATGTCAGCCATCTCTGAAAATGGCCCACAAATAGAACCAGAGGTACATTTCACCAGCCTTAGACATCTCTTAATCTAGTCAAGTTGGCAACCAGGATCAACCATCATATCAGCCGATGGTGCTATTCGGAGGTGGTAGAGACTTTTCGATGTGGGATCTAGTTGGAGTCAGTAGATCACCAACAGGGTATACCCTTGGTGGGATACTGAACTCTTTGCCACTGCTCCCCTCCTCTCTGCTTTCTGACCACCATGAGGTGAGTGACTCAGCTTCGTCACAGCATGCTTACCATCATGATGCTCTGCCTCACCACAGGCCTAAAAGCAACAGAATCAGCCAGTCATGGATGATGGTTGAAACTGTGAGCTAAAATAAATCTTTCTTCCCTTACATTGTTTGTCTCAGGTATTTTGTCACAGCAATGTAAAGCTAACACAGGTGACTTCTGTGTGGTAGCTTTTCCTACCCAGAAATGTCCAACAGAATAGGGTGCCATTTAGACGGGGCCTCTTGGGATGTCCGTGGGGAGTCAGACTCTAAGCTACCAACACCTGGAGGGTAGAGTGCATCTCTTCCTCCTGCTTTTTACAATCAGAAATGGCCTCTGCTGGGTGTAAACACTTTGCTGTTTTGCTTCTCTTGTTGCTTTTTAAATAATTTGCATATGTGACTTCAGGAAACTGTCATCACTTGGAAAAATTTCTGTTTACAAAATACCCGTAGGGTGGGCACTGGAAGAGGGGTCACCTGGGGTCAACACAGAGTGGCAGACAGGGAACTCAGCTTCCCTGATGGCTTGTGCCTGGCCAGGGCATCATGTCCTTACGCTAAGTAGAAAAAAGCTTTGCATGAAATGGGGTTAGATGGGTGATAGTTGTGATGGTCGAATAGGAACTCACATGCCTGGGACATGATTTGTGAGGGCAGGAAAATTAATTTCCCCGGGCAAGATAGACTTTAGGGACGCAGTTGGGACATCAACGTAGAAACGGGATGTTACTGGAGTTATTTTGTTGTTGTTGTTGTTCAAGTATACGGGGAATGCCTGCATGATTCCAGAGTCTGATTTCAGCTGAGGGAAAATAAATAGCATGTAGCAGGTTCAAACGCATCACAAACAGGAGAAGAGTGTGCTGCCTCTGCTCCAGTTGTCTTTTTCCTTTGTTGCTGGCAATCCCCAGCCTAACTGGAATGCATTTTTTTCTAAGTACCACCATTACCTCTCTCTGCTTCTTTCCAGGTCACCAATTTTTCTGCTTAGAGTTCATTCTGTTTAGACTGATCTGCTGTCTCTTTTAATGAGGTTATTTCTGGGTTATTAGCCTTCCTGTGATATGATACCTTATAGGGACGACCTAATTGATGTAAATCAAACACAGCTTGCAGAAGGGAAAAAAAAAAAATCAAAACCATCCTTTAGGTATTTGGTGGATCTCGAAGCATCTCGGGGTTTCAGTGTTTAACACTACTCCTTCAACAGGAGGTTACATGTAGCTAATAACACAAATAAATCCTTTCTTATTCGTAAATTAGCAGGTTCAAAGATGTGGAAATTGAAGGAGAACGTTGGCATTTCGGTTTGCTGATTAAGCTTTCGACAGAAATTAGATTGAAAAGTGTGGAGTAGGAGGTTGGATTGCGCAGTTCAATAACCTTGCCAACATATTTTTATTAAGGCATTCTTACATAAACCATTAAGCTTTAAGTTAATTTTTAGAGATATTTTCCGGCCATACTTAAAGAATAGGGATAAAAAGGAAGCAAAGGGAAAAATTTCCTCCCGGAACCCCGCAGGTCTCCCAGAGTCCCGTCACTGGAGAGGGATTTTTGTGGCTCTCTGGACATCAGAGGGGTTGGCTGTTGTGTTTGCATTAGTGAGAGGAAGTGGTTTTTTTTCTCTGCCTTTGCTCCCGGACATTAGCTCTGTCACAGGAGATTCTGACACACTGGCATATTATTTTTATCTGGAAAGAAAGAAAAATATGGTTTACTCTCTCTCTCTCTCTTTTTTTTTTTTCCTTAAGGTCTTGTTCATTCATTATGTTCCCTGCCTGTCTCGGAGAGAAATTGCCCCATGGCTGGGGAGGGAGGCCAGCTCTGAACTTAGAGGAGGAGAGGAAACCTGTGAGAACAGGGTCCCTCAGCTGGAGGGACATTGGGGGGGCTGTCACAGAAGATGGGGTGTGTGTGGAAGACACAATCACTCCTGGAAGTCTTGGTATAGGGAGAGGTATGGAGGATTTGGGAATTGGAGCTTGGCCCCTAATAGCCTGTGATACGGAGGAAGACACTTCCCTGGTGGATAAAAGTACCAGGAACTCTGAAGTCACTTGACATCCCTCATGTTAGCTCTCCTGAGACATACACTACCCCCCTGGTGAGCATAGGTGAAATAGTTAGGCATTGGGAATGAAGAGGACTGGGCCACCACAGCCGGAAAGGAGGGAAAGAGGATGGGAAGAGATACAGGAGGTTTGAGAGTTTGATGGTGGAATGTTACAATGGGTTCTTATGGGCCCTTTATGCTTTTAGGATCATTGAGACAAAGTAACCTTGACAATTGTTAGCTGAGCCAAACCGGAGATCACCAGACACAGGGATGAGAAGAGAAGGCGGGAAGGAATTATCTGGTTATAAAGCAGCAGAGGAGGCAGGTGGCCAGCTCACCTGTTCCTCTCACCCGGTGACACTGCGTGTGTAATAAATGCTAGTCTCCCCAGTTCTGTCAGATAGAGAGTTGAGCTTGGGGTGACTGGGCAAAAACAAAGCCAGGAGTACGCCTGTCAGTCTTTTAGAGCCAGTTCTTTGGCAAATCCTAGGTACTAGAACCCTAGTTCATGGGAAAGTTCTAAGGACTGATGGATGACAGATTCCCAAGAGACAGGCATTGGTTGTAGCTTGTGTATTAGTTCATTTTCCATTACTATGACAAAATACCTGAGGTTAATTGCTTACAATGTGGTTTATTAGCTTCCCATTTTAGAGGCTGATAGGACAAGCAAGACTACACAGGCTTTGATGACGACCCCAGCTGCATCGCCTCGGGGTCAGTGACTCATGTTGGAGTCACTAGGTCTTACCACTAGCCTCTTAAGAGTCCTACCACTTCACATTAGCATACAGGAGACTAAGCTTCCAGCACATCAAACTTCAGGGGACACACCAAACCTTAGTCAAACCACAGCAATGTAAAAGGAATTACCTACAAGAACAGATGGTTTCTTATCAATGTGTCTTCATAGAGGCTTAAAATTAATTTGCATTCTATTAATATTAGAGCTCAAGGATGGCAGGATTAGGGGGTGGTGTAAAACAGATTGATGGATGTTAGCTGTCTGCTTGCTTTTTGAGAAGAAGAGATGAGATCTTTTCTAAAATTCTAATACAGAAGTAGAATGTGGGGCTGGAGAGATTGCTTAGCAGTTAAGAACACGTGGTGCTCTTTCAGAGGACCTGAGTTCAGTTACCAGCACCCACATTAGGTGGCTTATAACTGTCTGTAACTCCAGCTCCAGGTGGTTTAACAATTTCTGGCCTCTGCAGGCACCTGCACATGTGTACATACGCACACACACATGCACACACACACACACACACACACACACACACACATCAATAAAAATAAAATCTGAAAAAAATGTAGAACATCATCAAAGATTTTATTTTTCTGGTTTAAAAATTCAGACACTGACTTCTCCAGGGCTTACATTTTGTGCTGGGAACTGAACCCAGGACCTCACACATGCAAGGCAAGTGTTCTACCATTGAGCTATATTCCCAGTCCTTCTCCAAGTCTTCAATGGTTATGAATTAGCAAGGTTGGAAGCTCATGTTGAAGAAACTCAGATCATGATGTTACCGATCCAAACCCACTGAAACTCTTTTTCTCCTTCCCAGTCTGAAGACTGCCCCTGTGTTTTTACAATCAGGACGGGAGAGCACTTTGGGAATTTTGTGAAAATTCACCTTGCAGAATGCAGCCCACTGGAACTATATAATGGAGAGTGTCTTGAGCACATCTCACTCTCTCTGCCAAGGGGCCATAGAGTTGGAGAGTCCAGCCAGGATTTTTGACTGGGCTTGAGAAAAGAATGGGAGGGATGTTGCTGATGGAATACAGTAAATTTGCTATTCAAGACATTTGCTATTTTAAGTGTAAGGACCAGCTAGCATCTACAGTCAGGAGCATGTCATACTTGAATAAAATATTAATACACTTCCAAACTAGGCAAAGTGTTTAAACTACTCAGAAAGATGTTTTATCTTTGAGATTATGGGAAGTGGTGCATCCATTCACCTAAGACCTACGCTCAGTTAGGAACTTGAACCGGATTCCATCTGAACTTCTTATCTCTTTTTTTTTTTTATATTGTATATTATGCAATGTTATGGGTGCAAGAGAATGTGTGGTCAGCACCATGGGGTGTCATTTTGAGGACTGCAACCAAGAAACAAGAGATCATCAGAAAGAGATAAGATGATCGATTTAAGTTTTAAAAATATTTTATTTTATTTTGGAGGCTGGAAAGATGGCTCAGTGGTTAAGAACACTGGCCGTTCTTGAAGAAGACCTGGGTTCGAATCCCAGGACACCTACATGGCAGCTAACAACTGTCCATAACTCCAGTTCCAGGATATCCAACAGCCTCTTCTGTCCTCTGTGGGCATTGCATGGCACAAGTGCACTTACCTACATGCAGGCAATACACTCATACACGTAAAATAAAAATAATAAAATATTTTTTTAAAGGAATAAATAAATAAAATTTTAATCTCAGAGAGAAGGAACAGAGATGAATAAGATAAACACAAAGGATTTTTAGGGAAGCAAAATATTCTTTTAAAGAGCATCATATACACCAGAATAGTCGCTGAACCTAATTGTGAATCACAGACTTTAGGTGATTATGACATGTTATTGCAGGTTCATCACCTGTAGCAAATATACTATTCTGGTGGGAAATGTTGGTAATGGGGAGACTGTCCATGTCCTAGGTCATGGGTAGGTGGAAAGTTCCTGTGCTTTCAATTCTCTTCATTTATTTTTATTTACTATTTATTTTTATTTTATGTGTATGTGCTAGTATAGCCTGCGTGTATCCAAGTGCACCCGTGTCATGCAATACTCAGAAGACAGAAGGTGACATCATATCCCCTGGAGCTGGAGTTAACACAGTTGTCAGCTGCCATGTGAGTGCTGGGAACTGAACCCCAGACTTCTGCAAGAACGGATAGCGATCTTAATTGCTGAGTCATCTCTCCAGCCCACCAAACTTTTTTATTAATTTTTATCTGTGTATGAATGTTTTGTCTGCATGTTGGTGCACTGGTACATGCAATAATCCTGCAAGCCAGAGGGAGGCGTCAGATTCCCTGGAACTGGAGTTATATATGTTTGTCAGCTGCCATGTAGTTGCTGGGAACAGAAACAGGGTCCTCTGCAAGAACAGTCAGTGCTCTTAATCACTGAGCCATCTCTCCAACTTCCTTCATATCCTTCTTAAATGACCTGAGTTCAAACTGGAGCAAAAATAATTCTACAATTTATTTTATAACTTTCTGAATATTGCTCTTTCATCACGCTAACATGCTTTTTAGCTACTTCCAAACATCAAAATAAAATGC
>NW_008330062.1:782749-814128 GCF_000622305.1 Nannospalax galili
TTCGAATCCCAGCACCCACATGGCAGCTAACAACTGTCCATAACTCCAGTTCCAGAGGATCCAACAGCCTCTTCTGTCCTCCGTGGGCATTCCATGACATGGGTGCACTTACATACATGCAGGCATTACACTCATACACATAAAAATAATAAAATATTTTTAAAAATTTTATTTCTCATGTATTTTTTATGTGTATCATCTGCATGCATGTAAGTGTATCTATGTTGTGAAATGCCTGTGGAGGTCAGAAGAAGGCATGGGGTCTGGAACTGGAGTTATGGGTGGTTGTTAACTGCCATGTGGGTGCTGGGAACCAAACTCAGGACCTCTGCAAGAGCAGTCAGTGTTCCTAACCGCTGAGCCATCTCTCCAGCCCCAAGATTCAAATTTTGGATTGTTGCGTAATTAACATACGGTTTAGTGCATAGCCCATTAAGTCAAGTATGTAGTTAAGCCGCTTTTGAAAAACACGCGCACCCACTGACCCACACTGTAGGAAGACACAGCCTTTCCGTGCCCCAGAAAACTTCTCATGGACCATCCCGCCTTCCCAGTAAATTCTTGCCGTTCTTACCAGAGGCAACCTATCTCATGTCCATCATAATACGTTCGTTTTGTGTTTTAATTTAGAGCCCACACAGCCAGCAGTTTTTTGCCTATTTTTTCCGAATGTTTTTGAGATTCCTGCTGCTTCTATCCGTGGTTGATTGCATTACTACTGAGCAGAACGCCGTTGAATGGTACCTTCCCTCTTGAAGCTGTGCTGTGCAGCTCATGGGCAGTTGCGGTGTTTCTCTTTTTTAGTTATTATTGTACAAGCAGGCTTTCTGTGGTCATTTACTTAGACAAATATAAAGGAGCAGGATGCTGGATGGTATCTAATTGGTTTCCAAAGGGCTGTACCATTTCACTCCACAGCATCAGTGCTTAGGAGTTGGCTACCTCACATCCTCAGTTTGTGATATAGTCCTCTCTTTACATATCTGCCATCCTAAGATTTGAAGTGGTGTCTCAAGGTCTTCGAATGTCCCTGGTAACTAATGATACTGTATTTTTTTTTCACATGCATAATGACCATCCCTATAGCTTGCCCAAAATACTCTGTTCAATTATATTGTGCTGTATGTCTTCTTATTGAGTTACAAGACATTATATATTCTAAATACAAATCAATTACATATTTTTCTTAGTCTTTGGTTATCCTGATAATTTTTTAAAAGATCTATTTTATTTTACATGTGCAAGTTACACCACATGCATGCAATACCAGAAGAGGCCATGGGATCCCTGGAACTGGAGTTACAGACATTTATGAGCCACTGTGTGAGTACTAGGATCCAAATCCAGTCCCCTTCAAGAGCTGCAAGTGATTGAACCACTGTGCCATCTCTCCAGGCCCTTAATTTTTCTCTCTTTTAATGAGTACAAGATTTTAATTTTGGTGGAGTTTCAACTTCCATATTTTTCTTTTCCTTCCTCCCCCTTTTAACTAAATTTTTGCGAATTTCATACCATGTACTTTGATCATATTTTAATTATATTTCTTTTCTATGTAATGTTTTTTGGTTTTCTGTCTGAAAACATTTTTGTACCTTGAGGTCACGAATCATGAAGATATTGCCTTGTGTTTTCTAGGAGTCAGGACGGCAGTTTATTCTCACACATCACCTACTTTGGGAGGTAGGAGCAAAATACAGTTGGGTATTGTTTTCTGGGGTATTTTTTTTCTGTATAGATATCGGGATGGTTCAGAATTTTGTACTTAAAGGACTATTATTTTGAAAGGACTGTCACTTTGAAGCCTTTATCAAACATCTATTGACTTGATAGATGTGGATCTATTCACAAACCCTTCAATATGTCCCCTTGATCTTTTTGTCTCTACACAAAGACCATGGTGTCCGTTCTTTTTGTACCACTGTGACAAAATACCTGTGAGAAGGGACTTGAGTTGGGGAAACATTTGAATTATGGTTTCAGAGGATGTGAGCCATCGCGGAAAGTCATAGTGGAGTATGAGGGGCTTCCTCATGTTGCAGCAGAGCCAGAAAGCAGAGAGAACTGGCAAAGATCTAGGGCTGGAAAACATCTTAAAGATGAGCCCCTTGGGACTTAACTTCCCATAACCAGGCTCCGCTGCTCAAAGGTTTCACAGCCTCCCAAAACAGGGTCACCAGCTGGAGACCAAGTGTTCAAATGCATGAGCCCATAGGGCACATTTCCTACGTAAATCATAATGACTGTACCTCTTTTATTAGCAATTCAGTTTGAAACTTGAAAGCATTTGTCAGTCGTATTTTTTGAGACAGGGTCTCATATGTAGCCCAGCTGGTCTGGAACTTGCTATGTGGACTATCTCAGGCTAATCATCCCAGGTTGGCCTCAATGTCACAGCAATCTACCTGCCTCTGCCTCCCGAGTGCTGGGATTAACGGAACATGCCACTGTATCAGCTACTTTTGCCTGTTTTTGAAATTGTTTTGGCTGTACTAGATGTATGTGTGCGTCTGTGGTTTTTAGAATGGGCTTTCAGTTTCCTTTATTTTATTTTTTGGATTTGATGTATTCCTTTAATTGAATTTTTGTGAGTTTCAGGCAGTATATTTTGTTCACATTTAGATCTCCTCCCTTGTCTGTACCCCTACTACTAGCCCCTGCTCAATTATATTAAAGCCTATAGAGTCAAACTTGTGTCCCCAAATGCCTTTTTGTATGGGTTCATCCACTGGAGCCTGGTCAACTTACCAAGAGTCTCACACTTAAGCAAGACCTACGCTCCCCCTCCCAGAAGCCATTGGTTGCTGCCAACAGTTTCTCAGGTCCTGTTGGGGTTTCTTACCCAATGCCACATGTCCATGCTGGAATTCTGTCTGGTTTGAGCTTACATGGCACCTGTGCATACTATCACCATTGCTCTGAGTTCATATGAGTAACTGCCCAGCTCTCAGGAAAATTTTCCTGGAAACCTATTGTCTGATTTCATAAGTTTCCTATTATTTCCACTTTACTATTAAGAATTATTTTGAGTTTTTTTCAGAGGCATCTTTTCTAACTACATTGAGATGATCATAACATGTTCGACTGATGAGACTTTTTTTTAACAACCTCACTATGTAGACACGTGATTCTTTAGTGAGTTCTGGAATAACAAGTGTGTACTACCATACACAGAGCCTAGTTCTGTTTTACCTTTTTATGTGATAAGTTACAATTTTTTTTTAAATGTAAATTTAGGTCTCCATTTGGGGAATAGTCTTGTTTGTTTGAGATGTATTTTTATCCTATCACACATTAGTAGATTAAGTTTAATAAAACATGATAAATGATTTTATAATCTATATTAATGAAGACATTGGTCTGTATTTTCTTTATAATAGCCTCAGAATTTGGTTTGAGGATTATATTAATTTCATAAAATAGCATAACAATGTCTTCTCCTGAGCCAGGCATGGCAGTGCGAAACTGTAAACCCAGCACTTAGAGGAAGGCTGAGGCAGGAAGATCATGAGTTTCAGACCAGCCTGGGCTACATGGCAAGATACTGTCTCAAAAGAAATCAAAAACATATTCACCAAAGTAGCAGGACACAAAATTAACACACACAGAATTAGTAACCTTCCCATATACCAACAACAAACATACTGAGAACGAAATCAGGCAAATAGTGCCATTTACTACAGCCTCAAAAAAATCTTGGAATAAAATTGATGAAGTGACATACTTATATAATCAAAACTTTAGGATATTGAAGAAAAGAAGTTGAAGACACCAGAAAATGGAAAGATCTCCCATGCACATCATGGATTGCTATAATTAACAATGTGAAAATAGCTATCTTGATAAAAACAAACAGATTCAATGCAATCATGATCAAAATTCCTAGGATAGCCAAAATAAATATGAACGATAAAAAAAAGATCTGGAGGTATCATCATCTCTGATTTCAAATTATACTACAGAGCTATAGCAATAGAAACAGCATGGCACTGGCACTAAAACAGATACATTGGTCTATGGAATAGAATTGAGGACCCAGATTTAAATCCACTCACTTAGGGACACCAAATTTTTGACAAAGGGGCTGGAATCACACATTGGAGAAAAGAAAGCATATTTAAGAAACGGTGCTGGTCAAACTGGATGGCTACAAACAGGATATTAGATCCTGGACTGTCACCCCACAAAAAAACTCAGCTTCAAATGGATCTATGACCTCAACATAAGACCTGATACCCTGAGTCTGATAGAGGAGAAAGTAGGTGATATACTGGAACTTATAGGCACAGCAAATGACTTTCGGAACAGGACTCCTATGTTGCAGGCAGTAAGTCCAGCACCTGACAAATGGGACCTCATTTCTCAATGGCGTGAAGAGGCAATTTATAGAATGGGAAAGAACACCTTCACCAGCCATGTCTCTGACTGAGAGTTAGTATCTATAATATAAAAAGAACCCCCAAAAATAAGCATCAAAAACAACAAACAAACAAAACCAAACAACCCAAATAAAAGTTGGAGCAAGGAACTAAAGAGAGAGTGCTCAAAAGATAAAACAAAAATGTCTGAGAAAAAAATTTTTTTTAATCCTCAACATTTTTAGCCGTCAGGGAAATGCAAGTTCAAACTATGAGATTCTGTCTTACTCCAGTCAGAATGGCTAAGATCCAAAAACGAAATGATGACAAATGCTGATGAGGATGTGGGGAAAGAGGGACGCTTATTCACTGCTGGTGGGAGTAAAAGTGGGGCAGAAACAGCAACAAAAGACAAATTATGAAGGAGATAAAAGCCACCTGTACTTTATCAAAGAAGTGGTAAAGATTGATACTATTGATATTATTTTTTCTTGAATGAGCTGATCAAACTTAGTAAAGCCACCTTGTTATGCCTCCTTCTCTATAGGAAGTTTTTCATGGTGACTTTAATTTCTAATGCAGGACTAATTACATGTTCTGTTTATCTGGGATGTACTTGAATGTTCGCATTTCATCTAAGCTGGGAGATTCATTGGCACATCTCTGCATTGTTTTTAATGTCTGTAGAGTCTGTGGTAATTGCTCCACCTTTGTTATGGCTATTGGTAATTTGTGTTTTTATTTTTGTCCTTGATCGACCTCACTAGAAGTTTACCAGTTCTATTTCTATTTCAAAGAGGTAACCTATGTTATCGATGTGCTAATCATTTCTTTATTTTTGTTGATATACTGGGTGTCTCTAATATTGGAAATTCAGATCTTTGGTTTTGAAACCTTTCCATCTCGTGATATAAGAGATTAAAGCTATCAAATTTACCTCGTGATCCCATAGATTTTAAATTGCTTTTATTTTATTACTGTTTCATTTATGATATTTTAGAATTTATATTGTGATTCTTTCTTTGAACCATGACATATTTAGAAGGTTTTGTTCAATTTTCCAACACAGTGGAGTTAAAAAGTACATATTTTTAGCTTCAAATTTAACACTAATAATTAAGTTCTTTTATAGTCATATAAAGTATGGTTTCCCTTTTACTGAGTCTTCTATTTTAAAATATTTGTTTTTATTTATGTGTGTGGGCATGTGTCTGTGGGAACATATACATGTGTTTTTAGTATATGGAGGGCATAAGGAGGCTACAGATCCCCTGAAACTGGAATTACAGGTGGTTGTGAGCTGCCCTGTGTGGGTGCTGAGAACTGCACTCTGGGTCCTCTGCAATAGCCATACATGCACTTAACCACAGCACCATCTCTCCCTCCTCTTACTGAGTCTCCTTTAACCTCTCAACAAATAGTCTGTCTTGCGGAACGTTTCACATACTCTTGAAATAAATAGGCATTTAGCATTTAGATGTAGTGTTTTGTATAACTCAGTAAGGTCAGATTGGTTTTTAATATTTCCATGGTTCTCCTCTTCTCACCTCCCCTCCCCTCCCCTCTCCTTTTCTCTTTTCTCTCTTTCCTTTTTTTGAGACAGGATCTCTCTGTAGCCCCAGCTGGACTGGAACTTGCTATGTAGACCAGGCTGGCCTTGATCTCATAGAGATCTGCCTACCTCTGTCTCCCAAGTGCTGGGACTAAAGGCATGGGCCGCTGTGCCTGGCTCAGATGGTACTTTTCTTTAAAGGTCTGCTTGTCTACTTTTTCTAACAACTACCAGAGAGAATAGTTTTCTGTTATCAATTTGTTTATTTGTCCTATTCATTTTGCCAATTTTTGCCTAGTACAGTTTAAAGCCCTCTTGTGGTGGACACATTCATCTGGATTGATGTCCTCTTGGTGAGTTGATGCTCTATCTGCAAAATGTTCCTCTTTATCTTTAAGAATATCATTTGTCAAAAAAAATATCCCTTGTCTTAGACCGTTCTTTCTCTAATCATTACTCTATTATCTTTCTCATTCATATTGTTCGCAAACATCTTTATATCCAGTGTCTCTTTATTTAAATAGTATTTCTTAGTAGAAAGGAGGTGACTTGGGGAGAGATAAAGGACCAGTAGCAGGGGAAGGGGGTCCAAGCAAGGGTAATGTGACAAAGAAGAGCAAAGAACAATGATGCATTTGTATCAAAATGCTATAATAAAACACATTATTTTTCATGCTCGCTATTTTCATGCTAAAAGCAATAACGAAAAACATTTTTTAAAAATAGAGGGCTGGGGCCTGGAGAGATGGCTCAGCAGCTAAGAGCACTGACTGCTCTTGCAGAGGACTTGGGCTTGATTCCCAGCACCCACATGGGGACTAACAACCGTTTGTAACCTCCAGTTCCAGGGGATCTGATGTCTTCTTCTGACCTCTGTGGGCATTGCATGACATGGGTGCACTTACAGGCAAACATAACCTGCATACACATTTAAAAAAAAATAGGGCTGGAGAGATGGCTCAGCAGTTAAGAGTGTTTATTGCTCTTGCAAAGGACTCAAGCTAAATTCCCAGTATCTAGATGGGGTGGCTCACAACCACTTGTAACTCAAGTTACAGGGGGTCTTCCACCCTCTTCTGGCCTCTGTGCACATACCCACACACAGCCACACATACTTTTTTTCAATCTTAAGAAATAATAATAAAATAAAAATTAAGAGTATTTCTTGTGAGTCTTTCTGCATGCAGCTTGAACTTTACTTTTTAGAAAATATTTTATTTATTATTTTCATTTTATGTGTATGTGTGTATTGCCTGCATGTAGGTAAGTGCACTTGTGTCATGCAATACCTGCAGAGGACAGAAGAGGCTGTCGGATCCCCTGGAACTGGAGTTAGCTGCCATGTAGGTGCTGGGATTCAACCCGGGTCTTCTGAAAGAACAGCCAGTGTTCTTATCCACTGACCCATCTCTCCAGCTCCAGAACTTTACTTTTTAATCTAACGTTAATGACATTTAATGTTATTATTGGAATTATTGGGTTTGAATATATGTGATAAATCAGAATTATAAATTTCTTAAATAATTAAAGTTTTCAGTCTTGAACACCATAGTACAAAAAACATAAAATAAAACTCCTATGATAATATGACTTTCTCCTCTGAGAAATTAATACATTGGGCAGAGACTAAGAGTGGAAAAAATTATAAATTTTATGGAGATTAACTCTAAATCTACATCTATCCTAATCTAAACATTTGTGCAAGACAAAAAAACTTGTTTGTATCCCCATAGGATATTAAAAATTACAGACACAGACATACACATTTTAAAAATCACTAAAGAAGTAATTTAAAGTGTATTATCTGAGTACAGTATAGTAAAATTATATAAAAAACTGGGGGCAAAAAGTTGCAATTTAAAAATACTTCTCATATAAACACTAAAGGTTAAAAATAAATGATCAAACTATTTAATAGAGAAGGCAAGAACGTGAATTTTAAAAATTAAAAACATGGAGCTGGAGAGATGGCCCCATGATTAAGTGCACTGACTAAGCCAGCAGAGGACCTTGGTTTGGGTCCCAGCACCCACAGGGTGGCTAACAAGCCACATAGCTCCAGTTCCTGGGGATCCAATTCTGGCCTCTGTAGGCATTGTGTGCACAGGTGTGCTTACGTACATGCAGACAAAGCACTCATTCACATAAAGTGTAAGTAAATAAACTCCTGCAGTGTGTTGTAAACACAGGCTCATGTTCTTTTTCTCCTGGCACCCAAGCTCTGACTCACATCATGCCTTCTCACCGGACTCTGGGCTTGCTTTATCTAATGGGGCAGTTAGAAACACGGAGCAGTTATAGACTTGAGGGACATCCACACATTTGACCTCACGCCTGTGCTGAAGTCACCTTGGGAAGAAGCCCAGGTCAGTGTGCCTGTGATCAGAAGCAGGTGACCCAACCACACCTTGCTCTTGGTCAACAGCCTATCAGGAGCTTCCATTAAATGGAGGGCAGCATAAATCTTCCAGTCAGTAGTGTGTTCAGGCTGATCTCCGATGCCTACGTGGGTCTGACGACACCTGAGGCAGGCAGCCCACCCAGAGTCCACCCACTAAATGCTGGCTGTTTTTAAAGCCACTGATTTGGGGGATTGGTTTGATACCCAGAATAAAAAAAAACCTAAGGCTAAGAAAAAGAGGCAGTTGTCACACAAAGTTCTGCATTGTGTTATTGCTGTCCTGTCGTCTGTGCTAACGGTCTCAAGTGCTCAATTGAGTCTATAATGGCATGGTGGGGACCAAAGCACCATAAGAAAGTGCACAGAGCCAGGTCAACAGCAAAGAAAACCCCTTAAGCCTGGGCTTCCTCACAAGCATCCCCCTTCTCTCGGCCCTATGTCATACTATTTACTCTTGTTGCTTTCCCGCTCTTTGTGAAGGTCATAAGCCATTTAGTCTGAAATGAAAAGAATGAACACAGGGGTGCTCAGTGCTCTCACAGCCTTTGGGCGCCGGCTGGAGCTGAGTTCTCAGTGCAATGTGTCCTCTGGGGAAGTGGACGCAAGGCCAGATATTGAGAAGAAGCTCCTGTAGTGAGTTTGCCAAGAGACCTCCAGGCCAAGCACGTCCATGTGGAAGGTCCTTGATGCCCGTTTGAAGGGCTGTGTAAGTACTCTGAGCATCATGTACGATGACCCTCACAAGTCTGGACGTGTCCTGTGGATGATTTTGCCTATTGTAAGCAAAGGAACCTAGAGTCCTTAGCGGTTAGGGTTGACCAGCTGATGAACTTAGTCTGAAGCCATCTAAAAAGCAGACAAGAATTTCTGCGGGGGACTTTTCCCTTACTGCTTTTCTGTAGCTTTGTGAACAGAATGGAAGGGACAAACTGCATCTACCTGTTTGTAATTAAATTAAATAGACAACATAAATTTAAAAACAGACAAAATGATTCCAAGGTCCCACATCCGTCACAGTGGGACCAGCAGCTGCAGCTGCCCAGCTTTTACTTGGCTTCCTTTGTGAAGCTGGGGGCATGTCTGGTAGGAGGTATGGCATTTGTCTTCTGAGCCAGCAGCACCAGGCTAATTAGAGCCTTGCCTGACTCCACACGGTCAGGAGCTACACTGTCACTTTCCGAGGGGCTGGTGACCTCTACCTGGCCTGCAATGATCAAACTGTCTCCAAGGCACCTTCACCCCTGTTTCTGTGTCAGTGCATGTGTTCTGGAACTTAGGATAGGCCCCAGGAATCTGAAAAGATCAGGATACAGGCAAGACTTAAAATATCTTTTCCAAAAATGACAATTTAAATGCACGTTGAAATTAAACATCTTTGTTCTTGAGTTTATTGTTTGGAAGAGTGTGTCTCCAAATGGAGCCCCCACTTTGTGCTCGCCTCTGCCTACAGGACTTCTCAAAGCAGGTAGTCCAGTATTTCATGCGTGATTGGTCTTGAACGTGGCTCCTCTCTGTGTCCCCAGCAGGAGCAAAGGCCAAAGCACCGGAAGCTTCTAATTTCTCCCTCTCAGTCCTTCAGGCTCAGCCAGTGCTGCTCGATTTCCAGTGATTCAACCACATAACGGGTTAATCATTTAAAGTCTTTGGGATTCTTAAAGGCCAGAATTGGTGCATTTCTGTAACCTAGGAACTTAGGGGCAGGTCCTTCAGGATGAATGACATGGCCACTTTCGGCTACCTTAAAGTTTCTGAGTCCTATATTAACTTAGAAATTAGGCTTAGGAGAAATGAGGGTGGGCAGCTGTGTGCACAGCTAAAGAACAAAATGAATAAGCATATAAAGAAATGAGTGGCCAGAGTTTCCCGGGGCATGATTCTGACACCTTACACACTAACGAACCTATCCCAGGAAGAACATGTCTTCCGTCCACAAACCTTGGGCCTTCTGTTGCCAAGCTTTGTTGTCAGACTCACATAGTAGTTTCTTCTTAGAACTTCTTATCTAGCTTTTAATCACCCGAGACGTCCTGTTTTTTCCAGGCATGGCCAGCTTCCCTCTGCTCCTGTCCTTCTGCATCTCCATGGCTGTCTGTTTTCAGCCTGGCACAAACCACAAGGCCGGCGGTACACAGAACTGCAAGGATGCACGTGCTGAGCCCGAGGGTTTGAAGATGCTGACGGTGTCTGGGTGGTCTTTGTTGACAGATCGGCCCCTCAAGAGAGGAGCGGTGGTAGCTTTCCTTTGTTTGCACTGGAATTTGTTTGTGTTCCCCAAGACTGCACAAGTCTAGATCCATGATGCCTATCTAGAAAATGCAGCCATATCACAAGAAAGCCCTTGCTCTATCAACGAGATTAGCTATCTCCCAATTTCGGTGTATAAATTGGTTCTCAATTTAGAGTTCCTCCCATGAAGAACTCCTTCATTACAAAACATCATTGTACCGGGAGAAGACTAGCAAAAAAGGAAAGCAACACAACCTAATACTTAATTTCATTAATCTGTTTAGCAATATCGATATAATGAGGCATAATATTGATTTTCTTACTTAGGATTTAAAATCTCTGCTCCTTTCCACAGAATTAAATGCTTCAAACTGATATTCCACCTCTTTACAGTCGCATCTTTAATTTAGTTGTTATAATTACGCATTAACGGATGTCAGTGAGATAGCCAGTTAGAGAGCATTCTCCTCTGCTTGTCTTGATTACCACAGTTTAGATGTAAAGTAAATTAGAATGAAAGACTATACAGTCCAATTACAGATAAAAGCAGCAAACTCACTGTTGTAATTAGATGCCAGGACTATTTTTCTTAGATTTTGTGTCTCTGAGGGTCCTCCTTGCAGCTACTTGCCTGAAACCACCGTGGAAAGATTTCGGAATGGCGGAGTCTTTGCAGCCATGTTGTCTCTCTTTGAACTTGAACTTACAACAGGCTCTTTCTATTCAGAGCCTGCAGAGACTCTCAGTAGCTTTTGATTTTGAGTCTGCAGCCAACCCTTGCCTGGGTCAAGGGTCAGTTTCTTCCTGGCTCTGTCTGGCTGTTTCTACTCTCTTTCTCCTTCCTATCTTCCTCTTCCATCCATTGATGTCAAACGCAGATATGACCCGGATTTCTTTTGTCTTGGAATGAAGAGTCAAAGCCATGCTTTCAACGCTGGCAGTAGAATGTTCTAGGAACAGGAAAGAGGCTGGTAGGAAGATGGTACCTTCTCATCAATACAGCTTATCGTTAAACAGAGAAAGCCATTCATGGAATATCCAATATGTGGTTTGGAGATAGGAGGAGCCATAAATTCATTTAATAAACACTTATTCATCTGACCTTGAACCCGACCCTGGCAGATGCACGTCTGGGAACCTGTGTCCATTTATGTGCCTCCCCGTGTATAATAACAGTGAAAGAAGGTACGCATGACACTGAAAACGCCTTGTGTGAGGGACAGAGCTGGGACACCCAGCCCAGGCAGGAAGTGAGAAATAGTGTCCTGTACCACTGCGAGGTTGATTTCTGAATTCTTCTGAAGGATGAGAGGACATTATTCAGGTGGATGGAGAAGTGCAGAGAAGGCCGTCCAGAGGGAATATTACGCTGATGTTAAAAGTGCAAAGGTGATCTCAGATTGCCAGTGGATGGTTGGAAATAAAGCCACATGACCTGAGCTAGAGGGGATGAATCAGGATCTCTGTTGTGGGAAAAAGTCCACAAAGCCAGGGGTGGACACCTGTAGTCTTAGCCACTCGGGAGCTGAGACAGGAAGATCACTTGAGTCTGCGAGTTCAAGGTCAGCCTGACCAACACGGTCAACCACAACAGCAATCCAACATCCTCTCTGTGGGGAGGCAGGTATCCTGGTTCACGGTCTTAGTGATGCCCTGGTGCCAACTGGCATCTGGGTATCTAAAAATAACCAAAACCAAAGAAGAAATCTTACTCTACAGGAAGGTTTTGGAGAGGGCCACTGTTGATTTAGGAAGATTCCTCTTGCTCCTGATGGATTAATTTCCTTGAGATCATTTGAGGTGTGATCCCGGCATATATTTTCCTTTGCCACCAAACGGTTCTGACCTCTTACTAATTTTGCCCACAATTAGTTTGGTGTAATTACCACCACTTACAATTCAGTCTGCTTTCACTAAAAAAAATTATTGTTCACAGGGCCATAAAACTCTTTAAAAATTGCTTAATGAAAAACGGAGCCTGGGGAATGTTGCACTAGATAAGCCCGGCCATTAAATCCTGAACTTACTGTGCGCATGAGTGTGAGGAGGTGGCTTGTGCTGGAAGCTCTTCAGCAGAGAGAGAGAGAGAGAGAGAGAGAGAGAGAGAGAGAGAGAGAGAGAGAGAGAGAGAGAGAGAGAGAGGGGGGGAGGTGGGGGGCATATATAGAGAGACACTCTCTTTTGTTCGTTTGGGGCCCATATGTAGAGACATCCTCGTTCATTGGCGCCTCCTGTGTAGCTTGGTACTTTGTATCCTGGTAGGCCCCAAGACACCAACTCACAATGCTAAATGTGCAAACTGTTTCAACATTATCCCCTGATGTTCTTTTGTTTTTTTTTAAAATATTTTTTATTTATTATTTTTATTTCATGTGTATGTGTGTATTGCCTGCATGTAGGTAAGTGCACCTGTGTCATGCAATGCCCATGGAGGTCAGAGAGGCTGTCAGATCCCCTGGAACTGGAGTTATGGACAATTGTTAGCTACCATGTGGGGTGCTGGGATTCGAACCTGCGTCTTCTGCAAGAACAATGTTCTTAACCGTTGAGCCATCTCTCCAGCCCCAGCCCCACCCCCTGATGTTTTTTTTTTTTCATAATGCATCAGAATGGAAAGATCCAACCAGAATAAATAACAAGGTCCAGACTCACCTCAATTAATGCATCTCTCAATTCTCAGCAGAGAAGCTTCCTTATACAGTAGGTGGTGATTAACACAGAGACCCACCACTGGCCAATGTGCAGAGAAGAGACTGGAGAGTGCTTATCACTGAATAAGTCACTTTTATCAAACTTCTGCCTCCCAAGGCTCAGGGATCATTGTGGAAAAGGGGGCAGAAAGATTGTGAGAGCCAGAGGAGGTGGATGACCAGAAGGAAACAGAGTTTTCCAGAAAGCTGGGGAGTTACTCATATGAACTCACAGCAGTGATGACAGCATGCACATGTCCCATGTAAGCTCAAGCCAGACAAGACCCCAGCTTGGATATGGGGAGGAGCTTGGATATGGGTTCCTCCAACCCTAGCTGAGGAACTATTGGCAACCAATTCCTGCTGAGGCTGTGACAGGGAGAGCAGCTTCCTTTAAGAGATTCTTGGTAGGCTGATAAGGCTCCAGTGGAGGGACCTACACCGAAAAGCATTTGGGGATAGGAGTTTGACTCTATAGGCATGTATATATCTACATATAGATATGGATATAGATATGTATGTATATCTATATCTCTATATATTATATATGGTTTCCTGTTCTGGGTGTGTACACATGTTTTCCTGTTCTAGGTATCCACACACATGCTTTCCTGTCCTGGGTATACACACACATGCATTCATGTCCTGGGTGTACACACATGTGCTTCCATGTCCTGAATATGAACACACGTGCATTCCTGTCCTGGGTATGAACACACATGCTTTCCTGCCCTAAGTATTTGGAAAAACTTCTTTTTTTTCAATGAACTTCATGCCATTCCAACAAAGACATCACTCCCTGAGTTTCAGACTGTGTAAGAGACAGGTCTTCTTTGTAGAACTGCTCAGTTAAGTTGGGAAGACAAGATAGAAAGTGTAGACACAGCCCAGGAGGAAGGAAAGGACTACAGGTGGCATTCAGACGGTGCCCAGATGCTTGACTGTGGCTGGAGCTACGTTCAATTCCCATGCAGGGTACATTTTAAGTCCTAATTCACATTGGGGTTTATGTTTGCTCTGGAAAACTTGAGAGCTCTGGTGTAGCAGCTCCATCTGGGTTCTGGAGTTTGCCTAGCATTCTCCCGCATCTTCACACATCATCCAGTCCCAACTTGGCCTGCCTTTCCCTGCCTGACCCCTATGAGCAGGGGTGGTCTTCTTGAACAAGGAAACTTGACCCGATTTCTTTCCTAATTTCTCATCTGAAAGTCAAAATGATGGTATTACTGCTGTGTGCTATTCTAAGAAGTAGATGAGCAAGGGTCCACAGAGGCTTAGAACGGTGTTTGGCAGAGAGACACATACTCAGAAGGTGGCTGCCAGGACCATTTTTCCAGTTGTATTTGTGTAATATTTAACTATGATGTTTTATGATGTGCCTTTACTGTTTAGCTATAACTACCCCCAGCTCGTAGTTTCTGGTCATCGAATATAGACTGCATCACACAGTACAAAGCAAGGATGAAGCCCTAGGCTCCCAGCTCATGTCCTGCATCCTGAAGGCCAGAAGGTAAGAGCTGTGCAGCAATCCCAAAGGTTTCCCCAGACTTTGTTGTTTCCTGAAATACGTTTCAAAGGGAAGGAACTTTTGGCCAAAGTAGCAAACCAAATTCTACTTAACTTGAATTAAGAACTTTGAACATTATAGATTATTTCAAAATTCTGAGGAGATACAGGATTTTGATCAGAATGGGACTCACAAGTGCATTCTGCAGGGACAGTGTTCTAGTCCCTGCTGCTGGGGAATCCATCTCTGCTGGTCAGGAGGCCCAAACACAAGAGGCCTTGGCACTTGAATGCTGAGAATGAGGATGGTGATAAATGGATGCCTTTTGTTTATGTAACTTAAGTCTGGAGTTTTCTCCAAAGCCAGGGGAGCCCTTTCCAAACCATTATCAGGACAAAACAGTGGTTTAGAGGTGCTGTTTGCATCCCCTAAGGGAACATCTTTTGATAAGTAGAATTTGTTTGCAGGCCTTACAGTAAACTGTGCTCAGTGCTCTGTTTCAAATCTTGGGCTGCTTTAAGAATAGGCTGGGTGTGGTGGCGCATGCCTTTAATCCCAGCACTCGGGAAGCAGAGGCAGGCGGATCTCTGTGAGTTCAAGGCCAGCCTGGTCTACATAGTGAGTTCCAGAACAGCTGGGGCTTCAGGGAGACCCTGTCTCAAAAAGACCAAAAAAAAAAAAAGAAAAGAATATGGCTTGTGAAATGAGCCGTGTGAATTAAATGCTATAATGCTAGTGACTCAACATGCATTAAGTGAGCTCTTGTCAGGCGTGGTGGCTCACACCTTTAAACCCAGCACTTGGGAGGCAGAGGCAAGCAGATCTGTGAGTTCAAGGCCAGCCTGGTCTCGATAACGAGTTCCAGGCCAGCTGGGCCTACAGGGAGACCCTGTCTCAAAAAGACCAACAAAAAAGTGAGCTCTGTGAAATTTCCCGTTTTCTTTTTGCAGTCATCTTATGAGGTGTGCTTGTTCAAGTGTGTGGGTGCTCCTGTGCACAAGTGTGGGGGCCAGAAGTTGATATCAGGTCTTCTTTGATCGCTTTCCACTTTTTTAGTGAGTCAGGGTTCTGCCGTTCCTCTCCACCTATAGAGATATGGACTCCTACTGAATCCAGAGCTGGTGATTCTAGCTGATTCTGGCTTGTTTGGCTACCCAGCTTGCCTTGGGAACTCCTGTCTCTGGTTCTTGAGTGCTGGGATTACAGGTGGCTACCATGTCTCTTTAGATTTTATGTGTATATGGGCTCTGGGGATCCAAAGTTCGATTCGCATGCTTGTGTGGCAAGTGCTCTTTCCACTGAGCCATCTCCTCAGCCCCCCTTTGTGAGATTTATTCAAATATCACACATTCTTATTATCAAAATAATCTGAGATTCCTACTAATCCCCTGGAACATAAGTGACATCAAAGTCTTGGTCAGGTAATTCTGAGAACTGACATGTCTCTAAGTTTCAAGAGTCTATAACTACCTACTGCATGCCCGGGACTCTTCCCAATACAGGAGAAATAGTGGATTTTTTTTAATGCCCTTGGTATTTCCCAAGATTTTTTGACTACTTATTAATTTCCCAGGGTTCTTGGCACTAGGGATAAAATATCCATTCACCGATCTGCTCATTCTCAAGTGGAAAAACACAACCCCCTAAACAGGAATGATGCTAAGTGAGGGGGCAATGGGGGACCATGGTGGATCTGAGGGGCCGTGAGTGCACAGGGATCCAGATGGGCCAGGAGCTTCTCTCTGAAAATTCCCTATTTTACGAGAGACCTCTGGATTTGAGGAGCCTCCAGGTGGCCTTGCCTCCCTAGAAGATGGGCTGGATCAGAGAGAATAGGGCGTAGGATGGGAAAGGGTGAGGTATAGAACAGGAGGACTCAGGCCACAGAGGGTCCCCAAGGGCCTCCATATGAGTCAGATTTTATTTTGCAAGTTGTGGGCAGCCCTTCATGTGGAGTAGCAGCGTGATCTTGAGTTCTTTCCTAGATTTCAAGGAAAAACCCATAGAGAGAAGGAGATAGAGATCATCAGGGACAACTCTTGCAAGTGGGGGCCAGGCAGGCATGGGGGTTGCCCTTGTCCATGACTAGGACAGAATTGCCAAAGCAGGCTTGTTTGTAAAGAGAAGAGATTGGCTCACAGTTCTGGAGGGTGGGTGGTCTTCTATCAAGGTGTTGGCATCGTACAGGCACTTTGTGCTTGATGGAGAGTAAGTGAGCAAGAGGAGACCAAACTTTTATTATTTATTTATGTTTATTTAATTTATTTATTATATTTTATGTGTAGAAGTATTTTACCTACATGTATGTAAGTGTACCATGTAGGTTTGCAATGCCCACAGAGGCCAGAAGAGGACGTCAGATTCCCCGGAACTGAAGTTATAGATGGTTGTTAGCTGCCAGGTGGGTGCTGGATTCTCTGCAAGAGCAGCCAGTGCTCTTAACCCCTGAGCCATCTTTCCAGCCCCCAAGCTCATTTTTATATCATACCCACTTTATGATAACTAACCCAGTTCTTCAATAATAATATTGTCTCTTCATAAGGACAGAGCCTTGGCGACCTAATCACCTCTTATTAGGCCAGCATGTTCAATACTGTTAAGTTTCTAACCAGGGAACTTTGGGGGACACATTCTAACTATACTGGGGAGTCAGTAGTCAAGCCCAAGAAAGGGTGAGGAGCCCACAAGTCCATGTGGGGAAGTCTGTTGAGGAAGATGGGTGTTTTCTTCTACCACAGTGGAGAACGGGCTCAGAGAAGGGTAAGTCTGGGGACGAGGTGGCATGAAATAAATACTGATCAGGAAATTATGGGTAGTTGTCTGGCACTGTAGCTCAGGCTGGCCTGGAATTTGTTATATAGCCTAATCTCACCTTGAACTACTTATTTTTTCTGCCTCAGCCTACTAAGGGCTAAGATTACAGGTCTGGAAATGATGTAAATATAGTACTTACATGTGACAATCTCAAAATTTATTTTATTTATGTGTATCTGCATGTATGTCTGTGCACATGTGTGGTATTCAGTGACCAGAAGAGTGCATCAGATCCCTCTGAAGCTGGAGTTACAAGTGATAGTTAGTCATCCCACATGGATGTTGGGAACCCATGGAGGTCCTCTGAAAGAGTACCATGTGCTCTTACTCACTGAGCTATCACTCTAGACCCCACATGTGCTATTAAATGTATATATTGAAGATGTGAAACATGATTTGGATTGATACAAACATTGTGAAATATTACTGAAATTAATTGATTGTGAAATTAGCAAGTTCGTCTCACAGCATAGTTAGACATGCATGATGAAGTACCCTTTATCTACCCTCCTAGAAAATCCCCAGTATCTGTCACAGTCTCTAACTCAACCCTCATGCTGTATGTTGGATCTCCACACATTTAGTATATAAGAATGAGATATTGTATTTACCAACAGTTCCCCACCTTTCTATCCCTGGTAACTGCGTGGTTACTCTCTGTTGCTCTGGTGTTTATAAGTTTCATATATAAATGAGATCATTCCGGACTTTATATTTCATTTCTAGTTAGTTTCATTTAGCATAATGTCTCCTGTGTTCACCCACATTCTTCCAAATGCCAGGCCTATGGTTGGGCTTCTATGAAGCCTGCAAAGTCCATTGGGTATTTTGAACTTGTTTCTGGAGAGCTCCCATACTTGGTTTTCCTTTCTAAGTGAAATGTCTAGAACCTCACTTGTATTAGTTACTTTTCTGTTGCTGTGATAAAACACCACGACCAAGGCAAGTTACAGAAAGAAGATGTTATTTGGGCTTATGGCTCCAGAGGGGTAAGATTCCGTCATGGCGGGGAGGCATGGCGGCAGAGGTGGCCGGAGCAGAGAGCCTGAGTGCTCACATCTTCAGTCACTCACAGGAGCAGAGAAACAAACTGGAAGTGGGGCCAGGTTATGAACCCTCAAAGCCCACCCCCAGTGATGTGCTTCCTCCAGCAAGGCCATGCCTCCTGAAGGTTCCATGACCTTCTCCAAACAGCACCACCAAGTGTTCAGCTACTTGAGCCTACGGGGGATCATTTCTCATTCAAACCGCCTTATCACCTGACTTTCTTTCTGGTTCTCTTAAGCCCTCTGGATTGTGAAGACATCTGGACTCACTGATGAAGTCTGGTGATCTCTCCCCTTGGCATGCAGAGACTGAGACCTAGTGCCCATGGGCAGCTATGAGCCTGCACAGGACAAAGCTCACATGTTCTCACGGACACTCTCTACTGGGGCAGGTCCTCGTTCAGGTGTGGCTCAGGCTGGACCACACCCTCTGACAGGCTTCACTACCTTGAGATTCATTCAGCTAGTGAACCAGGACAGCTTGGGGCTGAAGCAGGGGTAGACGTGACCTGATTCCATTGGAGCCTCGTTGTCCGCTTCAGTCCTGGGGTCCTGCCCTGTCTGCCCTCATCAATAAGGCTGGACTTTGGGGCAGGACAGGGAAAGCATCTGTGTGCTCAGCCATTTCCTGTTCTGTAGTCTTTAACAGATGTAAGCCACTGCAGAGACGCTAACTAGAGGAGCCTTGGAGCCACCAGTGTCCATGTTGTTATGGCAGACTTAAAAGTCGTAAATAAAAGGAACAAACGAAATAAAAACACAAAATGAAAAAATAATTAAAACAATAACTATTCCATTCATTCTGAGCACATCATACACGATTACATTAGAAAAAAAAACTACAATAAAAACATGCTTTTAATCTGATAGTAAAAAAGACCAATAAAATAAAAATGAGCTCCATTAATGAAAATAATGGCTCTTACCCCAGCCAGTTAAAATGCTGAGCCTATATGTTTTGGGGTTTGGGGGAGCTGAGGTTTTTTTTTTTTAATTAAAAAATTTTTTTTTCCACAGCGGGTAATAGATTTGCTTTTGTTACATACTGGAGATGGCCCCAGCTAATTAGTATCATTCAAAAAGGAATCTTACCTTTTTGTATGAGGGCCAAAGAAATTGTATAGGACACAACTAACTCCTACAGACATGGGTAAAAGGAAAAGTGTGCTGTTTAAGATCTGAATTCAGGAAGGGAGTCAATTACATGGTTCTATGTATGTGCCTGTGTGTGTGTGTGCGTGCGTGTGTGTGTGTGTGTGTGTGTGAGAGAGAGAGAGAGAGAGAGAGAGAGAGAGATGTGTGATATGTAGCTCTCTCCTTCTGTGTGTGTGTGTGTGTGTGTGTGTGTGTGTGTACATGTGATGTGTGGTTATGGGTATCCTCTCTCTCTCTCTCTCTCTCTCTCTCTCTCTCTCTGACATGTGGCTATGGGTATATGTTGCCCCCCACCTCCCAACCTCTTTTCTCCTTTCTCATTACTTCAATTTCCTTTGGCCCCTCCTAGGAAGTGACTTTAATTTCCTTAGAGATGACAGGTAAGCCCCACCCTAGACTCTTTTTAGATGAAATGGAAGTATAAATAGATAAGTCCCCAGTCACAGGAGACCTCAGCAAGACCCCTTCCTTTTATTTTTGCTAGAAGGAATTACAGTCTGAGTACAGGATTTTGTCTGCACAGCCCCCGACCCTCAGTACATGACTGCTGTCTTGAGTGGCCTCTGTACAAGGCCTTCTCCTGGTACTCTTTCCCCATTCCTTCCAAACCTGTGTTATATACCACTGATTTAAATTTCTTATGTGCATACTAGCCTAATCCCAAATCCTCTGAGTTGTAACTTCAACAGCAGAAATCCGGACATCCACTGTGTGATTTGACCTCTGCAGACCCTACTGAAAAGTAGCCTTATCAAATCCTAGGACAAAACTCATCCAAAGAAATCCTCCGTCCATTTAAGCAATCCCTCTGCTGCCCTCGAAGGGCTTTGCAGTTACTAGTACATGCACTTATTTGTTCAAATGAATATTAACATTTTAATTTAGTACCTAATTATGTTTTGCTAGTCATAACTGGAAATGTGGTATTAAAACTTCCACACAGGCTCTGGCAATCAGCATGTTCTTTTGTCCATGTCCTGGAATTGCCAGAGCTTTCTATGATGTACAATCTTTCTGTTCACGTCTCGCCCTCTCTGTCTTCTTCTGCTGCTGTGGGTTGTGTTGAACATCGCCGTCTGTCTAGAAAACACTCAGATGACTGAGATCTCATGGGTGTGCACAGATGGTTTTCAAGATGCCACAAAACATGAGAGCTTAGATGTAGAGTCTCAGCAGAACTAAACCCACCTGCTTTCAATCAGTGTGTGTGATGGTTATTTTTGATGATTAGCTTGTTTGGCTTGGGAGACACCTGGGAGATCAGTCCAGTTCATTTCTAGGAGTAGGTGTGTGTGTGTGTGTGTGTGTGTGTGTGTGTGTGTGTGTGTGTGGTGGTATCTCCATTAGATCAGGAGGGCTCTGACCTCATGAATGAATTAATCCTTTGGTGGAGTCACAGTGTGAGGCCATTTCTGCTAGCTGTAAAAAGCAGGAGATGGGTTTGGCTGGAGGAAGAGGCTCACTGGAAGCTTGTCCTTATGGTATGTCTCACCCTGACTTCTTCCCCACGGTCTGAACTTCCTGTCCACCAATGATGTGAACAGCTTCTGCCTCATACTCTTGCCACTATCATGTTCTATCTTTGTGCTATCCCAGTGTTCTATGGACCTTTTTTCCCCAGTCCTAACAAGATGCCATCTTAGAGTTTGCCCCATAGCCATGGCAACTGGGGCAGAACAATACAATGGAACCCAGATCTACTGTAATGGTAATGTTGCTATGGACACACCCCAGGGAGGACCCTCCCCTGGAATTCCAGCTATGACTTCCTCTTCTAGCTGCTAGAGATCTTAGCAGATATTAGACTGCATATAAAAGAGAAAGGTTAACTGAAGCTGAGACTCTGGGAGGCAGTTTCCATGAGGTTGCTGTTTATGATAGGATGGGACTTCACAGTGATGCTGTACTGTGTAAGAAAGCCCAATGGCTTCTCTGGCCTCACCAAGCTGGACTTTGGGAATGTCATACTCTGGTCTGTTGTTAGGGCCCTGGATGACTGGATGTTCGTCTGTGTCTCTCCAGGAAAGGCTATTTGGTCAGAGATACAAAACAGCTAACACAGCATCCCTGACATGTTAAGGACTTGGTTGCTTGGTGAATGTTTCTGCTTTTTCCTGTATCCTAGGCCAACATTCCTTTATCCTGGCTGCATAGTAGAAAAACTTGTCTATTTTTTTTAAAGACATGAATACCTGTGTTCAGGACTAAATAGTTAAATCAGAGTCTCTAAAGATGAGATTTCTAGATAATTCCAAAAGACAGGAAGTACTGTGATTACTGCTCTAGGAAATGACACGGTTTCTTGTATGATCAGTTCTAGTTTATCGTATCCATTGGGAGATGACTGAAAATTTTATTTCTGCATTGAACCAGTATGAGCTGATTAACTAATCATATCAATGGCAGTTAATGGAGAGGAGAATGCAGGTATTAAATTGATAACTATAACTGAAAACAGAAGAAACTGACATGTTACAGACGACTACTCTACTTGGAATTATTTGAATATGAAATGATATTTTCTGTTTCCTGAAGTTTCTCCCATCAGGGAAATCTCCCCACTTGGCAGCATTAGGTGGGTGTTCACACAGGATGTCGGCTACAGTGCTGGAAAGACAGGACACCACTCAGGAATTCTGTCTGGAAACATTCAATTACAACTTTGACAGAAGAATTAAGAAGAAGAAGAAGAAGAAGGAGTAGAAAGAGAAGAAGGAAAAGAGGAGGAGGAGAAGGAAGAGGTGGAGGACAAATCTTAAAATACTCCTGAGTCTCTAAGTATACCATGTTTGGAGAATGGACTGGCCCATTAAAGCCCTATGCTGGAGGATCATGGGATCCTTACCTCCCTGTAAGCCAAATTCCTCCTCAGACATGGCTCTCCATGCAAGTCCTATTCAGCTGCTGCCCCTCCACACACATGGCAAAGCACCCAGGGAGACTGTGAAATAGCACCAGATGCAGCCTGTGACTGCTGTTTCCTTCCCAGTATCTCCAGCACTACTCCATGTCAGGACAACTTGAGCTAGGGAGATTTGGATTAAACGCACCCTAAGCATGAACCTCAGAGTGACTGCAGCTGATTCTCCTCAAGGCTGTGCATCTGAACTTCCCTGTACCCCAAGATTCCGATTCTGGGAGCTTTCAAGTGATGGAAGCAACCTGACTCTCGGGATCCCAGGGTAGAGTTTAATGTTGATGAGCCACACCTGGGTTCACCTCAGACTCCAGAGGGTCCTCAAGGAAAGGCTCCAAGTAAGAGAAAGAAGAACGGAGCCATGGCATACCATTCTGCATTTGTCTGAACAACACAATGGCACAACACTGCTGGGACTCCACGGGTTTAGGTTAACCTTGATTCTGTAGGTGCCATAGAAATATAAGAGTTGAAGTGGGGTGTGGTGGATCATTCGTGTCACCCCAGTACTCAGAAGGCAGAGACAAGACTGAAGGAACATAGTGAGACTCTGTCTCAGAAGTCCAGCAATGCAAACACAGCAGCAACAGCAACAACATAAACAAGCAACACCAATCGGAAGCCATGGGGTACATGGCTTCCTTAGGAAGGTCTTTTCCAACTCTCGGTCCAAGATTTCCCTTCCAAAGCAGAGTCTGTAACCTCAGAATTTCACTTGTTTTGGGTGAATAGCTTGAGCCCTAAGCTGCAGCTGTTGGGGGCCCTCTATGGCCAAATGTGGCTTTTCCCCCACCTGGATATTTGACTCTTGGTGTTCTCAAACTCGTAGAGTGATGTGGGCTGTCTGAAGGACAGACAAAAAGCAACAGCAAAACTCCAAATGCTCTTTGTTTTCATTATGAAAGAGAGAAGCTCATTGCAGAAAAACAAAGAAAATGATAGATGCCATTCCCCACCGTTTTCCGTGGCAACAACATCCCAGCCATTCATTTGAAATTACATATGATGTGCATATTTTTTAAGAAACAAAATGACATTGCATTATTATTTTAGGATCTGATATTGCTTTGGTTTCTTTTCCTATTGCTGTGATAAAATACTCTGACGAAAACAACGGAAAGGGGAAGGGTTCATTTCATCTCACAGTTCCAGGGTACTGCCCATCACGAAGGGGAAGCAGCTGGGTCACGTATATACAATCAGGAAGCAGAGAGTGGTGGATGCTGCTGTTCAGCTCCCTTTCTCCATTTCTATCTGTCTAAAGTCCAGGATTCCAGCCAAGGCCATTTTTCAACCCTGAGAGTAGAATGTTCTAGATCCACGTAGGAGAGGTTTGGTGGTACCTTCCCATCAGTGCAGCTTTTAGAGAGAAAGGCCTCTAAGATGGGCAAATGTGTGACTTGGAGATAGGTGGACCCACGAATTTGTTTAATAGACATTTATTGACTCCCCATATTTCTCAGCATAAGATGCCACACACATGCGTATAATTGAAGTAAAAATGTTACTTTTCTGACAACACAACATAGACATTAAAAGTGTAGGGTTTAGGCCAGTTGGATAGTTTAGCATATAAAGGTGACCAAGCCTGATGGCCTAAGTCTGATTCAGTAGAAGGAAAGAACCAACTCCCACAAGTTGTCCCCACCTCCATATGTGTACTACGGCATTTGCACACTCATATAGAAAATAGTGATAATAATAAATAATAATAATTCCTGATTTCCTTAAAAGAAAAAGAATATGGTGTGAACAGTATGAGTTGAGACTAGTAAACAGCAGGAAACTATTACCATCAAGAACGAAAAAATAATTTAAAGTGCTTAAAATAGCCAACAACAGCACACACGTAAAAACATAAACAATGGGGCTGGAGAGATGGCTCAGTGGTTTAGAGCACTGACTGCTCTTGCAGAGGACCCGGGTTCAATTCCCAGCACCCATACGGTGGTTGACAACCGTCTGTGACTCCAGTTCCAGGAAATCCGACACCCTCTTCTGACCTCCATGGGCACTGCACAACACAGGTGTATCTACCTAATGCAGGCATTATCCTCACACACATAAAATAAAAATAATAAATAAAATAAAAATAAAAATAAATAAAAGAAAATATAACAATGGTAATAATAGTGAAGTGATTTTAACGATAAATACCTATGGGCAAGTTTGGGGAAAATAATAATGAATATAATCAAAACAAAAGAAAGCTGTTCTTGGCACACAGCACAAACTCAATAAATGTTATCCTGCCTTAAAATGTTCAGTGCAGTGCATCGGCCTGGGGACTCTCCAATCCCAGTTAAGCCCTCCTCGGGAGAAGGAACCTTCTTGGCTTCCACACCTCATCAACTGGTTAGTTGCTAACTTAGGTTGGTTCAGAGCTCTCTCTGGATCTCAGTCACTCCCTCACGAAAGCTTAGATTGAAGATGGTTCAGTGGGCAAAGGTGCTTGCTGCCGAGCCTGGCTACTTGAGTTCTATGCCTGGAACTCACGTGGTGGAAGGAAAGGTATCCTCTGACCACCACATGTAATCTATGGCTTGTGCACATGTGTATATACACACACATATGCAAAATAAATAAATATAAAACAGAAAGCTTTAGACTAGATGATGTCTAGGGGGTTCCTCCATCACCTTTCTTTTTCTTTTCTTTTTTTGACACAGGTCTTCCTATAGCCAGGCTGGCCTCAAACTGGCAATCCTGTCTCTGCCTCCTGAGGGCTGCATTTACAGGTGAGCAGCACCGAGGCCTGTTCAGATTTAGTTCTCAGCATATTCCAGGAGACAGTGAGCTGAGGCCCATCGCCACCTGTGACCTGGTCCTGGTGAGTCCTTCATCCAGTTCAAACTCCCTCCCTGGACCCAGGCTCTAGATTCTTGGTAGCAAGATGGCTATCTCATACCTGCTGAGTGTTGGCTAACATCAAGCTGCTGCTGACAAGCACAGTGTGTAGGTGGCCCCATCCTTTGACAGTCCATCCCTAGGAATGCCTGTCAGGCCCAGAGGGCCTGCCTTCTGGCCACTACCCCTCAGGTGTGATGTTTGTTTTGATGGGTGAGTTAAGGTAATTGTGTTAAGGACAATAATTAGTAAGACCGGCAATTATACCAATGATGTGCAAAGTCAGGGCACAACATGAGCTGTCAATCAAGGTGGTGAGTGAGCGGCAGGGCCAGGAGCCATCACTTGTCCGTGCAGAACTAGTGGTCCCTCAGAGCAGCAGTGTCACAACTATCCCCTGGCACAGGATGGAGTACAGGGAGGCCTGCCAGTCTCACTGATGGGGCGTGAGGAAATCTCTGATGACAAGCAGATCTGGCTGTCCAATGGATCTGGAATGGCTCCTGCATCATGTCTCCAAGCCCCCGTGGGGTGCTTGTCCTGTGCAACACGTTTGAGCGTAAGGAGAGCGTGAGGATTGAGACTGAAAATGCCCTTTCACAGGCTCAGGCTTTGAACATTTTTTTCCCCCAGCTGGTGATGCATTTTGGGAGGCTGTGGAGCCTGTAGGAGGTGAGGCATATGTGGTGGAGGTAGGTCACTAAAGTTGGAACTTAGAGGTTATATAACCTCCTCTAGCTCCTGTCCCATCTCCCCTTCTTTGTCTCTGATGTGAGCAGCCTCTGCTTTACACTGATACCACCATGAGTTCCACCTTGTTCTCTCGCCACGGTGAGAACTAAAATGAATTAGCTACTGGTCTCATTGCTTTGACAAAACGCCTAACAAAAGCAACTTAAGGTAGGCAGGGTTGGCTTGACTCACAGCTCCAGGGTACAGTCCATGGTGTTAGGGAAGGCATGGCATCAGGACCTTGAGGCAGCTGGTCACATTGCATCTACAGTCAGGAAGCAGAAAGTGTGATCATTTGTGAGCCTGGAACTCCAGGCTCAGGAGATGGCACCACCCACAGTGGGTCGTTTTTTCTATTTAATCTGGATAATTCCTCACAGGCATGACCAAGGGTTCTTCTCTTAGATGAATCTAGATCCCGTGAAGTTGACAATGGATGTTAACCTTCACACAAAATAAATCCTTCCTGGACAGAGTGATATAGATTGACCAATGCAGAGAGTGATACCTTGTGTTTGAGGGAGGCTTTCTAACCTGGATCTGACTGCAGTGTCAGCTTGGGGAGGGTAAACCATCATCATCTCATTGCTTTGAAGGCACAGAGAGCATCTACTCCTCCTCAGCTGGAGTCACGGCCCAGGGGAAGATAAAGACAGGTCCATCGGTGCCTGAGGACAGAAGCCAGGCCTCAGATTCCTGAGTCCTCAGGAGCCTTGATGTCTCATTGAGGGACTAAATCCCTGAAAGGCAATCAGAGAAGAAAGGATCAGTAACAACCGTGGAAAACTTCTAGCTTCTTCACCTGAGACAATTTCTCCTGCCAGCTGGGTCACTCTGCTGGCTGACTGGTCCAGACAAGTCTGGCCAAAGCTGGTCCTTGACATACCTCAGCTTGGAGCTGTGGTCCTATCAACCGTCTCTTCTTTAAGTTGATCAATCCAAAATTAGGGGAGGGGTACCGGCCCTATACCATCAAGAACGCTTAAAAGACGTAGGCCTCCTAAAGATTTGGATGTTTGGTTTCCGAGTCCCCTCTCTGAATGTGAACATGGGCAGTTATTATTATTAGAGTTGATCATTAATTCCAAAGGCTAATGTCTTGTTCTAGGAGCAAGTTTAGAAAAGTTCATCCCAGCTCACTTCTAAAGAAAGAGGCGACATCCCAGTTGAGTGAGTTCTCCACCCCGATCTCTTAGACATCTCAGTGAGCAGGTGATAGACCCTCCTAGGAGTTCTGGGATTACAAGGGCAGAGGTCCCGTGGATCTTGCTCCTGAAGCCAAAGCTGGGTAGTGGGAGCTGAAGAGGTTGACATCAGATCAAAGTGCATATCCCTTAGAGAGTGGTGTGGTGGGTATACACCTGTAATTCCAGAATCTAGGAGGCAGAGGAAGGAGGATTGCAAGTTGGAGGACAGTCTGGAGTCCATGGTGAGACCTCGTGTTTTAAAAAAATCTTTGTGAGCATTTCGCAGTTTCAAAGCTAGGCCAACCAGCATAGATATTGTGTTATCTTTTCCTGAGGAGTGGTACACAAGTGTGCAATCACCCCAGATGGGCACTTACGATAGACAAAGTACAATTTCACTAAAATCCAAACTAAGTGAGACCGATGAGCTTATTGGGCTGTCTTAGAGAGCACAGGTGATGGGTCATTTTCATGACTGTGGGTGACCCCCAAAGAGCTGCATCACTGTGAAGTCCCGCCCCATCATGGATGGAGACCTTATGAAAACTGCATCACAGGGTCCCGCTTTTAGTCAGTCTTTCTCTATATAGAGTCTAGAATCTCCCCAAATCACTAGCAGCTCAGGGAAGGAGTAAGAGATCCCAGGGGTGTGTCTACTGACCCTACCTAGGGCATGTCCATAGCAACGTTACCATTACCATAAATCTGGATTCCACTGTATTGTTCTGCTCTAGTTGCCATGGCTGCAGGATAACGTCCAAGGTGGCATCTTGTTATGGCTGGAGGATAAGTACTGTACAGCAGGAACACTCAGAAACCAAGTCCAGGTTGAGGCTGAGAGGTTGAGTCGTCTACCTTGTCGTAGGCCAGTATGGTGGTCTGACCAGTTGAAAACAATGCACATGAGGCAAGCAGGGTGCGGGGATGGATGGTCATGAGAAGGGCAGGGAGGATGTCGGGCAGCCACCCTGAGGAGCAGGTACTGGACCTCCTTGCTGTGCAAGGTAGAGGTCAAATGTGGGTTTTTCCCACTAGTCAGACTTGCTGAATGTCTCCGCTAGAACAAACCTCTCTTATCGTGGAAAATGCAAAAGGAGCAGATTGAAGGTACAGAATGAGAAAGCCTTTTTTCCTTCCTGCTTTAAGGGAAGCCTAATTCCTTGTTTCCTGGTTCTTTAAAATGTGATATATACATGGAGGGATACCATTCAGCCACAAAAAGAGGACAAAATCCTGTCATTTGCCACAATGTGGATAAAACTGGAAATTATGAAACTAAGTCAGCACCAAATATGGAAAGACAAATACTGCACAATGTCACTCAGATATGGAAAATGAAACACCTGAGCTCACAGCCAGTGAGCAGAAGAGTGGTTGGTAGAGTCTGTGGACAGAGGAAAAAGATGAGGGGGACATGGCCATCAGTACAAACCAGTCAGAAGACTGGTAAATGCTGATGACCTATTACACATAGAAAGTGTATAGTTTATAACATTCTCTAGTAAGAGACCAGACAGGTAGAAGACAGGAACTTGAATATTGTCATCACACCAAAATGAGTGGTATTTGAGACGATGGACAATCTAAGTATCTTGAGTTGGTGCACAATGTCCTAAATCATCATGCTGCATCCTGTAATCACAAAATTCTCTTTGCATTGAAATGTGTAATGGTGCTAAGGATGTGGTTCAGAGGTACAGTCCTTGCCTAGAATCCCCAAGTGAGGGACTGGGGTATGGCTCAATGGCAGAGCACTTGTCTACAATCCACTAGTGAGGAAAGCCCTTTGTTCTATCCGCAACATCACAAAATCACAAATAAGTGAATAAAATGTTTGCAAATGAAGCAGTTAGCTTCTGTGAAGTGGAGATTTGGCAGTCATCCATCAGGGATACTGAAGGAGGGGTTCCAGACGGTTCACCATCAGCCCCTTTGAAGCTCACTCTTCAAGACTCAGGCTCTGACCACAGGTCAGCAGCAGATTGGAGCGATCAGGATTGAAGTCATGGCTTTGGTCTGTGGTGTTCCTCATTGCTCTGTGCTGTCCCTGGAATCTGCAGGATTGAAAGGCTGAGGTGGAAGTGGGGGGCATGTCCACTCCACTGGGCTGTTTGGGTGTGTGTGTGGGGGGGTGATACAGCTTCTGATTTGCATGAAGTGTAAATTCATGACGTTTTCTGTGGTGGTGGATGATGGTGCTACTTTAATCCTGGGTGCAGACGCTGCTCTGTGTGAATTGATTGACAGGGGCCAAGCAGAGATGCAGCAGAGCCGTGCCCGTGAAGCCCAGGTGCACTGCCCCTTCTTGGATTTGGCTTGATGTCTAAGCTATATCTGTGATGCTCAGTCCATGATTCTTTTATTTACAGTTTTAAAAAATTGGCTTATTTGTCTTTTTATAATTGGTGTGCCTGAATTTTGTGCAATATAAGAATTAACCTTATTACACTTATTACTTTTCAGGTGGATCATTTGTATGTTGAATCTGTTATTTTTTCTAAGCCAATGTTTTACATTTCTATGGGCTCAGAAGTAACTCCTTTTACTGAGTGTGGGCTGAGTCTCCGTTCTTACTTAGGAAGGCTTTGTTAACCCCCAATTTGTATGATTAGTCTTTGGCTCATAGGATTATTTGTTTTGTTTAAGTCTCTTATCTACATGAAATTTATTTTTGTGTATGGTTATAAAAGTCCACTAGAAAATTTTATTTTGTATGAATAAAAATGAAAATAGTTTCCTGAAACCATGTATTAAAGAACCCATTCTTATTTTTAAGAACTAAATGAAGATATTTGGTAACTATTAACTTTACATATGTGGGATCAACTTCTAGATTTTCAGTTTATTTCAGTGGATCTATTAGGCTATCTCCTTCCCTTCCCTCCCTCTTTCCTTTCATTTTTTTTGAGATAGAGTCTCACTATGTAGCCCAGGCTGGCTCCAAACTTGATATCCTCCTATCTTAGCCTTTTGAATATTTAGAATATAAACTATCTCTCTATTCTTTTTGCTTTGTTTTGTCTTGAGACAGTTTGGTTTCTAGTACTGTGCTAAAACACTGACCAAACCCAACTTAAGGAGGAAAGGGTTTATTTGGCTTACATGTCCCAATCACAGTTCATCACCAAAGGAAGCCAGCACAGGAACTCAAGTTGGGCAGGAACCTGGAGACAGGAACTGAAGCCAAGGCCAAGAAAGGTGCTGCTTACTGCTCTTCTCCCCTGGCCTGTGCTCAGTCTGCTTTGTTATACAGCCCAGGTCCATCCACCTGCCCGGGGCTGGCACCACTCACAGTGGGCTGAGCTCTCCTACATCACTCAATAATCATGAAGATGCTTCATAGACATGGCCACAGGCAAATCTAATAGAGGAAATTCCCCAGTTGAGTCTCTTCTTTCCAGGTGCGTCAAGTTGACAAGTAAAGTTTTCCAACATAGACAGAATCTCACTATGTAGTCCTGGCTAGACTAGAACTCTCTATGTAGACCAGCCTGGTCTCAGACTCACAGAGATCTACCTTCTTCTACCTCCCAAATAATAGAATTAAAGATGTGCATCACCATGCCTGTCTATTTGTCTATTCTTATGTCGTACCATGCAAGTTTTATTACAATAGATTTTGAGAACATTCTAGAACCTTATGAACTAAGTCAGCACTCACTTAAAAACAACCCTCTGAGCAAAGGTTTGGCATACTCTTCCATACGGATCCAAGGATCATTTTAGCCTTCTGGAATTCTGGCAGTAACTGATTAAATGTAAAGATTGATTTTGGCAGTAATGTATGTGGTAACGTGATTCCTCATCCAAGGTGTGTGTGCTGGATAGCTTGTGTCAACTTGACACACCTGGGTTGAGGGAGCCTCAGTTGGGGAATTCCCTTCATTGGACTGGCCTGTGGCCATGTCTGTGGGGCATCTTCTTGATGAGTGATGTGGGAGGGCCCAGCC
>NW_008330062.1:814243-816719 GCF_000622305.1 Nannospalax galili
AGGTTCCTCCCCTGAGTTCCTACCTTGGGCTCCCGGATGAACTGTGACCCAGGATATGTGAGCTAAATAAACCCTTTCCTCCCCAAGTTGGTAGCGGTCAGAGTATTTTGTCTCAGCAATGAAGAACAAACTAGGACAGTGTGATAAAGATTTCTAGATATTTTATTTTTTAATTTTATCTCTTTGCAGATTTTAACTTGTTCCATGTATGTCCCATGGTTTCCTACTAAGTGGGTACTTTAGCATTTTCTATTTATTTGTTTGTTTGTTTATTTATTTATTTATTTATTTTTCTTAAAATTTTTGGTTTGTCATTTTTATTTTATGTGCATGAGTGTATTGCCTGCATATATGTAAGTGTACCATGTGCATGCCTGTAGAGGCCAGAAGAGGGCATCAGAGCATCAGATCGCCTGATCTCCTGGGACTGGAGTTGTGGATGGTTGTTAGCCTCCATCTGGGTCCTGGGAACCAAACTCAGGTCCTCTGCAAGAGTAGCCACTGCCCTTGACTGCTGAGCCATCTCTCCAGCTGCATTTATTTATTTTTATTTTTTATTTATGTGCATATATGTGGGAGTAGGGGTAATGTGCACATGAGTGAAGGTGCCCTGGGAGGCCAGAAGAGGGCATCAGATCCCCTAGAGTTGGAGTTACAGGTGGCTGCTAGCTGCCCAGTGTGGGTGCTGGGAACCAAACCCGGTTTCTCTGCAAAAGCAGGGAGTGTTTTGACTGTTGATCCATTTTTCAGCACCATGTTTTATCATTTTGTTGCTATTGTAAGTGGAATAATTCTCACTAGCTCTGCACCAAGTGCTTAACACCAAGTAGCTATCATTTCTGTATATTTAACTCATAGATAGTGACCTCATAAAAGCCTCGTATTACTTCTAGGTATTTTTGTTCCATAGTATAAAAAATCATGAATTTTTTAAGACAATTGTCAAAAGGAGAAATGTGTGTGTTTTCCAATGTTTGCAGCATTTTTTAAAACTTTCTGTCTTGCATTTTTCATCACAGCTAGACTTTTGAACTTAAATAGAATTAAGATTCTGACCTCACTCAATGCTGGCCTTGTTTCACGTGCCGTATAGCCACATGTGATTAGTGACTTTTATATTGAATAGCCTTGAATAGGAGCATTTCAATCATTGTAAAAATTTGTGCTGGTCAGTGCTGTGCTAGAACCTTCAAGAAAAATGTGTGATGATGATAGCTAAGTTTCAGTATAAATCATGATTTTAATGAAAGTATTTTACTATTTTGCTATTTGAAATAATTCAATAGAAGTCAAAGAAATACAACCTAGATTAATGACAAGATGTTAGATTAAAAATAAAGCATTTATGATATTGATTAATTATATGATCAGGCTTGAAATAAAGTGAAACTCTTCTAATACTTATGAAAATTTGGAATATTACAGTCCTAGTAGAAGACAACTTGGCAAAACTTTTTAAAAATTATGGTTGTATTTTGTTTTTATTTTATGTATGAGTGTTTGCCTGCATGTATGTAAGTCCAACCACCATGTGTGTGCAAGGCCTACAGAAGCCAGAAGAGGGTGTCAGATCCCCTGGAACTGGAGTTGCAGATGGTTGTGAGCTGCCATGTTGGTGCTGTTCTAAAGTATAATTACAGTATGCTTCCTTTGACTATGCTGTCGGTAAACTGCTTCTCTTTAGCTTCTGACCAATGAGAACAATGTTACAATAAACACCATTGTATAGCTATCCATAGAATCCATCTTTTCAATTTTGAGAGGCAGTTTCTCAGAAAAGTTAAATGGGAGACATATTTTAGAACATTAAAACAGTGTTTCCAGGGGCTGGAGAGATGGCTCAGTGGTTAAGAACAATGACTGCACTCTCAGAGGACCCAGGTTTGGTTCCCAAGAGCTACATGGTGGCTAACAACCTCCCATAACTCCAGTTGGGAATCTGACACCCTCTTTTGGCCTCTGTGGGCATTGCACACACGGTACATTTACATACATGTAGGCAAATACTCATACACACCAAATAAAAATACATAAAAATTTTAAAGAGAAGCAGAGTTATGATTAGCGACTTAGAAAAAATAAAATTTTCTAGCTTACTGTTAAGATACATTAATTTTGTAAGTCAAATAATGGAAAAATTTTGCAGAGTACATGGAAACACACATACACATATAAATACACATATAAACAGAACTATAGAGAAATCTATGTACAGCGTGTACAGAATTAGATGATATGGAAATTCATACAGGTTGCTTTTATGTGATACTTGGCAAAATATGCATCAGATGTGGTGTTTTGAGGATGTGTGCAGGGAGGGCATATGAGATACTATTATGTTTATGCAAAATACATATAGGTATTCATGTTTATGAACAAACACCATCCATGCATGGGAAGCAGATTCCAGATATTATAAATGGTGATTTCACATGTGTAAGTCTTCAGATGACCCTTAATCCTTGTTTATAATTAT
>NW_008330062.1:816774-825568 GCF_000622305.1 Nannospalax galili
GGGGGGGAGAGAGAGAAATGCTGTGCAGAAAGCAAGCAGGGAAGGGCAGGGGTGGCTGGAGAGATGGCCCAATGGTTAGGAGCTTTTAATGCTATTCCAAGAGTACTTGAGTTCAGTTCCAAGTATTTGTATCAGGTGGCTCACAACTACCTGTAACTCCAGCTCCAGGAGATCTGAAACTGCGTCTGGCCTCTAAGGGCATCTACACTCCTGTGTACCCCCCTCTCCTCACACAAATGATATTTTTTGAAACGATAGTTTTTTTTAAAAAAAGCTATTTGGTCCCCAGATTCTTAGCCTGTGCTTGACACATTATTTTGTGTGGGGAAACAAACAAACAAAAAACACAGACTAAGCTACTTCACGCTTTTTCTGTTGTTCCTCAAAATTAGCCTGCATTTCAAGGTCAGGTAAATATTTGCATTATTTCCTGACATGTAAAAGACATTAGACTCATTATATTACGTACTTTGGTTATTTTGGATAGAGAGGAGCTTACTTTTCTAATGTTGTCTTCTTTTCTCTTCTCAAGTGCATAAAATGTCTGTTGCAAAGGACCCCGGTTCGAATCCCAGCACCCACATGGCAGCTAGCAACTGCCCATAACTCCAGTTCCAGGAGATCCGATAGCCTCTTCTGTCCTCCACAGGCATTGCATGACACTGGTGCACTTACCTACATGCAGGAAATACACACATACATATAAAATAAAAATAATAAATAAAATTTTTATTTTTTAGAAGAAGCATTTCGTTACAGCTTTAACACACTCAATGGCAATTTCTGGAGCAAAGATACAACTCTTTCAAAAGTGGCTATAAAATTTTTAGGTTCACAGTTGAATTAATACAGTTATACAATATTGAACTCAGTATAAACACTGTAAGACATAAAACTGAATGAGTTTTTAACCTTTAAAAAAGATCTCCATTTCATTTTAAAATATATTGTTTCTTACAGAAAGACTCATTGTTTTTGCTAATACCACTTAGATGTTGACGCATGTGTCGGTAATCTGTATGTGTCTGATTATTGCTAGTCATGGTCGGTTGCACTCAGATCCTTGGCACATGTGTATGGATATAAAGTAATTGGGTAGATTTCAGTAGTAATGTTTATCACCTCTACTAATTAACTTGACATAAATTTTTATGCTTCCTCCTCAAATAGAACTCATTTTTAAAATTTGTTGATTTCTTTTTGTGTGTGTATATCACACAGAACATCCCAAACAATCTTATTCATCTATACACCCACTTCCCAGATGGCACCCTCCCATAGCCACCCCCCCACTAGAGCCCTTATACTCTGTCATTCCTGCTATTGTCTGGTGTGTTGCCAGCACCCCCAGCCGTTCCCCAGTATTTGTCCATTTGGTGAATCTAGTCAGCCTATCTAGAGGTCTTTGTTTTAGGAAGGTCAGCTGTTCCTCATCTAGCAGCAATCAGTTGTCAATATTCCCTTAGACAAGATTGGGGTCCGCTGTTCATTTTCCTAGTTTTATGCTGGGTTACTCCATGCTTCCAAGCAAAGTCAGCCATGGTCGAGCAGGACCTTTCACTTATCTTCACATAGACGGAACTGGTAAAAGAAAGGAGCCAGGGGCTCCTTCTAAGCCCATGTGACCCCTGAGGAACAGAACTTCAAATGGCCTTAAGAGAAAAATAAATTGGTTTATCTGGGCCAACTGTATGGCCTTAAACACCCAAAAGGAAAGTATAACCAAAGATAAAGGGGCCAATATAATTTTTAAGAGTCCGTATGTATAGCTAAAGGCTACATAACAAGAAGCAGTGCCAGCAGTGCCAGATAGGTGATACCCTCTTTTGAATTGTTGGCCAGGGTGGCCCAAGAGACTCCCAGATAAATAAATTTAAAAAAAATCCTCTTACTTACTGTATAACTTTTAAAATATTTCTTTTGGTTTATTTATTTATTTATCCATTTATTTATTTTTATTTTTTTGAGACAGAGTCTCCTCGTAGCCCCAGCTGTCCTGGACCTCACTATGTAGACCAGGTTGACCTCGAACTCAGAAAGATCTGCCTGCCTCTGCCTCCCAAGTGCTGGGATTAAAGGTGTATGCCACCACGCCCAGCCAATATATATAGTTTTTAAAAATGAAGACTTAGCCACACTTTGTTCTTGAATTTTACCCTCATACTTGAGTATGATAGTACATTCTGGTGGCTCTCTTGAAGGATTCAAGTAAACATCCTTTTCTCCAAACCATGGTCAACAATAAAATAGGAACGTAGCTTGCCCACATATACCTATATGTATACACACATAATCAAGGTTGAAATTCACTGCTCAGGGGTGAGAACGAAGGGGTTTTCTCTTACTGTGCTGGGTTTTTTCCTATTTTGCCTATATTATTATCAATTGACTTTTCCATGTACTTTAAGAACCTCTCATCAAGTTTCAGCTCATATGCCAAAGAAGATCAGTTAGATTTTTGTTCTGAGCTACCCAAGTACCAGGCACGGTGGGTAATCCCATGTATTTGGGAGGCTGAGGCAGGAGGATTGAAAGCTCAGGGCTTTCCTGGACTACCTAGTAAGTTTAAGGCCAGTCTGAGTGCTTGAGAAACTTAGTGAGACTCTATCTCAACATAAAAAAATGTTGAAAAGGGCTGGGGTTAAAACATTTTTTAAAATAAAAAAGCACTCAGTGGTAGGGTGCTTGCCCAGCATGCAGGAGGTCATAGATTTCACCCTCAGCACCCCACCCCAAACAACCAAACCCATCTAAGCATTAGTCTGTGGAGAATAAGCAACTTGGAAATATTTTGTCTTCTAATCCTGAAAGAGAAGGTTTGTGAAATTCCAAGATTTTTAAAGGAAAATTTGCAAGCTAATAAATGGACCCAGTATATTTTACACACACACACTCACACTCACACACACACACACACACACACACACCATTTTTGCTTATCATATATCATCAATAGACATCTGAGTTGCTTCTACACTTTGGAATTGGGAATGATACTGATGTGTGCCGATATCTCTTTCTGATCTGGCTCTTACTCCTTTGGTATATACTCAGAGGTGGAATTACAGGATCACATGATACTTCCATGTTTATGGAATTATTTAATTATTTCTTTATATTTTGTGTGTATGAGTGTATTGTCTGCATGTATGTAAATGCACCCAGGTTGTGCAATGCCCACAGAAGTCAATAGAGGGCATCAGATTGCCTTGGAAGTGAGTCCCGGATGGTTGTTAGCTACCATGTGGGTGCTGAGAATTGAACCCAGGTCCTCTGCAAGAGCAGCCAGTGGTCATAACTGTTGAGCCATCTCTCCAGCCCTCCATGTTTATAGATTTTTAAAGAATGGTGGCACTGTTCTCCGTGGTGGTTGCATCACTGCACATCTTGACTAATTCATAGGGGCTCTAGTTTCTCCATATACTTCCTTTTTTGTTGTTGATTTTTAAGAAATTATTTATTTAATAACCACATGATTAGAAGCATTTCATTACAGCATTAACATATTCAATAACAATTTCTAGAGAAAAGATGCATCTCTTTCAAAGTTGGCTGTAAAATTTTAGGTTCACAGTTGACTTAATACAGTTATACAATATTGAACTCAGTATAAACCCTGTAAGACATAAAATTGAATGAGGTTTTAACCTTTAAAAAAGATCTCCATTTTATTTTAAAATATATTGTTTCATACAGAAAAACACATTTTTAATGCTACTAATACTTAGATGTTTGCATATGTGTCTCTAATCTCTATGTATATGATTATAACTAGTCACAGTTGGTTATTTTCTGAGATCCTTGGCACCTGAGCATGGATATACAGTCATCAGGTAGATTTCAGTGGTAATGTTTGTCACCTCTAGTAATTAACATGAAGCAAATTTTTATGCTTCTTCCTCAAATATAACTCATTTTTTATTTGTTGGTTTTTTTTTTTTTTTGGTGTGTGTATTTCATACAGAACATTCCAAACAATCTTATTCGTTTATATACCCACATCCAAAATGGCACCCTGCCATAGCCCTCCACCCCCGTACTGGAGCCCATATACTCTGTCATCCCTGTTACTGTCTACTGTGTTGTTGGTGCCCCTAGCCATTCCCCAGTGCTTCTCAATCTGCTGAATCTAGTCAGCCTATCTAGAGTTCCTTGTTTTAGGTTTTAGGAAGATCAACTCTTCCTCACCTAGCAGCAATCAGTTGCCAATATTCCTTTAAATAAGATTGGGGTCTGCTGTTCATTTTCACCGTTCTATGCTGGGTTACTGTTTGTGAGTCTCTTGGGCCACCCTGGCCAACAACTCAAAGGAAGGTATCTCCTGTCTGGCATTATTTCTTGTTATATAGCCTTTAGTGAAACACAGGGACTCTTAAAGAATTATATTGGTCCTTTTTATCTTTGGTTATACTTTCCTTTTGGGTGTTTAAGGCCATACGGTTGGCCCAGACAAACCAATTTATTTTTACTCTTAAGGTTGTTTGAGGATCTGTTCCTCAGGGGTCACATGGGCTTGGGAGGAGCCCCTGGCTCCTTTCTTTTACCAGTTCCATCTGGGTGAAGATAAGTCAAAGGTCCTGCTTGACGGTGACTGTCTTTACTTGGAAGCATGGAAGAAATGTTTCCTCTGTGTTGACCCTCCTCTTTGTGGACTGGACACTGGTTCAAGTCCATTTGGTGAGGTCTCCATGGCCTCCTTGATCAAGAGGACGGATGACTCACCATGGTTACAGGACATTTTGAGAGATGCTCATAGTCCCCTGGAACTTAGTTGACCTAGGAGGACAAGGAGCAAAACTGTCCTTTATGTAAATTAGTATAGGCCTCAAAGTATAGTTGTTAAACATCCAAGGTTACTTCCACCAGTCTGGTACCATGTGCTATGTAGATAAAGCTTGGGAAAAGATCAAACATTCTCAGATAAACCTTGCCTAGATATATATTATATTCCTTGAACTAGTTGTATGTATAATTTGTCAGTAGGTTGTTCAATTAATATGGTTCCCTCTGTTTTTTTTTAATATCATGGTTTTTAATTACATTCAGTCTTATTATGTTGACTCATTCTATTGAAAACTGGTTCCACTTGAAGATTTATAAACATATCAGCATATCCTTCCAAATCAGATCATTGAAAGAATTCTATGCATAACAAATTTTAAAAATTTTATAACAAAAAACATATAGAATGTGACAAATAAACAAGAATTAGAAAAGTATTAAAATTGGATGAAGTTCAAATCTATTCTTTGTCCTATTGCACTGAGTATAATAGCTATGAGGAATTACAGAATATTTATTTCATATTTTCTTTATATACACAATCTCAATTTAAATATATGAATATGTGCACACATAGATAGGTACACATACTTGGGAAGAGAAGTAGGAGGAGGAAGAAGAGGTCATAATGGGGAGACGAATATGATCCAAGTCCATGACATACACATATGAAAATGTCACAGAGGAACATGCCATTTTGCATTGTACATGAATTAAAAAAAAAAAAAACCTTCTGTAAAACTAAGAACTCATTTACATCAATCATTTCATTTGCTTGCTTCCAAAGCATCTTATAAAGATCTGTTCCTAGAGTTCCTTAACATAAACAATGAGCCCATGAACTGAAGACCTGTAAAAAGTCCAAGAAGTAGTCCACTGAATATACATGCCACATTCTCCTTGCTCATTTGTCCGACTCCAAATCTTGGCTCTTGTGAATGGTGCTGAAATTAACACTGGGATCAAAACAAAAACTTCTAAAATGTAGGGGAGACATTGTAGTCGAGGAAAAGGGGAGGGGTAGATTTGATAAAAATAAACATTACCTGATGACTGTGTACCTATGCTCAGGTGGATCTCAGAAAGTAACCAACGATGACTAGTAATAATCAGATATGTAGAGTTTAGAGATGCATGTGCAAACAACTAAGTGTTAGTAGCATTAAAAATGCATTTTTCTGTATGAAACTACATTTTTAAATGAAATGGAGATCTTTTTTAAAGGTTAAAATCTCATTCAATTTTATGTCTTATAGGGGTTATACTGAGTTCAATATTTTTTTTTACTTTTACAAAAAACTTTATTGAGAATTTCATACATGTATATAAGGTGTTTTGATCATATCCATGCCCACTCCCTCCCCCCACAACATTCTCCCCTCTGAAGAGGTAACCCTAAACTCTTTTAAGGATTAGATACAAGCTCCCAAATACTTTAGACATTTTTGCCCTTTGGAACAGAGTATGTTGTTAAGAGACCCAAGGATGTTTTGACTTTTAGCCAAGAAACTGGCTACATTTCTTTGGGGTCTTTTGACCCTAACTGCCTAGCCAATTCCTTCCTCTTTTTTTAAAAAGCTAGCTGGGCATTATTTATCGCTCACGTTGTCTACCACTTCCACCATGGTTTCCCCATTTAAAGTGCCCCCATTTTCCCCATTTCTCCCTTAATAATGCCCTTCTCCTATGGTCCCACATCCCTTGAGCTCCTTCTTTCCCTTTATCCCCAAGGTTCCTTGTATAACCCTCCCTCCCCCCTCTCCCCTTAACCCCATTTTTATCCATATCTCCCTTATTAACACCTTTTTCCTACTGTTCATCTCTTTCAGATTCTTTCTTTTTCTTTACCTCTCTGGTTTCTTTTCATTATCCTGGTTCCTGTAGTTATATCTAGATACATACTCGCTTATAAGGATTTGGTGCTAGGATCCACATATGAGGAAGAACACACGTCATTTGTTTTTCTGAGTCTGTGTTACTTTACTTAGTATAACATTCATGTACCTGCAAATTTCATGATTTCATCTTTCTTTACTGCCGAGTAAAACTCCATCATATAAATGAACCACATTTTCATTATCCACTCATCAGCTGAGGGACACTTAGGTTGCTTCCATCTCTTAGCTGTTATGAAAAGAGCAGCAACAAACATGGATGTACAAGTGTCTCTGGAATAGGACGAGTCCTTTGGGTATATGCCAAGGAGTGGTATAACTGGGTCACATGGTAGGTTCATTTGTAGTCTCATAAGAGTTCTCCACACTGCTTTCCATAGGGGTTGAACAAGTTTGCATAAAGCAGTGGATGAGTGTTCCCCTTTCCCCACAGCCTCTCTAACATTTGGTATCATTTGTTCTCTTGATCTTAGCCAGTCTGACTGGGGTAAGATGAAATCTTAAAGTGGTTTTAATTTGCATTTCTCCAATTACTAATGATGTTGAACACCATTTAAGATGCTTCTTAGCCATCTTTATTTCTTCTTTTGAGAACTCTCTGTTCAGCTCCTTAGCCCATCTTTTAATTGGGTTACTTCCTTTCTAGATTCTTTGGTTTTTGAGTTCGTTATATATTCTGGATGTTAAACTTTTGTCAGATGTGTCGCTGGTGAAGTTTTCTCCCATTCTGTGAGTTTTCTCTTCACTTCCTTGGTTGCTGTTTTTGATGTACAGAAGCTTTCAAGTTTAATGAGGCCTCATTTGTTGATTCTTGACCTTGTTTCCTGAGTAATTGATGTTTGGTTTAGAAAATTCTTTCCTACATCTATATCTTGTAGGTTATTGCCAATGTTTTCTTCTAACAGTTTCAGAATTTCAGGCTTCATATTGAGGTCTTTGTGCAGGGTGAAAGATAGGGATTTAGTTTCATTCTCCTACAGGTGGAGATCCAGTTTTGTCAGCACCATTTGCTGAACACACTATCTTTCCTCCAGTGAATATTCTTGGCTGCATTGTCAAATATCAGGTGGCTGAAATTGTATATACTAATATTTGGGTCTTCAGTTTTGTTCCATTGATCTACGGGTCTATTTTTGTGCCAGTACCATGTTGTTTTTATGACTATAACTGTCATACAGTTTAAAATCTGGTATAGTAATCCCCTTAGCATTGCTCTTAGTGCTCAGGGTTGCTTTGGCTATCTGAGGTCTTTCTTGCTTCCATATGAATCTTAGGATGATTTTTTCCAGTTCTGTGAAGAATGTCATGGGGATTTTGATTGGCATTGCATTGGATCTATAAATGGCTTTTGGTAGGATGGTCATTTTCACAATATTAAGTCTTCCAATCCATGAGCATGGGAGGTCCTTCCATCTTCTGATGTCTTCCTCAATCTCTTTCTTTAAAGATTTAAAATTTTCATTGTAGAGCTCTTTAACGTCTTTGGTCAGGTTTATTCCTAGATATTTCATTTTATTTTTTGAGGCTATTGTGAAAGAAAGTGTTTCCATGTTCTCTTTCTCTGATTGCTTGTTATTGGTATATAGAAAGATTACAGACTTTTGTAGATTAATTTTGTAACCTGCCATTTTACTGAAAGTGTTAATCATTTCTAGGAGTATTCTGGTGGAATTTTTGGCATCTTTTTGATATAATATCATCTGCAAAAAGGGATAATTTGATCTCTTCTTTTCCAGTCATTACTTCTTTAATTTCCTTCTCTTGTTTTATTTCTCTTGCAAGAGTTTCAAGCACTGTGTCAAAAAGGAGTGGAGATAGTAGACAGCCTTGTCTGGTTCCTGATTTTAATAGGAATGCGTCCAGTTTTTCTCTATTTAGAAGATGTTGGCTGTGGGTTTGTTGTGTATGGCTTTAATTATGTTGAGGTATGTTCCCTCCAGTCTAGTTCCCTCTGGGACTTTGAACATAAATGCACGTTGAAGTTTGTCAAAGGCCTTCTCTGCATCTATTGAGATGACCATATGGTTCTTGTCTTTGAGCCCATTTATATGATTTATGAAGTCTATTGACTTACATATATTGAACCATCCCTGCATCTCTGGGATAAAGCTAACTTG